>NC_037686.1:10894843-11242343 GCF_003255815.1 Theropithecus gelada | reverse complement strand
CTGCAAAATTCCAAAATTGATTAAAAGACAGTAATTAAGTTTGCAACAGTGATTTATGACAAATTTGGCACTTAAATTTAATGGAAAAAGGAAAGATTTTTCAATAAGTGGTACCGAGCCAAGTGGATATCAATATGCTGAAAAAAATTAATCTTGGCCCCTTACACCATATACAAAACTGTTTAGGTTTATATATTACTAAAGCTTTAGGAAAAAACATAGGAAAATACTTTGTAAAAGAAATGAAAAGCACCAAAGGAAAAGTTTAATAAATTGGCATCTATTAGGATTAAGAACATTTACTTATCAAAAGACATTAAGGGAATGAAACCACAAGCCACAGAATGCATTTGCATTATCCATCTTTGACAAAGGATTTATACCCTCAAATATGTAAAATATTTCTAAAAGTATGTAAGTAATAAATTGTTAGTCTAATATTTTTAAAAGGACAAATGAAGAAATTCTTGAAGAAGCATAAAGGTGAATATATAAATGGCCAACCAGATTAAAAGGAAAATGCAAATTAAGAATACAAGAGATACAACCATTTAGCTACCAGAATAACTAGAATTATAAAGGCTGACAATTCCAAGTGTTCCAAGGATATGGAGCAAGTGGTACTCTTATATATTGCTGGTGAGGGTGCAAATTGTTACAACCTCTTTGGAAAGCTTTCTATCTGTATTTGCTAAAGCTAAACATATATATAGCCTATGACCCAGCCTTTCCACTCCTAGGTTTATACCCCAATGAGTGTTTATATTCACCAAAAAATACACACCCAAATGTGTCTAACAGCTTTATTCACATGAGATAAAAACTGGAAGCAACAGTAAAATGGATAAATTGTGCATTCTAAATTAAAGAGAATGCATAACTATTTCATGCAAAATCATAATATCACAGACAAAATGCTGAACCAAAGAAGCCAGCTACAAAAACTTTATACTGTAGAGTGCAATTAATATAAATATGAAACTCAGACACAGCAAAAAGAAGCTATTGTGACAAAGTTCCAAATAATGGTTACCACTGGGGGTATTGTAAAAGTATTATGAGGGTGCTGGAAATATTCTAAATATGTTGATCTGGGCTTGTACAAGGGCTTTATCATCCCAAATATGTCAAGGGCTTGTACATATGTAAAAGTTCACCAAGGTGCACTGTAAGTTTACCCTCAAAAATGAATACATACATATATACAGCACAAGAAGATATCTCACACAATCACAAAAATGACTAATTATGAAAGTCTGATATGCCATGTGTTTGCAGGAATATTGGACTACATTGAACACAATGACTTCCTTTTTATTTTTTATTTTTTGAGATGGAGTCTCACTGTGTCGCCCAGGTTGAAGTGTAGTGGTGTAATCTTGTCTCACTGCAAGCTCCGCTTTCCAGGTTCATGCCATTCTCCTGCCTCAGCCTTCAGAGTATTTGGGACTACAGGTGCCCACCACCACGCCTGGCTAATTTCTTTTTGTATTTTTAGTAGAGACAGGGTTTCACCGTGTTAGCCAGGATGGTCTCGATCTCCTGACCTTGTGATCCGTCTGCCTCAGCCTCCCAAAGTGCTGAGATTACAGGCTTGAGTCACCGCACCGGGCCAACATGATGACTTTCAATGGGAAAGTATTTAAATAAATGTTGATTTATTTATGTAGTATAATTAGATTTCTAAAAAAATTACATGAACCGCAGCCATGTAAAATAGTGTGAATGAAACCACCAAAAAAAAAAAAAAAAAGCCGTACTAGGCCAGGCACAGTGGCTCATGCCTGTAATCCCAGCACTTTGGGAGGCCAAGGCAGGCAGATCAGCTGATGTCGGGAGTTCTACACTACCCTAACCAACATAGAGAAACCCTGTCTCTACTAAAAATCCAAAATTAGCTGGGCATAGTGGCAGTTGCCTGTAACCCCAGCTACTCAGGAGGCTGAGGCAGGAGAATCACTTGAACCCAAGAGGTGGAGGCTGTGGTGAGCCAGCATCACATCACTGCACTCCAGCCTGGGCAATAAGAGTAAGAAACTCTGTGTGAAAAAAACTATGGTGCTTATAGTGGTTTTTTTGCACAATTAAATGCTAAAATTTTTGCACAATTAAATGCTAAAATATTATCAGGGGAACGAGCCCCCAGTATTTCAACATAGGTCCTTTTCTATTTTCCCTAAATGTCGGACGGTCTGAGAAATAAAGAGAAAGTACAGAGAGAAGAATTTTACAGCTGGCCCACCAGGGGTGACATCACGTATCGGCAGGTTCCATGATGCCCACCTGAGCTGCAAAATCAGCAAGTTTTTATTAGGGATTCTAAAAGGGGAGAGGGTGTAAGAACGGAGTAAATCACAAAGATCACATGCTTCAAAGGGCAATAAAAGATCACAAGGCAAAGGCAAAAGTAGAATTACTGATGAGGGTCTGTGTCCCACTGTGCACACATTGTCTTGATAAACATCTTAACAGGAAACAGGGTTTGAGAGCAGACAACTGGTCTGACTAGAATTTACCAGGCTGGAATTTCCCAGTCCTAGTAAGCCTAAGGGCACTGTAGGAGACCAGGGCATATTTCAGTCCTTATCTCAACCACATGAGACAGATACTCCCAGAGCAGCCATCTAGACCTACCCCCAGGAATGCATTCCTTCCCCAGGGCTATTCTTTGCTGGGAAAAGAATTCAGCGATAGTTCTACTCGCACATCCATCTATAGGTTTTCTGCGAGAAGAAAAACATGGCTCTATTCTGCCTGACCCCACAGGCACTCAGACCTTATGGTTATCTTTCCTTGTTCCCTGAAAATCACTGTTATTCTGTTCTTTTTCAGGGTGCACTGATATCATATTATTCAAACACACATGTTTTACAAACAATTTGTACAGTTAATGCAATCATCACAAGGGCCTGAGGTGACATACATCCTCAGCTTACGAAGATGACAGGATTAAGAGATTAAAGTAAGACAGGCATAAGAAATTATAAAAGCATTAATTTTGGGAACTGATAAATGTCCATGAAATCTTCACAATTTATGTTCTTCTGCCTTGGCTCCAGCTGGTCCCTCCATTCGGGGTCCCTGACTTCCCGCAACAAAATACAAGTAAATATGAAGGGATTCTTACTATAAAAGGAATAATGGTTACCTTGGTAATGAAAGGGGTATTTGAATCGTGAAGGCCCTACAGGAAGCATCTGGAGTGTTAGAGATGTTCAGTGGCTCAGCCCTGTTGCTGGTTACTTGTTCTTTACATGTGTCATTAAATCAATTGTGTGTATGCTATTTGTAACAATTAAAGTTTTTTAAATTGCTGGAAATTTGATATCTTCTATATCATGGAAATATACTATAGTACTATAGCATATATTGCTACATATATAGTATATTTTACTACTATATATAAATACATTACTATAGTATGTGTTATAATACATTATATATTATATATAATATATAATATATATAAAGGAAATTGATATCTTCTATAACATGGAAATATACTATAGTACTATAGCATATATTGCTACATATATAGTATATTTTACTACTATATATAAATACATTACTATAGTATGTGTTATAATATATTATATATTAAATATACAGGACACATAGTATTATATATTATATATGATACATATTTTACATATATATAGGATACATGTGTATATATATAGAAAGCTATATACAAGATACATGTGTGTATATATATATACACACAGAGAGAGAGAGAAAGAGAGAAATAGTTTAAAAAGAGAGCAGGAATGCAAATATCACCTTAAAATGTATCAGTTTAACAAGATGATTCAAAGAAAAACTCTGAAAGCTGAAGAGTGCTTTGAGAAATTAAAAGAGATAAATTCTAAAAGATAAAAGTAAGAGAGAGGTAAGAATTTATTTTTTATCAACTCAAAATGGATAAAAGGTCTAAATTTTAGACCTGAAGGCATACAACTTTTAGAAGAGAACATAGGGGGAAAGATCCTTGACACTGGCCTTGGCAAAGATTTTTTTGAATATTTCACCAAAAGCTAAGGTTACTAAAGTAGAAGTAAATAAATGGAACTATATCAAACTAACAAACTTCAGCACAACAAAGGAAACATTCAGCAGAATGAAAATGCAGCCTATTAATCTGTAAAAAGGTCAGATACACAAAGAGAATAATTGTTGTTACCAAGGGTGGGGTGCTGGGAAGAAAATGGAGAGATTTAAGTCAAAGGATATAAAGTAGCAGATACGTAGAATGAACATGTCTGGAGACCTCAGGTACAACAAGAGCGCTGTTGCTAATAAAATTGTACTGCACTTGAGATTTTTGTTAAATAAGTACATTTTAACTCTTGTTGCAAAATAAAGAGTAACTCTATGGGAAAATAAATATGTGAATTCTCTTCACTATATAGACATAACTCTGAGATGTAGTGGGTTTGATTCCAGACCACCACAATAAAGAGGGTCACACAAATTTTTTTCTTTCACAGTGCATATGAAAATTACATTACCCTATACTGTACTCTAAGTGCAATACTATTATGGGTTTTTTAAAAATTTTTTTCTTTCCAGAGGTTTTTGGGGAAAGGGTAGTATTTGATTACATGAGTAAGTTCATTAGTGTTGCTTTGTGAGATTTTGGTGCACCCATCACCCAATCAGTATACACTGAACCCAATTTGTAGTCTTTTATCCCTCATCCCATTCCCCACTCTTTCCCTCTGAGTCCCCAAAGTCCATGTATCATCCTTATGCCTTTGCATCCTCATACCCAAATAAATGAGTATTATAAACAGCTTAGCTCCACCTTATGAGTGAGAATATACAATGTTTGGTTTTCTGTTTCTCCATGTTTTTTTAAAATGAGCATACCTTAATTTAAAAATGCTTTACTGCTAAAAGATACTATCGATCATCTGAGTCTTCAGCAAGTCATAAACTTTTTGCTGGTGGAGGGTTGATTGACTGCTGACTGATCAGGGTAGTGCTTGCTGAAGGTTAGGGTGACTACGGCAATTTCTTAAAATAAGACAACAATGAAATCTACCTCTTAATTTCATGAAAGATTTATCTGTAGCATGTGATGCTGTTTGATAGTATTTTACCCACAGTAGAATGTCTTTCAAAATTAGAGTCAATCTTCTCAAACTCTTTGTCCCACTGCTTTCTCAACTAAGTTTATGTAATATTCTAAATCCTTTGTTGTTATTTCCACAATGTCCACAGCATCTTTACCAAGAGTAAATTTCATCTCAAGAAACTACTTTCTTTGCTCATTCAGAAGAAGCACCTCCTGACTTGTTAAAGTTATCATGAGATTGTAGCCAATTCAGTATCATCTTTAGGCTCCACTTCTAATTCTCGTTCTCTTGCTATTTCCACAATATCTGTAATTGCTTCCTCCACTGAAGTCTTGAATGCCTCAAAGTCACCCGGGAGGGAGAAAATCAACTTCTTCCAAATTCCTGTTAATGTTTACATTTGACCCCCTACCCCTAATCATAAATGTTCTTAATGGCATCTACAATGGTGAATCGTTTCTGGAAGGTTTTCAATTTATTCTGCTCAGATTCATTAAGGAATGACTATCTATGGCCACCTTAGCCTTATAACATGTATTTCTTTAATAATAAGACTTGAAAGTCAAAACTACTTCTTGATCCCTGGGCTACAGAATGGATGTTGTGTTAGCAGGAGTGAAAACATTAATCTCTCCATACATCTTTATCAGAGATCTTGAGTGACCAGGTGCATTGTCAATGAGCTGCAGTATTTGAAATACCTGTTTTTCTGAGCAGCAGGTCTCAACAGTGAGCTTAAAATATTCAGTGAACCATGCTATAAACTGATACGCTATCATCCAGGCAGAGTAGATTTCACATAATTTTTAAGAGTTCTAGGATTTTCAGAATGGTAAATGAGCATTGGCTTCAACATTAAGTCACCAGCTGCATTAGCCTCTAACAAGAAAGTCAATGTGTCCTTTAAAGTTTTGAAGCCAGACATTGACTTCTCCTCTCTAGTGATGAATGTCCTAGATAGCATCTTCTTCCAAAATAAGGTAATTTCATCTACACTGAATATCTGTTGCTTAATGTAATCACTTTTATAAATTATCTTAGCTAGATCTTCTGGATAATTTGCAGCTTCTACATCAGTACTTGCAGCTTCACCTTGCACTTTCATGTTATGGAGATGGCTTCTTCCCTCAAACCACGTGAGCCAATCTCTTCTAGCTTCAGACTCTTTCTTGCAGCTTCCTCAATTCCATCAGCCTTTGTAGAATGAAAGATACTTAGGCCTTGCTCTAGATTAGACTTTGGCTTAAGGTAATGTTTTATCTTTTTTCCAGACCCCTCAAACTTTCTCCATATCAGAAATTTTAAGGGTGTTTCACTTTATCATTTGTGTGTTCACTGGAGTAACACTTTTAATTTCCTTCAAGAACACTTCATTTGCATTCACAGCTTGGCTAGCTATTTGGCACAAGAAACCTAGCTTTCAGCCTATCTTGGCTTTCAACGTGCCTTCCTCACTATGCTTAATCATTTCTAGCTTTTGATTTAATGTGCAATTTGAGAAATGTGCAATTCCTCCTTTCACTTGAACATTTAGAGGTGATTGTAGGGTTATTAGTTGGCCGATTTCAATATTGTTGTGTCTCAGGGAGTAGGGAGACCTCAGGAGAGGGAGAAAGATGGGGGAATGGCCAGTAAGTGGAGCTGTCAGAAGACTCAAAATAGTTATCACATTTGCCATCTTATATGGGCCCAGTTCATGGTACCCCAAAACATTTATACTAGTAACATCAAAACTCACTAATCACTGATCAGATATAATAATAATGAAAGAATTTGATCTTTCACTAAATCGCTAAACAGATATAATAATAATAAAAACACTAAAACAGATATATAATAATAATGAAAGAATTTTTAATGTTGAAAGAATTACCAAAATGTGACACAGAGACTTGAAGTGAGCACAGGCTGTTAGAAAAGTGGTGCCAATAGACTTGCTCAATTCTGGGTTGCACAAATCTTCATTTTTATAAAAATGCAATGTCTGCAAAGCACAATAAAATGTGGTATGCCTGTAGTAGCCCTTTTACTATCTATAGGTATCACAAAACATGATAAACCTAGAATATATACAATAAAATTTATTTTTTAAAAAATTAATTTTTAAGTATAGTCAATATTAGTATTCATTTCATGCAACAATAAAATATAGTAAATAACATATACATATGTGTACACCATTAAATTTGGCCAATTTGTTGCTGTATTTGCATCTGAATTTTTAAAGTAAAAATAAAATATCATTGTTAAAAGCAAAACTCCTGACAAGCCACACGCAATCTCAAGGCCACCACCATCTTGGCCATGGGAAATATCATTTAAATTCATGTGGGGTTTTTTCCACAATTTTGCTATATACGAATAATAAACCAAAGATACGTGTTTAACTATATACACTATTGTTTTATTGGTTTTAAAATTTACATAAATGGTATTCTTTTAGGAATAGGTGTGACCTAACCTACATGTGGGACTGTAGTCATGTCAATATCTCTTATATTTGTTTATTTCCTTTAATTCAGAAGAGTATCTATTCTATGAAAATATAAATATATATTGATCTATCCTCCTTTTGAGGGGCCTTTAGATTAAGATTTTGCTATTTCAAACAATGATGTGATAAAAGGTTTTTTCCTCGTGTCCATGTATAAAATAGTGATGCACATCACCTACTTCGCTTTCAACAATTTATGATGGTTAGCCCCAATATTTTGTGGAAATGCATAACTTCCAGGTTTATTAAGATTTGTCCTTTGATTATTAAATCCACACAGTTTTACACTATACTGTTACAAGGACCTGTCACTGTTTTCACAGCTCTGAGCTGGGTCTGCACATTCTTCAGATGAAGAGCCCCAGGAAAATTCCATTCAAGATAAATTTATCTGCACAGCTACTGAAGTATAGCAAGCCCAGTTTGTGTCAATTATGCAGCTCTCAAATAAACTTTAAGAAATAAATGACTCTCAGAAACTATTATCTACTGACATCAGTAGACAGCGTAAAAGAGGTTGTTTTAGTATTATGAAGATCAACCTGAAGACACTGGTTCTATTCTGCCTGGAATATTTTTGTTCCTCAATAGACAGTAAAAATGGGAGTGTTAAGTTTTGTGTGCATTAAACAGAGATGGTGTGTAATTAATATCTTTACAGAAAAAAATTCTTTATCCAGTAAAGGGAAAATAAGGCATCATTTCAAAGAAATAAGGTGATTTAATCATAATTCCCTGTTGGTCTGGCTTGTGTGTCTGTCTAAAAATAATAATTTTATTTGTCTCCTCTATAGCTGTAAAATACCAATCTCAACCTCTTCAGGTTTATCGCAGTATTATCTAATGAAATCACTACAGAAGGCAGAATTATCATGATCAGTTATATTTTGTGTAGTAAGCATTTCTCACTTCTCCCCAAGGCTAAGAAACATCACATAAGCTATTAACATATCAGCGTATCCCTTCCTAGTCTCCATGAACGTTGATGCAGTTCTGTGGCTTCATCTCCCTGTATAGCTGGATGAAATCATAACCATGAATTTCAATTCAATCTGACTAGTCTTATCTATTCTTTTGGTTTTTGAAAACACTAAATTTTCTCCAGGTCACCAACTTCAAAATCCTTGCTTTCTGAACCAATTGTCAAGGTATGGCCAGCTTCAAAAAGTATTAGTATGAACCACTGAAGAGCCTTAGCTATACTAACTATTTGACAAGCTTGGCTAAAGTAGAATGCTTTTTCTCATTTGAAATATTTGTCCCAAATGTCTCAATTTAATGGTAAGTAATCCAAGAACAAAAGGATACACCAACACTTTCTGTCAGTAACTTAAACAGTAAGGCATCAATTATTTCTCTTAGTGAGAGTCTGATATTTAAAGCTATGGCTATATAATATTTTGTTTTTCAAAGATTCCAGGAAATATACAGTGTTTATATTAAACTACACACATATACTCATAAAGGCAAATGGACATATACAAAAGGTATAAATGATCACATTTATATGTATGCATTCACATATATAACTCAGTTATCAACTAAGCCTTATTTAAATTGAGCCTCCAATTATATAGCTTGTGAATTGTATTCTCCCAATTGTTACTGCCCAATCATAGCCCCATGAAATGTTAACCTCAGATATGCTGTGTCTGTATACACTTTCGGCAAACCCCCAGAGCTTACTCTCTTATTGTCTCTATCTGATCTCCATGTATGTATGTGCTATATCAAATCTGCCTATATCAACTTATGCAGGGAACCAAGTCTTCACTTATTTCTACCCAAAAAATAAATATACATAAAACATTTTAAGAGTAATTTTAACATTTATTCACACACATCATTGGGAATATACACCAGAGTAGGAGCCCATTACATACCACATAGCCTCCTGCCATCTCACCAATTCTTTGAAAAGCTCTCATCTCGGCCAGGTGTGGTGGCTCACATCTGTAATCCCAGCACTTTGGGAGGCCGAAGTGGGTGGATCACCTAAGGTCAGGAGTTCAAGACCTGGCCAACATGGCAAAACTCCCTCTCTACTAAAAATACAAAAAATTAGCCAGGCGTGGTGGCGGGAGCTTGTAGTCCCAGCTAGTCGGGAGGCTGAGGCAGGAGAATTGCTTGAACCTGGGAGGTGGAGGTTGCAGTGAGCTGAGATCATGCAACTCCACTGCACTCCAGCCTGGGCAACTGGGCAACAAGAGCAAAATTCCATCTCAAAAAACAAACAAAAAAAAAAAAAGAAAAAAAAACAAGAAACAAAATGTACAGACCTCATGTACAGACATGCTCTTTCAAGTGAATTGAAGTCATCTTCATGACAAGATTTTTTCTGTAAAGAATCCTTATACTAATTGGTAAAAAAATATATAGTATTTTTCATCTTTTTTGCACACAAATACTGGCACAGAGAGATAAACAGCAGGTGATGTTTCACTCACCTTTTAAATGATAATACTGATAATTAAGGAGGTTACAGTGATTTTATCAAATCACAACTAGTACAAGTTGACCAACCAGGACTGGACTTCAGCATTTGTACTTAGTTTTGATTCTCTGTAGTATATCACACAGTCTTTTTAGATATATTATCAAAAGTATTTTTGAAAAACAAAAAATAAAATGCAAACTTTAAATGATAAAAGAAAAAAATCAAAATTCATTAGTATCCATTCATCTTCCTGGGTTCTTCTACGGTCAATAATAAGGAAAAGTGTCTCAGAAATAAAAATTGCTTGCTCTGGGAATAATTTTTCATTGGAAGCAAATACGGCAATGTTAGACATCAATTCTGACTATGTATAGCCTTGAATATGTTTATAACCTCTTTTCTCCAAGTAGGAAACAGTAATGTGTGTGCATGGTCATGGGGGCAGAGTCAATGAGCTCAAATATTCACACATAGAAACAAGTCAAGCAATTATTATAGGTTCAGAAACAGAATTTCAATGCATCCAATTGTAATACCCAGAATAAAATTTTTGCCAGGCATTCAACCATTTTTTTTTTTGGCGGGGGAGTGGGGGGATAGAGTCTCGCTCTATCGTCCAGGCTGGAGTGCGGTGGCGCGATCTCGGCTCACTGCAAGCTCCGCCTCCCGGGTTCAGGCCATTCTCCTGCCTCAGCCTACGAGTAACTGGGACTACAGGCGCTCGCCACCACGCCCAGCTAATTTTTTGTATTTTTAGTAGAGATGGGGTTTCACCGTGTTAGCCAGGATGGTCTCCATCTCCTGACCTCGTGATCTGCCTGTCTCGGCCTCCCAAAGCCTGGGATTACAGGCGTGAGCCACCGCGCCCTGCCCATTCAACTATTTTATACAATGTACTCAAATATCTGGCTATCTGAAATTTGTTCTGTTTTTATATTGTTTTGTTTTTTTTTAGAGCAGTTTTAGGTTCACAGAAAAATTGAGCTGAAAGTATGGAGTTCCCATACTTCTCTACTCCCCCAGCCACACACACAATATTCCCCGTTCTGATAATTCACCACCAGCATGAGACATTGTTGTGACTGATGAACCTACATTGACACATCATTATCACCCAAAGTACATAGTTTACATTAAGGTTGACTTTCAGTATTGTACATTCTATGGATTTTCACAAAGGTATCAGACTGAGTATTTTCACTGCCCTAAAAATCCTCTCTGCTGTGCCTATTCATCCTTCTCTCCCCTCAACCCATGGAAACCACTGATCTTTTTACTGTCTCCATAATCTTGCTTTTTCTAGAATGTCATATATTTAAAATTATACAGTCTTTTCAAATTTCTTTCACTTGTTAATATGCATTTACTTTTCCTCCATGTCTTTTCATAGCTTGATAGCTCACTTCATTTTAGTGCTGAATAATATACCATTGTCTGGATGTATCAGGTCTTACATATTCATTCATCTACTGAAAGACATCTTGGTTGTTTCCAAATTTGGGTGATTATGAATAAACATCCACGTGCAAGTTTTCGTGTGGATATAAGTTTTCAACTCATTTGAGTAAACACCAAGGAGCATGATTACTGAATAGTATGATAAGAATATGTTTAGTTTTGGCCGGGCGCGGTGGCTCAAGCCTGTAATCCCAGCACTTTGGGAGGCCGAGACAGGCGGATCACCAGGTCAGGAGATCGAGACCATCCTGGCTAACATGGTGAAACCCCGTCTCTACTAAAAAATACAAAAAACTAGCCGGGCGTGGTGGCGGGCGCCTGTAGTCCCAGCTACTCGGGAGGCTGAGGCAGGAGAATGGCGTAAACCCGGGAGACAGAGCTTGCAGTGAGCTGAGATCTGGCCACTGCACTCCAGCCTGGGCGACAGAGCGAGACTCCGTCTCAAAAAAAAAAAAAAAAAAAAAAAATAGAATATGTTTAGTTTTGTAAGACACTGCCAGACTTCTTCCAATGCAGCTGTAGCACTTTGCATTCCAGCAGCAAAGCATGAGTGTTTCTCTTCTCCACATACTTGCCAGCATTTAGTGTTGTTAGTATTTTGGATTTTGACCACTCTAGTAGGAGTATAGTGGTATCTCACTGTTGTAATTTCCAGTTCTTTAATGACATATGGTGTTTGAGCATCTTTGTATATCTATTTTTGCCATCTATAAATATTCCTTGGTGAGCTATTTGTTCAGATCTTTTCCCCATTTGTTTCATCCAGTTATTCCTTTTTACTATTGCTGAGTTTTAAGAGTTCTTTGTATATTTTGAATAACGGTCATTATCGGATATGTCTTCTACAAATATTTCTCCCTAGTCTGTGGTTTATCTTCTCATTCTCTTGATGTTGTTTGATATTTGTAAAATAAAATATCTGGATGATTAGCTAAAATTTTAACTTTTCCAAATATGTGGATGTGTTCATATATAAGTTCAGATTATATCACAGATAAAGCTAAGCTAACTTTAGGTTCTGTTTTCTTGTTTATTCAAAAATATAATGCATGTGAGAGTGGAGAAGGAAGAGGGGGCATTGGTTTAAGGCTTTTTGTGTCAATCTTTCTTTCATCATTGGCTCCCATGGAGCATTTTTAGACCTTTTCCCCTAATCATAACCCCCCGTACCATTTTAATATTAGGTATGCTATATATATTTATATATTTCATGCATATATATGTTTCAGACGTTAAAAGAATAAGATATTTTTTGCCTTTCCCAATAACATGTTTTTGCCACCTTGGGGATTTTATTGTTCCTGTTCAAAGTGCATGGTTTAATGGTTTTAGACAAATATTTTTCATCTGTCATACATGGATATGATATATATGTGTGATGTTAAATAAAATTCTAAGATCTCTACAGACAAATTTTAAAATATATTTTACTCGGCAAGTACCTTAATCTTAAAATATTATTTTTAAATTTCAGCTACACTGAGAATAAGCAGTCTATTTAATCAGCTCTATTAAGAAAGAAAAAATAAGTTAGCAAGAACATAGTACCAATATGTGAACCCAAAGTTTTCTGTCTTACTTGATTTTCCATCAAAACCTTAGCTGACTCAAAATAAAAGAAATAAACCAAACCCCACGTGATTTGCCCATGGTAGGAAATTGGATATATTTCTAACACCAAAGAGTTGGCCCCTGATGCAAGGAAAGATGTAAAAACTAGAGAAATGTCAAGAAATGACGGGCCCCTGGACTGTGCTGCCTGTAGAGCAAGGGTTCCTGACCCCTGGTTTGTGGTTAGGAGCCAGGCAGTACAGTAGAAGGTGAGTGACAGGCAAGTGAGCATTACTTTAGCCTGAGTTCTACCTCCTGTCAAATCAGCAGCAGCATTAGATTCTCATGAGAGTGAGAACCCTAATGTGAAATGCACATGTGAGGGATCTAGGTTGTCTGCTCCTTATGAGAATCTAATGCCTGATGATCTGAGGTGGAACAATTTCATCCCCAAACCATCTTCCCCACACGCAACCCCATGTCCTGTAGGTGGTAAAATTGTCTTCCAAGAAACCAGTCGCTGGTGCCTAAAACATTGAGGACCACTGCTGTAGAGTTTAAGATGCTCTCTTATCTGGCTGAAGAGAGCAGCAGAGAGTAGTCCTTGGTTAGCAATTCAGCGTTACACAATTGTATTTTGAATCCAAGATTTTTTGCTATTCTGTCTGCAGACTTTCTGAATCATTTAGTAGCACCCAATTATGCATAGTGGCAAGAAGACAGAAAAGTTTTTATAACTCCTATGTATATTGACCTCTTCATCACATTTGGAACTAACAGCAAAATTTTCCACAGTATTAGAAATTATTAGAGTTTCACTTTCATTTGCCATTTAGTGAAATTCATAGTTGGTCTAGTCGTTGTTTTTGTTTATTTCTTCTTAATTTCTAGAAATAAAACACTACCTATTAAGAAGCATTTTGACATTTTTACAGACAAATATTATGAACCTATCTACTAATCCTTATGTCAGATGAATAGGTTATGTCAATTTCTACCTTTGAAGATTCTATGAGAGATTTTGCAATATCTATGAGCTTTTATTGATTTACCTGGCATTTTACAGAAAAGTTTCTGGAAATTTATTGCTCTTAAATTTTAATGTAATCTCATTGGTATAATTTTGAAGACCTTTTTAAAAAATGAAAGCTAAAATTTAATTAAAAATTCAACCATATGTGGGCTATCATTACAGATAATCCAACTGATATTTAATCAGGATTATGCACAATTATAGTGACACCTGTGAAGGTAATGACAATTTTATTGGAACATACTCCTCCCTCTAGACTAGCAGATTTCTATGCATATGGATTATAAGATGCAATCAAATATCAGAAACATTAAAATGTTACATACACATTTTAGATTTTAAAAACCATGCAATATCTTTGAACACTGCATCAATTTCAATTGTTGTGAGCTGTTTTTTCAGGAATATATCATTGACTTACTCCTGGGCCTCCACTTCTCACCCTTCTTACCCATATCTTCTCTTCTTATTTTCACCTTTTCTTCTTATTCTGTATTTGGTGGCAATGGTAGTGTGGGAGATGTCCAATTGATCCAATGAGTGTGGTGAGTACTTACTAATCTTATTGATTTATCTTATTAAATAGAGAATAGATATGGGTGGGGAAAATTTTTACAGGATGTTTTCAAAATCAATAATACATTTTACACATTATTTCCTCTCACCTACAGAGAAAAGTAAATGAAAGATAAAAATCATCAGCCCCACAGTGACAGTGGGCTAGTGCCACAATGGAAGACAGAGAGGCATATGAGCTTGCAGAGCCAGTCCAAGTTCCCTGATGCCCCCATTTTCTAAGAGTTGGGGCAGATTTCATGTTTTTTTATTCCATTTAATCTCCTCTCTTGTCTTATCATCTATACTTCTTTGTTTTCTTCTTTTAGCAGTTGCCATATAATTTTTATAATAAATTACATATATTATATATATAATGCATGTATACAGCATATTATGTATAATATGTAGACATATATACATTTATGATACAGCATATTATATATAAGCTATATATTATATATAATAGTGTGTATATTATATACACAAACACGCATATGTATAGTATATAGTAAAGTATACATATAGTGTATATATATACACACACATATGTAGTAAATATATGTATATCATTAAATAATTTAAGTCTATCTTCAAAGAACATGCTACAATTTCATGTGTAGTAGTTACCTTAAAACAAAGTATTTCCAATTCTTCCCTCCTGTCTCTTGTGGCATTGCTATTGTTCACTTACCCATATGCTATAAGCAGCCAATACACTGTTACTGTTATCGTTTTTTAAAAACTATTATTTTTTAGATCAGTTAGAAATAATAAAAATAAAATATGTTACTTACCTTCGCTTATTCCTTCTTTGATCTTCTTCCTTTTTTCATACAGAGCCAAGTTTCCAACCTGTATCATTTATCTCCTGTCTGAAGAAAGTCTTTCATTTCTTTCAGGCAAGAAAAAAATGAATGAATTTGTTTGCTAGAGACACTTTTTATTTCTCCTCTATTTCATTGGACTTATAATTCTAGATGGCCAGTTTGGGTTTCAGATTTTTTTTTTTCCTTTCAACACTTTGAAGATTTCATTCCAGTCTCTTCTTGCTTGCATGGTTTCAATAATACTGCTGCCATTATTATTCTTATTCTCTATAGATGAGTAGCTTTTCTCCTCTGGCTTCCTTCAGGAGTTTCTCCTTGTATTTGGTTCTCCACTATCTGAACATCATATGCCTGTTTGTGGGGTTTGGGGTTTATTTTGTTTAGTTTTATGGGGTTATTTTTGGTATTTATGTTGCTTATTGTTTTCAGAGCTTCCAGATTTGTGCAGTATGTGACATTAATTTTGTGAAGTTCTTAGTTATTATTAACTCAAATATTTCTTCCGCCCATTTTTTCTTTATTTTCCTTCTGGTGTTCCAGTTACATGTAAGTTACAGCATTTTTGGTTTTCCCACCATTCCTAAATGTTCTCTCTCTCTCTCTTTCTGCATTTCAGTTTAAGAAGTTCCTATTGCCCTATTTTCAAGATTGCTCTTCTTTCCTGTATCAACTGCTGAGCCCTTTAAAGGCATTCTTCATTTCTGTTCCAGTGTTTTGATATCTAACATTTCCTTTCTTCCCCCCAAGATGGAGTCTCACTCTGTCACCCAACTTGGAGTGCAATGGCGCAATCTCAGCTCACTACAACCTCTACCTCCTGGGTTCAAGTGATTCTCCTGTCTCAGCCTCCCGAGGAGCTAGGATTACAGGCACCCACCACAACACCTGGCTAATTTTTTGTATTTCTAGTAGAGGCAGGGTTTCACCGTGTTGGTCAGGCTGGTCCCGAACTTCTGGCCTCCAATTATCTGCCTGCCTCAGCCTCCCAAAGTGCTGGGATTACAGGTGTGAGCCACCGCACCCAGCCTAACATTTCCTTTTGATTCTTTCTTATAGTTTCCATCTCTCTATGAACATTACCCATTTGGGGTAATGTTGTCTATTTTATCCCCTAGTGTCCTTAATATGTTAATCATAGTTATTTTAAATTCTAATAATTTCAACATTTATGTTTTAGCTGAGTCTGTTTCTGATTTTCTTTTTCATCTGTTCAGACTGTATTTTGTAATCTTTTATTGAAAGCTGGACATGTATCTTTAATATGTACTGAGGTTAAACAGACCTTTTGTGTGAGGATGGAGTTTTGTTAATCTGGCCAGGAACTGGGCTGTGTTTGATGTTTGTTATGGCTACAGGCACCAAACACTTGAAATTCTCCACTGACCTTTCGTTTGTCTGCCTCGTTGGCTGTGGTGCTTCCCTTTGTTCTGCTCCTTGTTCCTCTGAGACAGTCTACGTCTTGCAGCTCTTTCTGCTATAACCTACTGTTGTTATACTGGAGGCATGTTCAAGTGGTGGTAGGATGCAAAGGAAGCGAGCTTCGTACAATCTATAGTCCCAGGGTTTTAGTGGACCTCTGTCTTGGAATTTGGCCTTCTCAAGTGTTTCTGTTCCTTCCTTTAGAATATTGCTCTTCCCTGCTCACCTCCTGCTCCATTCCTTAACTACAGTATTCTAAATCTACTACCTTAATGCCCTGTCCCTTGTGGATTGTTGTTTTCTTTTTCTTTAGGGGAAACAGGAAGGCTGGAACCATGTCCAGATGGGGTAAGGTTTCAGTCTCAACCTGTGATGAAGAAATTTTCTCTGTAGAACAGGCCTTTGTTAGGGAGGAAAATTAGGTGAGGTCACACAATGCCTGCTTTTCCTTTTCTTATGCCAGAGCCATGAGGGGGTTTTTCTTGGATCCTCAGCCTGAAGAACCTGGTAGGGATCATGGAGGGAACTGTATGAAAGCGCAAGGACTCTCTATGACTGTCCTCATTTTCACAGTAGTCCACACAGCCTCCAGCAACTCTCCAGATAACTAGCAGGGCAACGATGAGTAGCTTCTGCCTAAGGAAGCAGATTTCAGTTGTACCTCACTGAATGTCCCTGTCCCTCTAGATTTCAAGGTGATCGTTTGGCCTGAAACCTCAGTTCTTTGACGGGTCCAAGAAAAGTCATTGATTATCGGATTGTTTCATCGTCTCTTGTTGTAAGGACAGGGGGATGAACTCCAAGCTCTTTAACATGTGGGAGCTGAAACTGGAAGTGGAACAACTGGTTTCATAATTGGCACATTTTATGACTTTGTTTCACTTTCCCTAGAATTGCAGGGGTCCCAGCATCAGTTAACTGTCCTAGCATTTCTTTTCAAGTGAACTACAATCTGGAAATAGTGTTGCTTCACATACCAACTTAGAAACGTATTTTTTTCCCAAAAAGTATCAAAGTTGTCAAAAAATTAAGCTGTCTCAACCATCCTAAGAACTGATAAGAAAAAGAGAACTTTAATTTTATTTCTTATGGATCAAATATCCTAGAGTAAATGCTTAAAAGAATGGTGTTCAGTTAAGAAAATCAATTCCACTGTAGCATTATGAATTCTAGGAGGCATTGTCATTCTTTCAACATTCTACAGGAACATGAGGCTTCTACTTGACTGAAATAAGGGTTTGAACTCTGGTTTGGGGTTTTAGTTGTCATTTCTTTATTTAATCCACCTCATTTCCAACTTTTTCATCCTAGTTCATTCTCTTCTGCAGCTTTGTGTTCCATTTTTATATTTTCTTTCAAGTTATGAAAGATACCAGTCCTTTGAAATGTTCCCTTAAGCTTTGGTTATAGCCTTTTTAGGAGGATGTTCTTATTAAGTTTTCCAGATGCTCTTTCCATTTCCTTTTGTTACACCGTTTGTTTTTCATATTCTCTTCATTGTTGTCTTCATTTTTGCTGCTATTTTCTTTACTGATCTTCAAAGAAGGCAGGATTTGTTTAGACAGAGAAGGCACTTATTGCCACAGAAGATTCTGGGTCCTTTTGGCCCTGCCTTCTGTCTGCTTATAGAATGGAAGAATTATTTCTTCAGATCTCAACTCTAAAAGCATGTCTGGGGCCAGACTGCCTAGATCTGGATGCTAGCTGTGGTAACATGTTCTAGGTAAGCTCCTTACTGTGTTTGTGCCTCACTTTCCTCGGTTGTAAAATGAAGATGATCGTTAACCCTACAGCTAAGATTGCTAACAGGATTAAATGGGTTAAGGCATGTTATACATGTAGAATCATGCCTGGCACATAGTAAGTACTCAAAACATGTTAGCTCTCCTTATAATCCACAAACAAGATCCAGGGTTGTTAAAGCAGACACCCTGGGTACTGCAGGTGATGAGAAGTTGCGTTGTTTGTACCTTGGGGACCACTCCACACTTGGTATGACTCAGCCACCTTGCTATGGACGGAAATAAGGGTCCAGTTCTCTTGTTCTAACGAGGTTTCACCTACTGCTCCTCTGTTGTACTGGGACAGCAGAGTTTCTTTCCACACTACGGGAGTGATTTATAGTCTTCAAATAGAGAGTAACTTATACAATTAATTCTCCATGTTTACATCTACCAGAGCTCTTCCTACCTCAGTCTCACATATGAAGATTTTTATCATACAGGATACAACTGTCTCCCACTGCCTCTTTTCAACTACATTTATGATTTTAAGAGTGAACACTTATCTTTCTTTTGTAAAGGTATTCTCAGACTCACTAAATAATGACTGGGCTAGGCACCATGTTGTGTACCTCTAGTTCCAGCTACATGGGAGGCTGGGGCAGGGGGATTGCTTGAGCTCAGGAGTTTGAACCCAGTGAGACCTTGTCTCTAAAAAAACAAATTTTTTTAAGTTGGATTTTTTTTCTCAAGCCAGTTTAATTGAGCCCTATCTGTTTCACCGTAAGTACAGATTTTGGCCATATTCTGCAATTAAGCTGTATTTGGACATTTGTTTGGGGTGCAGCGATATGTTTTCAATTTATTATTATGATTATTCATTTGGAGATATTTTAGTGGGAAGCTAGAGGGCCTGCATTGCCATATGTCATTTAAAAGCAGAGTTTGAATTTAAATTTTGAAGGAACAGGTTAAAGAAAATATAAAAATTTCCAGTATTCTCTCCGTACCTGATTTTAATATCTCTCAATAATGCCAGTATTGAAAATAATTTTTCCCCAGAACCTTTACACAATCTGCCTTCAAAACAATTTCTAGACCTGAATCAATACAGCTTTAAAACCATTTCTATACATTTGTCTTAAGAATCATAGTGTTATGGGGGTTTTGAGTGTTTACTCAGAATTTTTAAGTCTAAGAAGATCTCATACTTTATTCTTATATTATTTCACAGATGAGAAATAAATGAGGCTAAATAATACTGTAAAGATTACACATAACCAGTTAGGGGCAAAATCAGAATTAAAACCCTGGTCTTCTTGTGTTATTTTTACTAGAGCAACTTGTTG
The DNA here is from genome assembly GCF_003255815.1 of Theropithecus gelada. Taxonomy (NCBI): domain Eukaryota; kingdom Metazoa; phylum Chordata; class Mammalia; order Primates; family Cercopithecidae; genus Theropithecus; species Theropithecus gelada. Next base: position 11,222,418 of record NC_037686.1, on the reverse strand, counting down.
AAATCTAATTTTATGTACTAAACATAACTTGTTATTTTCTTTTGATCATAAATCACTCTATGACTTTCATAAAAGGAAAACTTGGCGTTTTTTCTATGTGATTTGGATTCTCCATTTCTTCCTGTTCAATCCTATATGCTGATTTACGCTGAAAGACCCAATCAGTGGTGAAATGGTACAGTTTACAAAGGACAAGCTAAGCTAACTGTGGAAACCTTATTCTGTTGATATTCCATCTGATTCATCCCAGAGAAGATTCTAGCTTTCCAGCTATCAAGTGTTGACCTTACACCCCTTATCTTCCTCTAACATGAGGCTCTGAAGGCTAGTACCGGTCTCCACAGGACTGGTAGAGAAGGAAATTTTTGCCCATTACATTTTATTTCCCCCTGCATTTTCATGTAAATTACCCCTGCATGCAGAAGTAGTTCCCAAAAGATGCTCACCTGTGACTATCCATATTCTTATAATGGATCCTAAGTTATCATCCACTATTATATTGAGCTTCCAGGATGGAAAAAAGAGTACAAATATATCATAACAAGTTAGAAAAAGACTTCTACTGGCCTTGTGGGAGAAAGGTTTAAACCTCACAAGTGCAACAGAAAGAATATACAAAAGTGAAATACGTCCTCCCACTAGCTAATTGAAATGCAAGGGCACATTAAACTCAGATCTATAAGAAGGAAAAGCAAAGTGCTTTTTTCTATTCTTTTACTGTGACAGCTTCTGCACCATGAATGCTGGTCTATTTAGTACGAGCTGATTCTCTCTCATGCAAACTTCCTCCTCGTGTTTAATTTTTGCATAAAAGGTTTTAGTTTTAAATATCACCTCCTCCAATTTCCTACTAAGAAATGTTTTCATGTGTTTAGAGTAAAGTAATCAAGATGGTTAACTTGCAAATGAATTAAAACTACAAATGTCAGGAGTTTCTGAGAGCTGACATTAACATAATATTCTTGAGGGATTATGCTGCTGCAGCTAATTGGACTGTTCTGGTAGAAGGCAAAATGGAATAAAAATAATGTATGTCATGAAGGAAGTTAGATTCAACCTTACAGAGAAGCTATCGGAATGATATGCTGGGGTCACAGTCACCTGGTAAGTGAAACTAAATGGATCAACACCATTCATGTATATTGGGCTTGGAACTCTTTGGGGGAAACACTAGGAAAGAAGGAATACGCCCTTCATATTCAGAGACCATTCAAATGAGGAAAAATTGATGCTGATAAAAGTACAGTTCCTTTAGCTCGGATGTGGTAAATCAAATGAATAATTTGATATCAAAGACAAGAGATGTCATGTGTCTAACTACTTACAAAATACCATTCCCAGTAACTGATGGAGTTTTTCATTTGCACCTTCTCCTTTTGTTCTTTGACACCACCTTTGTCATTTAGCACCACATATATGGAAACCAACTGACCCAACTTAAGCAAAGCTCCATTCACTTATGCAAAATCAGGAGGCCACTTGAGGCTTTTGTCCACATGGAGCTTTTGGTCTAACGATATGGTTCATAACAAATTACCGCAAATTTAGCCGCTTAAAACAATACCCATTTATTAGCTATAAATTCTGCAGGCAGAAGTCTGGGTGGGCTTGGCTGGGTTCTATGCTCAGGATATCACAGGACCAAAATCAAGGTGTTAAATGAGTTCTTACTTGAAGACTTTAGAATTTAGTTCTTTGCAGTTGTAAGAGTAAGGTCTCTATCTCCCTGCAGGCTGTTAGTTGGGAGTTATTCAGCAGCTCCTAGGCCCTCTAAGTCTTTGTATGTGGACCCATCCATCTTCAAGCCAACAACAGTGAGTGAAATCCTTATCATGCTTCAAATCCTTCTCATTTCCCTTCTGCCTTCCTTCTTGCCACCAGCCAAAGAAAGCCCTCTGCTTTCAAGGACTCTTGTGATTAATAGGCCAGCTCAGAAAATCTCTTTATTATTAGGTCTACCATCCTGTATAATATTCAGGGAAGAGAGAGACCCTCTCATATTGTTCTATGCTCAGAAAAGGAAAGAGAAGCAAAACTAAAGGCAGGTATCCTGGTGCCTAGGAACCAGACCTGAAACCAGGCCTGGGCCTGCCTGACCTAAGCCTAGTAGTTAAAATTCGAACCCTGACCTAGCAACTGATTCCAGACCTTGTATGGAAGGACACTGTGAAACCTCCCGTTCTGTTCTGTTTCACTGTGACCACCGGTGCTTGCAGCCCCTGTCACGTACCCTCTGGCTTGCTCAATCAATCACGACACTCTCACGCAGACCCCCTTAGACTTGTGAGCCCTTAAAAGGGACAGAAGTTGAGCACCTGAGGAGCTCGGATTTCAAGACTCTAGCCTACTGATGCTCCCAGCTGATTAAAGCCACCCCCTTCACTATCTCGGTGTCTGAGGGGTTTTGTCCGCAGCTAGTCCTGCTACATTTCTTGGTTCCCTGATGGGGAAGCGAGGTGACTGGCGGATGGTCGAGGCAGCTCTTTAGGCGGCTTAAGCCTGCCCTGTGGAACATCTCTGCGGGGGACTCCAACCAGCCCGAGCAAGGCAGATTCTGAGAGGCTCCCGGTTAGGCATTTGCCCTGTGGGACGCCTCGCCAGAGCAGTGTGTGGCAGGCCCCCGTGGAGGATCAACGCAGTGGCCGAACACTGGGAAGGAACTGGCACTTGGAGTCCGGACATCTAAAACTTGGTAAGACTAGTCTTTGAAACTTGCCCACTCCATTTGAGTGGAAGTGTGGCCTGATCATCCATGGCGTGCCTTTATCAGCCCTTTGGTTTTGGTTTTGGTTTTGAATTGCTTGACAGGACTGGTCTTCAGAACTTGCCCACTCCATTTGAGTGGAATCGTGGCCTGATCACCCATGGCGTGCCTTTATTGGCACTTTGGTTTTTGTTTTTGACTTGACTTGGATTGCTTGATACTTTGGTTTTGGTTTTGACCTGGGTTGGATTTCTTGATACTCTGATTTTGGTTTTGATTCTGGTTCGGCATAAATTGCAAAAGTGTGTGTGTGCCCTTTTTACCCGTTATTTGTTTTGTAGTGTGCGTGTGGTGTGAGCCTGGTGTTTTGTCTTGAGGAGACATGGGTCAGGCACAAAGTAAGCCCACCTCACTAGGAACTATGTTGAAAAAATCTCAAGAAAGGATTTAAGGGAGACTACGGTGTTACTATGACACCAGGAAAACTCAGAACTTTGTGTGAAATAGATGGCCAGCATTAGAGGTGGGTTGGCTATCAGAAGAAAACCTAGACAGGTCCCTTGTTTCAAAGGTATAGCACAAGGTAACCTGTAAGCCAAAGCACCCAGACCAGTTTCCGTATATGGACAGTTACAGCTGGTTTTATACCCCCTTCCCCGCTGTGGTACTTAAGAGAACAGCAGCATAAGCGGCTGGTAGTGGCAAGGAAAACCCAGCAGAGAGAAAGAGAGGAAAGAGACAGAGAGAAAAAGAGGCAAAGACAGAGAGGAAAAGAATGGTTATCATCTTCGAAAAAAAGGGGGAAAAAAGGGGGGGCGGAATTTATATAAAAAGAGTGTTATATAGTAAATTCTTGCCCTGAAATAAATTAACTGGTTGTTTAAAGAAAGAAATGTTTGTAATAAGTCAGAAAGTTAAGGCACATCGAAAAACTGCCTGTAAAAGTCGTGAAAGAAAAAAAAAGTTATATAAAAAGTGTGTTAAAAAAATTTTATGCAGAAAATGTTGTATAATTTAAAAGTAATAAGGCCTCCTGAGTACTACTGAAGAAACAGTTTATGTGCCAAGTTTTAAAATGTTAATTGTAAAGAAATTCTATGTGTAAACATACTAGCCAAAGTTAAAAAGGTATCATCCAGTTTTTCTGTGAACTGGACATTAAAGTAAAAACGCAACAGGTTTTTCTTAAAGCACCAACCTACTCTTTAACAAAAATTATAAAAGATTAAAAAGAGTCTATAAAATCTAACCTTATGGTCAAATAATAAAAATTGGATAAATATGTCTACAAGGTTTTATTAAAATTAGGTTTAATATTAATAACACACTAATATAAAGATAAAATTTAGCTTATCTGATATAAAAATCATACAAAAAACATTATTAAATGTAAAATGGTATTTGGTTTCTTTGGTTTAAAAACTAATAAAAATAGGTGCTAAAGGAAATTTCTTAGTAAAAAAGGCACTAAGGACTAAGTCCACCGCCAAGGTCCCCACATTTAAAACAAAAGATCAATTTCTTAAAAAGTATTTACTTGGTTTATCTTCCACTTTCCTTTCCCTCAAAACTAAATGTCTTTTACCACATGTACCACCCCTAGAATTTCCCATAAACCAACACCAGCCTGAAGATCACGTTCTCATCAAAGGGTGGAAAGAAGAAAAACTCAAGCCAGCCTGGGAAGGACCCTACTTTGTGCTGCTAACCACTGACACTGCTGTTCGTACAGCAAAAAATGGATGCTCTCATCACACTCGAGTCAAGAAAGTGCCACCCACTCCAGCATCGTGGGCCATAGTCCCAGAGGAAAACCTACCAAACTAAAGCTAAGAAAAATTTAACTCTTTTCATTTATTCTATTACTCTTTCTTCTTTCCTTGTTCTATTGCTGACCATCTAGTTATTAACATAACCAAGTCAATTTTGCCTCAAACTATTGCATTTAATGCTTGCCTTGTTATACCCTGTGGAGACTTGCCAAGTCAAAGAGAGCTTTCCACTTCAGAAAAGTACTTCTGTCCCTGTTGACTCTCCTCAGACTGGGCATTAGTAAACTAGGACCATTTAATCCAGGGAGATTTCGATAAAGACCCCAGTGCCAACCAGGAGTCTTGCTCCCAAATGTAGAGCTTTCATGTCATAGTTGGTCCAACGTTCTGTGGACCACTAAAGAGCAAGATGGACTGCACCAACCGGTTTTTGTAATTTCTTAAAACCATACATTCATTTTACTAGAGAATCATAGAAGTTAAAGACTTAAAGCAAACCTAAGCAATTAAGACAGGATACAAAGATGCAAATGCCTGGTTAAAATGGATCAAATATTCCATCTGCACATTAAACAAAAGCAATTGTTATGCTTTGTACATGGCAGGGCAGAGGCCCAGATTGTCCCCCTTCCACTAAGGTGGTCCTCCAGTCGACCAGGCGTAGGCTGCATGGTAGCTTTTTTCCAGGATTCTATAGCCTGGAGTAATAAGTCATGCCAAGCTCTCTCTGCCATATCCTGAAGTCCAGCACCCTGCGGGTCAGCCCCTGACGCCATCCAGCTTCTGTCTCCCAACACGAAGTTCACTTCGTGTCTCTCACAACAGGAAGGAAACTTAGCATTCCTTGGAGACCTGAAGGGATGTGATGAGCTTAAGAATTTTCAAGAGTTTATCAATCAGTCAGCCCTCGTTCATCCCCAAGCGGATGTGTAGCAGTATCGTAGTGGACCTTTACTGTGCACTCTGCTGAATAACTGGAGTGGCACTTATACTTTAGTCCAATTGGCCATCCCTTTCACCCTGGCATTTCATCAACCAGAGGGAGGAAAAATAAGACATCGTAAAGCGAGAGAAGCCTCTTATAGGTCTTTAGACTCTCATGTCTGTTTAGACACAATTGGAGTTCCACGAGGAATACCAGATCAATTTAAAGCTTGAAATCAAATAGCTACAGGATTTAAGTCAATATTTTAGTGGGTGACAGATAATAAAAATGTAGATTAGATAAACTACATCTATTACAACCACCAACAACAAGCTTTTCATGAGTTAAAAGAAAAATTCAGGTCGGCCCCAGCCCTGGGACTACCTGACCTGACAAAACTTTTTACACAGTATGTGTCAAAAAAAAAACAAAAATGGCAGTTGGTGTTTTAACCCAGACTGTGGGGCCCTGGCCAAGGCCAGTGGCCTATCTCTCAAAACAACTAGACGGGTTTCCAAAGGCTGGCCGCCATGTCTAAGCGCCCTGGCAGCAATGGCCCTGTTAGCACAAGAAGCAGATAAGCTAACTCTTAGGCAAAACCTAAACATAAAGTCCCCCCCATGCTGTGGTGACTTTAATAAGTACCGAAGGACATCATTAGCTAATGAATGCTAGACTAACTAGATACCAAAGCTTGCTCTGTGAAAATCCCCACATAACCATTGAAGTTTGCAACACCCTAAACCCCACCACCTTGATCCTGGTATCAGAGAGCCTAACTGTGTAGAGGTATTAGACTCAGTTTATTCTAGTGGGCCCAACCTCGGAGACGATCCTTAAACATCCGTAGACTGGGAGCTGTACATGGATGGAAGCAGCTTCGCCAACCCCTGCAAAGTGACTCTGAAGAGGACGACAAGCCCTGCTCCAGTCATACCCAGAAGCTGACTGGTCCACGCATGGCCGAAGCATGAGGAAACTCATCGCGGGACTCATTTTCCTTAAAATTTGGACTTGTACAGTAAGGACTTCAACTGACCTTCCTCAGACTGAGGACTGTTCCCAGTGTATACATCAAGTCACTGAGGTAGGACAAAAGATTGCTACAGTCCTATTATTTTATGGTTATTATAAGTGTACCAGGACTCTAAAAGAAACTTGTTTGTATAATGCTATTCTATCCAAGGTATGTAGCCCAGTCTCTAAATGTTATGTTTGTGAAAGAACTGTAATAGGAGATCAATGGCCATAAGAAGCCCGAGAATTAGTGTCTACAGACCCAGTTCCTGATGAATTCCCAGCCCTAAAGAATCACCCTGATCATTTCTAGGTTCTAAAAGTCTCAATTATTGAACAATATTACAAAGTTAAAAAAAAGGAAAGAATTCACTCATTCTGTAGGATTACTTAGTTGCCTAGGACAAAAAATGTGTAATAGTACCACAAAAACAGTTACACGGTGAAGTTCAACCCACACAGATAAAATTCCATTCAGTAAATTTCCAAAGTTACAGACCGTTTAAGCCCACCCAGAATCCCACCGGGACTGGATGGCCCCCACTGGGCTATACTGGATATGTGGACATAGAACCTACACCAAGCTGCCTGACCAGTGGACAGGTAGTTGTGTTATTGGCACAATTAAACCGTCTTTCTTCCTACTGCCTGTAAAAACAGGCAAACTCCTGGGCTTCCCTGTCTATGCTTCCCACAAAAAGAAAAGCATAGCTATAAAAAATAGAAAAATAATGAATAGCCCCCTAAAAGAATCATACAATATTATAGGCCTGCTACTTAGGCACAAGACGGCTCATGGGGATACCAGACCCCCATTTACATGCTCAACTGAATCATACAGTTGCAAGCTGTTTTAGAAATCATCACTAATAAAACCGGTCAAGCCTTGACTGTTCTAGCCGGCAAGAAACTCAGACGAGGAATGCTATCTATCAAAATAGACTAGCTCTTGACTACTTGCTAGCAGCTGAAGGAAGGGTTTGTGAAAAATTTAACCTTACTAATTGCTGTCTACACATAGATGATCAGGGGCAAGTAGTTGAAGACATAAAGATATAACAAAACTGGCACATGTGCCCGTGCAAGTGTGACATGGATTTAATCCTAAGGCCATGTTTAGAAATTGGTTCCCAGCACTAGGAACATTTAAAACTCTTATAATAAGAGTTATAATAGTAATAGGAACCTACTTACTGCTCACTTGTTTACTACCTGTACTTCTTCAAATGATTAAAAGTCTCATTGCTACCTTAGTTCACCAGAATGCTTCAGCACAAGTGTACTATATGAATCACTATCAATCTATTGCACAAGAAGACATAAATAGCAAAACTAAGAGTGAGAACTCCCACTAATAAAAAGTGAGAGTCTCAAAGGGGGGAAATGAGGGAAGAGAGAGACCCTCTCACATTGTTTTATATTATTTTATACTCAGAAAAGGAAAGAGAAGCAAAACTAAAGGCAGGTAGCCCAGCACTTAGGAACCAGACCCAAAACCAGGCCTGGGCCTGCCTGACGTAAGCCTAGTAGTTAAAATTCGAACCCTGACCTAGCAACTGATGTTATCTATAGATTCCAGACTTTGTATGGAAGGACACTGTGAAACCTCCCGTTCTGTTCTGTTTCACTGTGACCACCGGTGCTTGCAGCCTCTGTCACGTACTCCCTGGCTTGCTCAATCAATCACGACACTCTCATGGAGACCCCCTTAGACTTGTGAGCCCTTAAAAGGGACAGAAGTTGAACACCTGAGGAGCTCGGATTTTAAGACTCTAGCCTGCCGATGCTCCCAGCTGATTAAAGCCACTCCCTTTACTATCTCGGTGTCTGAGGGGTTTTGTCCGCGCTTGTCCTGTTACGATATAACAGAATCAGAGGAGTGATTGATTATCACATTTATAGGTTCCAGGGATAACTGCATAGAATATTCTACATTATACAAGAACACATGTATTCGATATATTGTACAACATAGGAATATCATCACTATGGGATAGCAGGTTGCTGCATTCAGTAAGCATTGGACAGAGGTGAAAACCAAGTTAGAGGACATGAAGAGTCAGAGCCAGAATATTCAGGAACCAAAGCAGGTGCAATCTTGCACCAAGAAACAGAATCTGAAAAAAGTCACAAGAGATGTTACTAGTACTTCACCAGTGGGCGAATTGAAGAGAAACTACCAGAGACATTTTGAGAGGTGAGATCCAGGAAGGAGACCAAAATTCAAAGCTATAGAATACTGCCATGTCCAGGAAAGGGCCTTTCTTCTCTCTGCCTGGCTCTGTTCTCTCCAGATGTACCTGTAGCTTACACTTGATACAACAAGGAGTATAGAGGTCCTGGTTATACTCTGCTCAAATATTTTTTTTTTAAAAATTTATCTTTTATTCTGTAAATCAGTTCACCATGAAATGGTTCATGAAAATATTTTATCTAAGTGTGAAGGCAATGTCTTCACTCTAGAGAGGACTGTCATTGGGTGCAGTGTACATGTAATCATTGCACAGACACCATCTAGACCCTCCTCTCCCTTCTCAGCAAACACCAGACCCATTGCTTTAAGAACCCATCCCTTCCTATGTGTACAGCTGTGGCATGAATTAGAAGGGTACGCACACTGTTGCTTTCTTTGGATATAAATGGATGCTCCTCCTGGTCACAGTGATAGGGCCAGAGACAGGAACTTACGCAGGCCTAAGTTCATTAGTACAATGTATTATCCTAGGTTAGTTAGAGAGAAATACAGGCACTTTGTTCCATGCTTGGAGGCAGAAAAGACAATTCTCTTGCTTTTTACAGATTAGTATGAATACAGTAAGGACATTTTACTACCAAGAAAGAAGCTTGGAAAAAAACACATCAAAGTGAAAATAGTGTTTTTTTATCGCAGAGCAAAACTGCTATAAAATTAAGTTTGAGAAAGAAATAAGGAAGAAAGAAAAATTTCCATTTCTTAGCTCACTGCAGGGGAAGTAATTTCCATTTCCATTTTCTCAATTTTTCCTCATTACTTTTGATTTGTTAGCAACAGAAGAAGCTTCCATATTTTTCAACCTTCTCTATAAGCTTTATGCCACTGCCCAGTATCTATGTAAGTTCGTATTTTGGTGCAGGCATTAAATTGCTTGCAACCCATAAGAACACCTACATAATCTTCAAATTGTCCTATCATTGCGAAAGCTTGTTTCTTCTAGGTGCTCAGTTTAGGTATCACATTTGTCAAATGGTATAATCATCTCTTCACCTGAAGACAAGAGCCTGGGGAACTTCTCAAATGCCAGCCAGCACTTAGCCGGCAAAACTCCTTGAAAGTAAAGATGGCCAAAAGGCACACACCATGAAGGACAGGTACGCAATTACTCATTTTTAAAATTAGCTGAAAAACCCAAGTATTTTGGCTCATCAGCACAAAGAGACAGTAGGATATATAGCCTAAATTGACAATTCCCTCAATGTGAAGAAAGCAGGCAGTCAGATTGAAATATGTGAGCCAGACAGTCATGCTTTTTAGACCTGGGTAAGTAGTTAATCTCCTCAGGCCTCTGGTTTTCCATATGTAAAATTGGGATAACAGTAACTAGCAAATAGAGTAGTTTTGAAGATGAAAATAAATACTGTCATGTGTTTCTAAAATAAAGAAAATGTTTCTGAACGTAAGGACTATATTTAATAATATAGTATTGTATACTGGAAATTTGCTGAGAGTAGATTTTAAGTGCTCTTACCAGACATGCACACACATATATAAAAGGTAACTGTGGGATGGTACATATGATAATCTGGTTAACCGTAGCTATCATTTCACTATGCCTTTGTATATCAAAACATCATGTTGTACACCTTAAACATATGCAACTTTTTTAAAAAGTTCATTTGAAATTTCAATATAGGCTTATGCTTAAAACATCTCAGATGAAACTAGAAAAATGTATCCTTAGTACAATTGCTCTAGGTCGATTATTCATTGTTTAGTCTTAGGATTTTGGGGCAGGGGGAGAAAGGACTCATCTTTTGCATCTTTCAGACATGTTGTGAAAAGGAAATTCAGAAAGAGACGTTAAATCCCAAATGTTAACCTTAGCTCTGAGCAACGACTTCCTCTATCCCAGCCCCAGCCCTCTTGCTGAGGCCTGGTAGGAACTGAATGGCATCTCTGTTGTGGACAACCTTATCCCCTAGGCCTATGAATGATTCAGGCCTCTATTCCTAGTAATCAGGCTCTGTCTGCATCTGTTGGAGAACCACTTGGGATGCCCTACAGTTAAACCCAGGATCCTCTCAACACAGACTGACTCACTAGCTTCTCCTCCTTTCCACAGATTCCTAGGACTTAGTCAACCATTCTTTCCTCTTTGATGTTTACAGTACTCATTCTACTCCTTGGGGCTTGTGAAAGACATAATAGTGCTCATAGTGCTCACCATAGAGTCTTTTCTCTCCTTCATGCCCCAGTCCCCAGGTTAGGTAGGATCATGTAATGAGTTCTGGATAGTGGCCTGAGGTGATGATATGTGTCTCCTCCTGGCCAAAGCATTAAACTCATGGTGCATGATTCCTTCATTCTTGCTCCTCTACTGTGGCTACCAACTGCATTCTAGATGGTGCAGCCTCTATCAGCCTGGGTTCCCAAGGGACTACATAGAGCAGAGACCCCAACAAACCCACCATGGACATATAGTGTGAAAAATAAATCTTTATGAAGTAAACAAGTGGCATATTGGAATTAATTTGTTACTACAGCATAACTTCAGCTATCATGATGAATTCTGGGATCTTCACTGAAATTTGAGAAACTATTGCTCAAGGCTCCCCCTTCTTCACTGTCCCCAAAAGCAAGTACAATGGCCATTTTCATTCTAGGGATTGTAATATGCATCACTGTGTAAGCAACAATTAAATGTTAAATTTGATATTTTTTAAAGTTGAATAAAATATAGAGACAAAAGTATTAGATGAGTATAGGAAACCTGAAACGATAGATATGATTTGTGAGGAGCAGAACAGATGTTTCTTTCTGGTATTCAGTGAAAAGGACCACAAAAAGGGGAAGGAAATTGAAAGGAACAGAGAAGGGATGGAGAAGATGACTGAAATAGGACCAGGTTATGAGTGGCCTTGAGTGTCAGGAGAATGAGTTGGCCTTGGTAATGGAAATATGTGCATGGATTATGACGACCTTTAATATTAAGACTGATGGCTTTCTTTGTATTCCTTATTCTTGAGGTTTGCATAAGTTCTATCTGTAGGTTAATATCTTTTATCAATTTTGGAAAGTTCTCAGCCATTTTCTCCTCATAATACTTCTGCACCATTTTCCCTCTCCTGTTTACTCAGACTATATAATCTTGTGTGAGATCTTTCCGCTGTGTCCCACAAGACTCTTTACATGTTTTCTGTATTTTTGATACTTTTTTGTCCTCTGTTTAACCTACCTTCACTAATAATGTCTTCTGTGTCAAAATCTGCCACTAAATCCATCTGAGTTCTTCAGTTATGGTGTTCTTTCTTTCTTCTTCTTCTTTTTTTTTTTTTTTTTTAGATGGAGTCTTGCTCTTGATGCCCAGGCTGGAATACAGTGCTTCGATCTTGGCTCACTGCACCTCTGCTTCCCGGGTTCAAGTGATTCTCCTGCCTCAGCCTCCCAAGTAGCTGGGATTACAGGCACCCACCAGCTAATGCCCAGCTAATTTTTATATCTTTATTAGAGACAGGGTTCCACCATGTTGGCCAGGCTGAGGTCTCAAACTCCTGACCTCAGATGATCCACCTGCCTCGGCCTCCCAAAGTGCTGGGATTACAGGCGTGAGCCACCATGCCCCGCGGTGTTACTTATTTCTATAATTTCGAATTTATTCTCTTTTTAATAAATACTAATTGTCTGGTGCATTCTTCATCTTTACCCCTCCACATGTTTCTCCACATATTAATGATAAGGATTTTAAAGTCCCTGTCGAATATCTGGATCACCTGTGTATGTTTCTATTATCTGTTTTGTTTCTTGTCATGTGATCCTATCACTTTATATACCTGGTAATTTTAAAATTAAATGCAGAACACGATGTATGAAAAATTATAGAAGTTTTGGACCCTGTTATCTTCTTCTGTACAAGATTTGGCTTTTCCTTTGGTAGGTAATAGTGTGGGGCTGTTCACCTTAATCCTACTGGGGGCTTAGCTGTATTGAGGTTTGGTTGTCACTACCTTGAGTTCATTTCCTACTCATAGGAGGTGGCCCTGCAGTGCCTCCCACTGAGAGCCTGGGGCATTCACTAGAGTCCCTCCCCCTGGAATGTCCTGAACTCTAACCCTTGTCTCCGCTTCATGACTGCTGTCAGCTGTTCCCTGCATTTCAAGGGCTTTTTGTTTATCTTCTTGCTCTGCTTAGCCTCCTACCCCGTGCAGCTCTAGAATCACACAGATGTCTTGAGGGGAAAAAGCAGTGGTATTGGTGTCAGTTCTTTACCCATCTCTTCTCATTGAGGTCCTGGAATCTCAAGCCTCTAAATTTTATTTTTTCTTGTATCTTGACAAAATCTCTGACTGTTTCTCTGCCTTTCATCCTCTGCATGTGCCCTTCATTACACTCTCAGCCTTTTGACTTGCATCTGTAATCAGCGACACCCTGAAAGAAAAGTGGCTAGATGGTATCAGCCCACCTCTGCATGTGGATTCTACTCTCCCAAGATTTTGTCCCCTAAAGTCTTGTTGTAGAAGCTCTCTGATGCCTTCAAAGAAATGTTATTGTTTGTACTTTATTTGGTTTTTCTAGATGATCTTGGCAGGACTTCCACAAACAACTGCATCAGAGCCACAAATGAAAATGCCAAATAATGGCTTTTCAAACTGCAGAATTATCCCATCATTGCTTTTTAAACTTACAGAAGTCTCCAGAGTTTATGAGTAATGATTTACAATATTAAAAGAGGTCATGAATCACGGACATGCTTTTCTTTAGACTTAACATAATTTTGTTCCTTTTGGATGCTCAACATTTTTGTCACAGCCACTCTTTCAAGAAAATTCAAGATTATGTCCACATATTACAAATCAGCTGTGGGAGAAGTAAAATCTAAGCAATGGCATTTTGCTACTGTTTTTAATGTAATTATATCAGTGAAAAAGCAACAAAGTGATAGTTTTGCATTATAATAAGTAAGCAGTTGAGGAACTCTTTTTTCCTCTCTTTTATGGGTTATTCTAATACTATAAACATTTAAAACACTAAATGCATCTCCATCGAGTATCACATTTTTACCATGTGACTGATAAGACAGGAGCTGATTCAGGGTTACCATAGCCCTGATATGATTCATATCTCTTAGAAATCAGAAGTAAGTGGGCCATATTTCTTGAAAACTTGATCATCTTTCTTGAGAATCTCCATTAATATACCCATGTCTAATAGCTTTGCATTCTTTGATGCTTACATTTTTATTTTTCTTTTCATTTCCTCTTTTTACAAAGAAAATGGCTTTTATTAAGCTAAAAGTTCCTTCACCAAAGTGTAGAAACAAAAAAGAAGCAATTTAGAGGATCACTTAACAAAAACATGTCAAACTTTTAAAATAATCTATATAAAATTGACATAAATGTCAAGAAAGTTGAACTTTGATCCTTTCAAGGAAGACTTTCAGCATTTTAACTAAATCTTAATAATAAATATAATTTAATTTTCTCTATTAATATAATTGTTCAATGTCCATAACATAATTTTATTTCACATTAAAAAATTATAAATATTATGAATGTTCTGAGTATAGAAAGAGCACAGACTTTAAAAAATAACAAAGAAAATAAGGTCCAAGAGATTGACTTGGCAATGGAAGATTTTTTTTGAAAGACCTCTTAGTTTACTCTACCAATCATTTTTAAAATTGATGAGGAAAGGTAAGTCATTTTCACACTTCAAGGTAACTGAAAATGAGTCATCAACTAAAAGCAGAACAGCAAAGATTTTCCTTTCATCATGACTTCAATCACTTAAGTTTTACTGCCCATTTTTATCCTATTGAGACCCCAAAGAACTGAGAGAGGTTCTTGTCAGGTCAAGTACAGCTCTGCAACCAAATAATATACACACAAAGCAAGAATAGTCTATTCTATCAGGCTCATTTGGCATTCAAATCTATCATCAAAATGGCATAAACAAGTAGCTCTTTTAAGTCTATATCCCAGGAAGATTCCTTTAGGCCGTAATATGAAGTAGTTCTAATTCTGTTTTTTAGGTAATTGGCCTACTATTCTCTCTATTGCTTTATCTACAAAAACCATGAGTATTGAGAATAAATAATTGTATTATATTTACCATGTTTCAAAACATTTTTAAAATGACTGTGATTCCAAAAAAATATTATTTTTAAATACTTGACTTAATTCTTTTCAATTTGTATTCCATTGTGTTATTTCTAAACCAGCACTATGATATGACTCAATATTATTTCACATGGAATCTCATGAATTATAGAATATATAAGCTGAAAACTGCTCAGTATAGGAACACAAAATTTAACACAATTATTTTAATTGTATATAATGCCTTTTCATATTCTTACATTATAATGTATATTTATTTTGAGTTCTAATTTCTTTTACTTAGTAATTTATCCTGATTGCTTCCACTATCATCATAATCATCATTTCTAGTGAACAGATAACTCCACTGACATAAGAAGTTTCCTATCACTGAACATTAATATTATATATAAATTTTTATAAATATTGTTGCTGTGGCTATTGTCATATATGAAGCTTCTCTCAAAACATATTATGTGCCGCTCCCAAAGAATTAGTCTTTAGTTCTCTTCTCTTCTCTATTTATATTTATTCCCTTGATGATTTCATCTCATCTCATGGCTTTTCATGCCAAATATGTGCCAATAACTCCCAAATTTGGATCACCAGCCAAAGATCTCTCTCCCAAACTCCACACTTTTATATCCAGCTGCCTACTCAAATCTCCATTTAGATATCTAAAAAAAACCTCTCAAACCCAGAAATGTCCCAAACAGAACTCTTGGTTACCCCTTGAAAAACCTCCACATGCAACTTATTTTAATCTCTACTGATACAAAATTATCTTAGTTGTTTGGGCAAAAATTTTGGAGCTAGCCTTGACTTCTTTATTTTATATCCCATTTCTGATCTGACTGAAAATCCTATTTGTTCTACATTTAAAACCTTTTTAAAATGCAATTCTTTTTACCATCTTCATTTTTATCATCCCAGTCTTAATAACCACCATCATCTTTTTTTCTGTATGACAGCATATTTTTCTGGATGACACTGTAGTTTCCGCTACTAATTTCCAATGGCTGCTGTAACAAATTACCATGAACTTGATGTCTTAGAACAACAGAATTCTATTCTCTTATGGTTTTCAGCCAAGGGTTCAAAATCAATATCACTGAGCCAAAATTAAGCTATCAGCAGGGCTGAGAAATTGTTTCCTTTGTATAAAATCTTTATTTCTATAATGAAGGGTCCAAAACGCTTGAATATTTTTATGGGCTCTGAAAGATACAGCTACATTGCTCTCCGATATGTTCATATCATGTTATATTTTCATCAGTAATACGTTTAT
This sequence comes from Theropithecus gelada, assembly GCF_003255815.1. Taxonomy (NCBI): domain Eukaryota; kingdom Metazoa; phylum Chordata; class Mammalia; order Primates; family Cercopithecidae; genus Theropithecus; species Theropithecus gelada. The sequence goes on along the minus strand of NC_037686.1, from coordinate 11,206,420 downwards.
CTGTCTCACCATCATCTCACTAGGATTGAGTAGTTTATATTCTCTCTTTAAAACAAATTGCAAATGCATTGGACCAAGATGCAGATCTACTTCCAAGACATATACTTAGCATCTAATAATATGATGGATTATTCTATGGATTCAGGAGGGAGGTATAAAATAATAAGATTTTTAAAAGGATCATCTATGCCTTCCACAAGGTCACAATTTATTAGGATTAGAAAGGACATATAAAATGGGTAACTAAGTGACATTGCAAAGTGTGAATGAAGATCATCAAAACATATCATAGAGCGTACCATTACAGTTTGTGGTAACTCTTTTATATTGGAATTTGATACACTTGGATCAAGTTCAAATGAGAAAAGAGGTCCTTCTTATTTCATTTCTACAGGGTATTTAATTATCCCATTAATTTCCTGACATAAGATAGCAATGACCCTTCAGGAAACCTTTAATTCCTAAAGTTATGATTAAACAACATAGAGTAATGTGTAGCTACTGTACTTTTATTCAAAAGGAAAATACTTATCTATTTTTTAACTGCAAAGTCTCATGCACTGCTTCTTCAGGGTTTCCATTTAAAAACAAACAAACCTAGAGTTTGGATAATCATAAGAGGTCTCCCAATCAGACTCATCGAGCTCTGCCGTGACTCCAGAACTTACTGGGGGAAAGCCCTATCTGTTAGTGGCAGGGAGAGTTCGTGAGGGTGATGATTTCCTAAAGAACTGAACCACATCAAGAACATCTGGGGAATTAAAAATCAAATCCTGCAATGGAAACGATTATCTTGAAGTCATGACAGCAGTGACCTAGAGAATAGGCCTCGGTTCAAGACCATAATTGCACAAAAGGTTTTGATCTCTTTGACCATGTGAGACCAAAAAGTAAATCTGAAATTTACTACAGGAAATTCCTATGTCTAGTAAGTGATGGTTTTTTGTTTTTTTTGTTTTTTTTTTTTGAGGCCGAGTCTCGCTCTGTCACCCAGGCTGGAGTGCAGTGGCCGGATCTCAGCTCACTGCAAGCTCCGCCTCCCGGGTTCCCGCCATTCTCCTGCCTCAGCCTCCCGAGTAGCTGGGACTACAGGCGCCCGCCACCTTGCCCGGCTAGTTTTTTTTTTTTTGTATTTTTTAGTAGAGACGGGGTTTCATTGTGTTAGCCAGGATGGTCTCGATCTCCTGACCTCGTGATCCACCCGTCTCGGCCTCCCAAAGTGCTGGGATTACAGGCTTGAGCCACCGCGCCCGGCCGTAAGTTATGTTTTATCTACGATTGGCCAGAGCCACTTTTTAAAAGACCATTTTTGAGATTTTTACTTTAATTAAAACATGGGGCATTTAAAAATAGCTATTTTCCACCGAGAAAGCTGCTACTCCATCAATTTCTAAATTTCACGGTTATAAATAAGAAGCAGCCTGAAAGTATGCCCTCCTTATTGATTATCCCTCAAAACCTAACACATGTGAAAAATAATGTAAGCTTTTGAGGTATACATGGTAGTAGCTAAAGATATAAACGTATCCTGGGATAAGTCTTCAAATTTGAGTTCGAAAGCTTGACTTTGTACCCACAATACTCATGTTTTGTATGACCCTGAAACTATTTAATTCCTTTAAAAGAAAAAGGTATAAATAGTATCTACTTCAGTATTTATTATGAATATTAAGCAAGATAGGCTTCATAAAGAGTCATTCATAGATGAGGAACTACCATTATTGACAGATAGTTTATACATTTATTTAGTTTAGTTTATGTAACTAAATAAATATGTAGGAGCCACATGACAGATTATTTTATTTGTGATAAGATTCTTTCAGTATCAAAAGACACAAAATCCAATTGGGGCTGTAGTAGAAATAAGGGAACATATTGTGTGATATGGTCTAGGAGGGGACAAAGAGATGGCTTCCTAGTGGCTTAATCAGGGCATTAAACTATACCACACACCCACAGGCTCCAACTTGGCTAAGAAAACTATGTATACCAATAGCCTTTTACATACAATTTAAGGAAACAGATTAAGTTGCAGTCTATTGACTGTCCCTATATCATGTCACACACTGCAACACACTGCCTGTAGCCCTCCACTCATCACCTGATTCCTGCCTCTATATATTTTTTGTGTGCTGTTTCATTGCCTAGGACTCCATTTCCACCTTTTTTAACCTGGCTGAATGTTTATGTTTCTTCCACGCTCAGTGCAGGCTCCAGAAGTTCAAGGTAGCTTCTCTGGAACTCATCTGTTTGCTCCCCTCTTCCCTTATGATACCTCTCTCAGCACTTACCATATTATATTGATATTTGGTATGGGGGACCAGTCTACCACTCGTCTACACACTCCTTGAGAGCAGGAATTGTCATATGTATCCCATAACTAGTGATTGACCATTAATACACAGACAATGAATGTTGCCGGTTGAAGTATACATTGATTGATTCATTGGCTGTCACCATTTTAGCCTGTATACTGTTTAAAAGTGTAGTTACATTCTAACTGGGTTTAGCATTGCAAATTATATCTGTAATCCACCAATGTGTGATAAATAGGTGCTGGTGATGTTTTCTGCTTGGAAAACATATTCATGAGTGACTTACAGAAAGAATATTTAATAATAAACATAGGCTTTTTAGGAGTCGGCATTACTTTAAGTATATTACGGAAAAGAAGAAAATAGTGAGACAGAGAAGCAGCCAGAGGAGGAGGAAATAAGGAACAGAGGGAGAAAAAGCAAGAAAGAGAATAATGTGAGAGAGGAGACAAAAAACTAAAATGGGATTACTTGAAAAACTGATTTTTAGAGTGGTTATAAACATTTTTAAGCTGTTTACTTGGAAGTAAAACTAAAATGAAATTATCTCAACAATGACAAATGAGAACCATAAATTATCTGCATTTTCAACAGTCAAAACCTCTTCCTGGGTGTCTGTAAATGATTTGTATGCCGCATGGCAACCCTGCTTCATCGGGTACAATTATATGATTGTTTATTGAATAATTGCTCGCCTTGTCAAATGTTTGATGGAATATTTGCCTGCTCCCTGTAATATTTTCACTGAGTAATTGTCTGCTGTGGGTAATACCTTCACTCAGTAATTGCTTGTTCTGAATAATATTTTCACTGAATCATTTCCCATTCAGCATATTTTATCAAACGATTTTCTTGTTGTGAGTCATGTTACTATAAGTTCACTGAGAATTACTTGCTGAATTGCATATTTCCTTTGTATTACGTGGAAAGTAGACCTCAGTCCTTGCCCTGTACCTTCTCCAGGCTGTTGAGAGATTATATAATAGCTTTCTTTTTCTAAATTATTTTCTAGTAGTGTTGAACTTTGAAACTGAATGCTATGCTCAAAGTCAAAAAAAAAAAAGTTTTGTTTTTAGAGGGGGAGGAAACTTATTATAACAGAAAAATAGGGAAAGCAAACTATTCTAAGTGGGATAGGTGTGGAACATTATAGGTAAGCTACACCCAAGACTGATTTGGAGGTTTCTAGAATCAATTTTAATGAGACTGTAATATTTCCCAATTCGACAACATGCTAGAGGTTGATGGCTTATAAATGGTTATATATGTTAAAGTAGCAGACCATCATAGAAAGATAAGAGAATTTGAAATTGAAAGACATAGATTCCATTTATGGACCTGTCATTTACTCTTCTAAACCTCAGTATCCTTATCTTTAAAATGGATATACAAGTTTTTTCTTTCTTTACTCGTTGAGCTAGTTAAGGTAAAATATGTAAAATTCTTCAGATATGATAGTGTTCCAGGTCATGGATATTATACCATTATATATTACCCTCTACAAGCCTTTATCTTAGCATGTATTATATTAAATTATCTCTTTATGGGCTAATATCCTTTGGGTTCCCAACCAAGGATTCAACCAACTGTAGATCAAAAATATTTTTAAGAATTATCTGTACTGAACATATACATTTTTTCTTGTCGTTATTTCCTAAACAATATAGTATAACAACTATTTACATTGCATTAGGCGTTATAAATAATCTAGATATGTATACCAGATGATGTGCATAGGTTTTAGGCAAATACTATGCCATATTATAGAAGGAAGTTGAATATTTGTGGATTTTGGTATTCACAGGAGGTCCTGGAACCAATCTACACGGATTGACAGCTATAAGTGTAGGAAACGATAAAAGAGGCAAAACAACTGATATGTGTCCATCACCATTGCCCTTCATTTTCTTTTCTTTTCTTTACTTTTGTTTTCTTTTCTTTTTCCTTTTCTTTGAGGGAGGTGCGGGGGACAGAGTTTCGCTCTTGTTGCCCAGGCTGCAGTGCAGTGGTGTGATCTTGGCTCACTGCAACCTCCACCTCCTGGGTTCAATCAATTCTCCAGCCTCAGCCTCTCTAGTAGCTGGGATTACAGGTGCCCGCCACCAAGGCCACCTAATTTTTTTTTGTATTTTTATTAGAGACGGGGTTTTGCCATGTTGGCCAGGCTGGTCTCAAACTCCTCACCTCAGGTGAACCGCCTTCCTCAGCCTCCCAAAGTGCTGGAATTACAGGCGTGAGCCACGGTGCTGGCCTTCATTTTATTTTCTATTTCCTTTCCTATCCCCCTTTCCTGGGAGTTTTTGTCCATATTCGCTCTGGAATAATTTGGCACTGATTATTCTTTTGGTTTCACATTTAATGACCCAGCAGATTGCAAAAACTGTAGAAAAATAGAGAAGCTGCATTGTAATGAAGTTCACCATATTCTGAGGTATAAACAGAAAACTAGGAGAACATGGAACTACCTACAGAATCAAAGGTATAATATCATAAAATTGTTCAGTACAACAAAATAATGATAGTAACATTTAGTTCTTTCCAGAATACAGATATTTTTTTCTCAAAGTAAAGAGAGACAAGAAGAAATTAAGGAGCTAACAGCGTCTAATTAGCAACTTATATACTAATAAATATGTAGTATATATTACATATATAATCTTTGAGTACCAATAAATCTGATGACGCTAAATGCAATGTTTTGTCCACTAAATTCTGTTTTGTCCTGTCAGTTATATTGCATTTCTAGTTAATATTCAACTATACAGATATTCTTCCTTATAGATACTATCTTTGGAATTTATGAAACATATTCTTTTATCTTGTAGCTATGCATGGGTTCAAGATTATATGAGTGGACTATGTTATCATGGAATCTTTTTTTTTGAGACAGAGTCTTGTTCTGTCACTAGGCTGGAGTGCAGTGGTGCAATCTCAGTTCACTGCAACCTCCACCTCCTGGGTTCAAGCTATTCTCCTGCCTCATCCTCCTGAGTAGCTGGGACTACAGGCATATGCCACCACACCCAGCTAATTTTTTTGTATTTTTAGTAGAGATGGGGTTTCACCATGTTGGCCAGGATGGTCTCGATCTCTTGACCTCATGATCTGTCTGCCTCAGTCTCCCAAAGCGCTGGGATTACAGGCATCAGCCACTGTGCCCAGCCAACTCTTCTTATAAGTAGATTTCGATATAGATAATCCCATAAAGATAATTATATTGTAATGGTATAGAGACCCAAACATATCTTCTAGAGAGCTGTAAATCCTCTAGCTTAGGTGTATTCAGTTGGTGCTTGAGCTTATTCAAAGTGAAGCCTCACCCTAGAGCTCAAAACTTGATTGCACTAGTACCCATGAGTACTATTTACCAAATATTTCTGACTCTCCTTTAGGGAAGATAGTAGTGTTGCACTTCCCTTCTTCTTGGAGACAGGTGTGACCATTTGACTTCCTCTGGCTAATAAAATGGGAATGGAGGTAACATGTCATTTCTGGGTGATTAAGAGCCAGTACCAGATCCAGTGTCAGGTAAGATACAAGTCTCACTTTGCCCATCTCTCACACTTGATGCAACTATAAAACCTGAACAGAAGTCGTAGAGCAACTATTTAAGGTCTTTGGAAAGCAAATTTCAGCAGATACGTCGGGGAAGAATATAAGAATGTGAAGTGAACTAGTTTAAATCATCCTGAAATTATTTGAACTACTTTGAAGTGCTGTTTGAACTACTTTGAAGCCCATTATACTAGCAATGGGTCTCCTTTTTTTTTTTTTTCTTCAACATCACCCAGCCCAGACTTGACATAAGTAAGCACTGTGGCAAAGAGAGAGCCCCAGGAACAGTCCTCCTCTAATTCTGGCCTGAGGAGCTAAAATGGGAACTTTGAACAGTCAGAGAGAACATGGGAATCCCTCCTTTTATTCCTCACTCTTCTTCCACTCTTTTATCCTCCGTCCTCCAGGCAATCCCACTGTGCGGGTGGCAGTGGCCACTGAGGGAGCTGGCAACAGCCAAATCTCTGAAGGAGGGGGACCTTCCTCTCCAGTCGGAAGAGCTGAGACTAAAAAAACTGGGGCCAACTCGTTGCTTTTTTTCTTTCTCTGTCCTTTAGTGATTTGGTCCCAGAGCAGCCCAAACACAGAAGTGTTCAGCAAAGTGAGGCAACTAAAGCCCCAAGATTTGGGCCAGAATTCTGAAATGAGGAAACCCAGGGAGCCAGAAAATGCTGGGAGATAGCAGACAGGGAAGAGTTCGATCCCATAAAAGCAATCCCATAACCTTTTCTATAAACTCCAGGTCTCCTCTAAGAGCCTCACACCCATGGATCTGATACTAATTCGCATACCAAAGACTGTGAACTGAAGAGATAGACTACCACCACTGAGTCACAGACTACCCATTGCATAGGACACGGCCAGAAACACCTAAAGTGCAGTATAAAGACTTTGAAACTGACCTGATATTGGCACTACAGCCTACGGAAGGAAAATTGGAACTTACGGCCTGAACCTAACAATTTTCCTAATCTTAAAAAATATCAACATTCTCCAGTGGATTTAAACAAGACATATGCAAAATGTCCAGCATGCAATCCAGAATTACTCAACGTACAAAGAACATCAAAAATTCGCAAGAAAAAAGACCATCAGCAGATGCCAAGGCCAAGATGACACTGATGTTGGAATTACCTAACAAAGACTTTAAGATGATTTTTGTTAAAATGCTTGGATGAGAAATCATGAATATTTTTGAAACAAATTTTAAAATAGAAATTCTCAGCAAATAAATAAAGATATTAGGAAGAGCTAGTGCTCAATTCACTAGGCTTTCCCTCTGCCATGGAGACCAGCAATGTTCTAGCCCAGATGATAAATAAAGGACAACATGGAGCAGAATACTCAACTCACCTGTGATAGACATGTAATATTAATGAGGAATAAACCTGGTTGTCTTAAACCACTGAAATGCGTGTATTGCTCCTTACAGCAGCATAACCTAACCTATCCTGACTGACAGAACTGAATACTCTGAATTTTATGATCTAATAGAACTTTATGTATTGGTATCAGGGAAGTGAAAATTTTGGACCATAACTAATATTTACTCCATGTTAAATCCCCAGATAAATTCTATAACTCTTCCAAGATAAGCACCCAATTGCGGATTAAGCCCTCTTCTTAAGAGACACATATAGTATATAGTTCATCTAGCCCTCTTAATTATATAGCTCTCTCTTTTTGTGATGTCTACAGTAAAAAGAAACCAGAAATTATTTGGATTTCTAACTTAATTAATAATAACAATATGCCAAGCAAGATTACTCTGAATCTGTAAAGAAACAATTATGCAATATTATACATTTAAAATTAATTAATTATAGTTTTCATGTAATTAGTATATTCCCTTCTTACCAGATAAAATTGTACTTATATATTATACTTTAAATCTGTTAATCAATCTTTACTTTATGCATTCACTCAAAATATACACTTAAAACTGTGGTTATCACTGGGATAAAGAATAAAAATTGCATAAAACAAAATATACTCTATACTATTTCCTGGTTCTATAAAGAGTACTCTATAAAATGAAGTGGAGTTTTAACCTAATTGAATTTATATAATGCTTACTTAATAAATCAGTGTTTGACCTTACTTTGTTTGGTCAAGAGCTTAGATTAAGTTAAAAAGTCTTGGGCGGACATTTAACCATCACCCATGTCTATTTATTAAAATACTTTTTCTAAAAATCCTGAAAACTCAGTGTCCAAGAATTGCTATAATCAGCTTATAAAATATCTGGAATGATTACTAGAAATGCAATACCTATTTTACAGTTCATAATAACCAGATTGGCAATACGTTTGACAAATTAATGGCCTAATTTTTCATTCCTCTGTTATTTATTTTAATAACCTGATTAGCACAATGATGTTGACTCATGAATTACTTAAACCAAAACGGTACAATGTAATTGTCATTCAGCCTCAATAACTCCATTTTCCCTCTCAGGCAGATTAGGCTGTATTTATGCATTTTCCCTCACACTGAAGGAAGAGGAATTGTTCTTTCTTTCTCTCCCTTCCACCTCCTCTAACAATGCTCCTCAATACCTATTTCCATAAGATTTACATGGAAATATTAACAATGAGAAATCTTGTGGGCTTTTTAAAAGTTCTGACTCAATTATCATCATGAGAGATAATGGGAAGGAAAACAGAGCTGTTTGGGACATTATTCACTTATCATCTCTGAATTGTTTGAGCCAGACGTGTATAATCATCACATCTCTCAATTGCCTTTATTTTAATCCATATCCCTTAAATCAGATGAAATAAGTTTTCTTTTTAAAAATCCACATTATAATATTCTGCAGTAAAAAGCCATAATTTTTCAAAGAGTTTTATCAATGTGAGTTACAAAAGTCACATGCTGTTTGGAGTTTGCAATGGGATATGGTCAGTTATCAGATTAGTCACCATGATGTCCTTTCTATGATTTCTGGTCTACAAATAAGGTATTGTTCAAAAAGATGTGAAGAGCTTAAGAGACTCCTTATGGAGAAAATAGATTGGGGCAAAAAGCATGGAGTTAGTCAAACAGCAAGAAGGCTTTTAGGATTGAAATGAACTAGTCATATGGAAATATGTCTGAGACTAGAGATGAGGTTCTAAGACTAGGTCTGTCCATTTCAGCCACATGCACAAAACAGTCAGGGAGGACAGGGGAAGTTCCTAGCTAAGAAGATTAGAAGGACACAATAATGCTATCAAAATTACCTCGAAATGGAGGTAAACAGCTTAAATGAAAAAACAGTAGACTATTGGGAACAAAGGTGGGAAGGGTAATTTCCACCTGACTTGAAATGCCAAATCTCTGGAATTTCGATGAGTCTATCTGAAAGATGAAGGTTCAAGTGAGTGAGTTAGAAGCACTCTACTAAAACTGCAGGCGACAGACAAGGAAGGTGTGTATGTGTTCATAGAAAGAACAAAGCTCTCTATGCCAGATGTTCAAAACAACCAATCAATTTAAAATGGCTATTTTTGCCGGGTTGATTTTTCTTCTCTGGTAAATTCTGTACACCATAGAGTGGTCTCTGAATTTTGTTTACAGTATTAAGCATTTTTTCAAAAGTGTTTCACTGTTTTTTGAATATTTGAATGCTTTTCTGTTTACTTTTCAGACAGTTTTTAAAATGTATTCCCCACCAATTATGCATGTTCTGCTCATTTAGCAATGCCTTCATGAATTTATATTTTTCTTGTCAGATTTTATTTAGTGTTTTCAACTACTGGTTGATGTATTAGTAACTTTTCTGTATCCTGGAGTGCTTTTACTATTTATAAAGCATTAATTTTTAAAATTTTCTTTTTACATTTTCATTTAAAATTCACTTTCATCCAGTGATGTCAATTTTAACTATTTAACAGAGTTTTTTTTATTTTTTACCACCTTTTTAGTATGCTTTTATTTAAGCAGCATTCTTCATTTAAAAAAATTTATAAATGGGAGTTGATCAATGAGAACACATGGACACAGGGAGGGGAAAAACACACACTGGGGCCTATTGGGGGGGTGGGGTTGGGGAAGGAAGAGCCTCGGGAAAAAGAGTTAATGCATGCTGGGCTTAACACCCAGGTGGTGGGTTGATAGGTGCAGCAAACCACCATGGCACACGTTTACCTATGTAACAAACCTGCACATCCTGCACATGTACCCTGAAACTTACAGTAAAAATTAAAATTAATTTTAAAAAACCTATCACTTGTAATGAGGAAAATGGTTATTTTTATTGGGTTTTTCTAAAAGGGTAGTAATATTTTAAATACTACTATTTTATATGAGAATAGTATAATGTAAAATAAAGTGATGAGAATATGTCTAGATCATTAAAACTCTTACAATTGGAGGCATCATTATATATTTTCCTCCTGTTCACACTAATACATTGTCAGTACTATTTCCAAAATATGACAAAGAATTCTTCATCAAAATGAAGAAGAAATCATAGACTGAAAGAATGCAAAGTGAGTGATTTAAAATACATTTGTTGTTTCTATCAATTAAATTTTTGCAAATCTACTCTTTAAGCTTTCAGCAATTTTCTCAGACTGCTATTGTCCCATAATCAGAAAGGTCTATACAGGGTTCAATGATAAAAACTGCAGGAAAAAAATCTCACAAGATTGCCACACTGAAACCACATTGGTGAGGAATAAAAGACATTATACAGGCTTTGTATCAGATAGCCTTGGATTCTACATCTTCTCTGTTGCATATTAGCTACCTGTTCTTGAATAAATTCTTTCTTCTTCCATAAATGAAAGAAAAGGATCTTTGTTAATACTGAATAGATAGCATATGTAAAATACTAACACACAGGATCCTATAAATGCTGATTCCTTGTCTTCTCTCACTCTCAAGAAATACATATATTAAACTGCACACAATCCAAACAGCGTGGGTACTCTGGAAGATACAAATATGAATCAGGTATGATCTAAAGAAGCTTACAGGAGAGACAGGAAGGGTAAAATATAAACCATCTTTTTGCTTTTTAAGCAAATAGACAACCATTCAGTCAAAGGACATGCATTAAGTCGTTTTACACTGCTGAATTGGTTGACTGGGCCAACTGGTGAATAGAAGGTTTTGTTTCCCTTTTTGACCAGCTCCGCCCTGCCCAGTGAGAGACAAGCCAAGTCTAAGCCTGGGAACAGTCAGGAGGCCTGTGTTCAGAGAAGGGACCACGCAGGTGAAGGAGATCTGGGAAGCTGAACACAAGTCCCTCTGAACAAACATCCTGCAAAACCAGACACCAAAGAGAAGGGTTGTTATCAGAAAACAGACTCAAAAGAACTGGTTCTGACTGGACGCAGTGGCTCAAGCCTGCAATCCCAGCACTTTGGGAGGCTGAGGTGGGCAGATCACAAGGTCAAGAGTTCGAGACCAGCTTGGCCAACATGGTGAAACCCCATCTCTACTAAAAATACAAAAAAAAAATTAGCTGGGCATGTTGGTGTATGCCTGTAATCCCAGCTACTTAGGAGGCTGAGTAGAATCGCTTGAACCCAGGAGATGAAGGTTGCAGTGAGCCAAGATCATGCCACTGCACTCCAGCCTGTGCAACAGATCCAGACGCCATCCCAAAAAAAAAAAAAAGAACTGGTTCTGGGGGATCCTGAAACAAATCCTAAGATGAAAGAGTCTCTCAAGTAAGACTAATGAGCCTATGGTTCTTAAGTAGGTGCTCTTAACATAGAAGGACTTTTGGATAAACTCAAGATGTCTGCAGCACAGAAATTCTCCAAATTAGCTAAAAACAACTGACTTTGAGCAACACGCTTGTACTATTACTGTTCAGTGTGTCCCATTGCATGACAGGATTTACTCACTGACACAACAAGTGGTCTGACAAAAACTCTAAAATACATCCCTATCCACTCATATCTTGAATGTTACTGGAGGATGAATGGACAATGTGCTACTTAGAAAAGCCCAATGTTCAAATCTACTCATAAGATTTGGGCTTGCAATTAGTGAGCCATCTTTGGGAGAAAATTCCTTTATCTAAATTAAACCCTGTTTCCACCTGAATGCATTTAGGTTTGCTTGCCCTCAGTTGTAAGTTTATTCCTGACAATATAGCCCTGGTATTCAGCACAGCTGAAACAGACCAGGTTATGTCAACTCTCCCTCTATATCTGCCTTGCCTCCAAGACACAAGGTAGAGGTGGGGAGGAGGGGTGCAAAACATAGAAAACTTGATGGAGACTTCATATATCTCATATGAAAAGGGAAAGAGAACAACTGCCTTTCTAAAATCAAATATGGTTTATTCTTTCCATCCATCAGAGATTAAATTTAGACTTCACAATGAATGCAAAATCTATTGACTACTACATCTTGTCAACTTGAGATGTAAGAAAACCAGAAATGAGCTTCAGACTCCACAAAAACCAACGCATGGTATGAGATGGAAAAGTAAATAATGTGAATTCATGTAGAAAGTTTCTTCCGCTCTTGTGTTTGCAAGGAAGAAATACATAAGTTACCACTTACTGAGTCCCAAGTCCCAGATTCCTATTTACATCAGTTGATCCTATCTCCCTTTATACAAATGAGAAACTTTGAGGGCCTTGAAAGTTTAATCTTTTTCTCCTAAATCATAGAACTTATACATTCATAACTTATGCTGAAACCCTGAGTTGTCCAATTCCAACACTTCCACTTTTCATTATCTTGCCAGTTTTGTCCCACTTTCTACTGTTGTGTCTTGATACCTCTCCTAGTTCCTTTATGAAATTACAATTCTTCTATTATAGTTGCCATAGGTATGCCACATGCCTAGAACAATTCATAGAGAGTAAACAAGTATGCCACATACCTAGAACCACAAAACTCAATTCACAAATATGGTGGCCTACCTGTACTATAAATTCTCAATTAGTCAAGTACTTTTTTTTTTTTTTTTAGTATAAAGATGAGCTATTGGCTTTCAAGTAAATAGCAAGATAGGAATGGGAGAGTTGATCATACTAGGGAGGATGGTTGAATGTTTCAAAATCTGTGGTGCTGTGCCAAGTTACTAGGATAAAGTGTGGGCAGTGAGCACACTTATGAGAGTAATTTGAAAGCTCCTGTATTAGTTACATATTACTGTGTAATCCATTACTCTCAAACATTGCTTAAAACAATATGTATTTATTACAATACAATTTATGTGGATTATGAATCTGGTCACAGCTTAGCTGAGTTCTCTGCATTAGAGTTTCTCACAAGGCCACAGTTAAGGTTTCAGCCAGGACTGCAGTCTTACTTGAAGGCTTGACTGGGGAGGGTCTGATTCTCAGACCACCCACATGGCTGTTGGTAGGAATCAGTTCTTTAACATTGTTGGATTGAGGGCTCAGTTACTCAGGAGCTGAAGACCTCCCTTAGTTCCTTACCATATAGGACTTTCCAGAGAGCATCTCACAACCTGGCAGCTGGCTTCATCAGAGACAGAGAGCAGATGCAAGAGCAAGAGATAGTCTAGTGAGAGAGATGATGCTGGCAGATGGAGGACATCATTTTTGTTTGTTTGTTTGTTTTTGGGTTTTTTTTTTGTTGTTTTTTTGTTTGTTTGTTTGTTTTTTCTGAGACAGAGTCTCGCTCTGTCACCCAGGCTGGGGTGCCATGGCGCGATCTCGGCACACTGCAAGCCCCGCCTCACAGGTTCATGCCATTCTCCTGCCTCAGCCTCCCGAGTAGCTGGGACTACAGGCGCCCGCCACCACACCTGGCTAATTTTTTGGTATTTTTAGTAGAGATGGGATTTCACCATGTTAGCCAGGATGGTCTCCATCTCCTGACCTCATGATCCACCCACCTCACCCTCCCCAAAGTGCTGGGATTACAGGCGTGAGCCACTGCATCTGGCTAAGGATGTCATTTTTTATAATCCAATCATGAAAGCAACATCCTCGCACTTTTACCCCATTCTGTTTCTTACAAGCAAGTCTCTAAGTGCAGAGATGCACTCAAGGGGAAGAGATTACACAGAAATGTGGGTCCCAGGAGGCAGTAATTATCAGAAGCCAGTCGGAAGCCGCCTACCACAACACCCTAGAAGACTATAACACTTTCCTCTTCATCCCCCTCCCTCATGTTTGGTTTTTTTTCTTTCTAAATGGCAGACTGATTTTTTGTTGTCTGAAACCTTCACTGAAAACACTTGGGAATAACTTGAAAAGAAAAATCAGCCAGTCTAGAATTGGTTTATGGAAAAGGCAAAAGGTTTAGGGTTTTTGCTCATGTCCTTTGTAAGGATGGGAAGGGCTAACAAATGGTAAGGGAATTTAGCTATTTGTGAAAATATAGTTTTATTTTATTTATCCATGTAATTTCATTTCTTTGTTGGTAGAGCTTATTAAGAGCTGGACACGTAATTAAATACATCTGAATCTACCTGTCCTTTAACAAAAATTCATGGTCATTCTGTTAACTTTTCATCAGAGATCATAAAGAGCTATTCGCTGTTATGGTCAGTTAGACTGTGTGTGTAAATTACCTGAAGACAATATGATTAATAGCTAACTTATGTTTTAAGCCCACTAATTATTTTGGCACTTTGGTTTCCATAGTTACAAATCTTTAGCTGTTCAGAATAAACTCATAGACAAGGGAGTCTTTGCACCAGTTTACACATTGGGAGCAATTCCAGATCTGGATGATGATGGTCACCTGAAAAAAAAACACAAAGTTTTTCTTCAGGGTTAGCATGCCCTGACTGCTGCCATCATTCTCAAATCACCTTTCATATTTCAGAAAAATTCCATTACAAATCTCCATGGAAATGTGTGGCAATTCACATATTAACACAGGAAAAAAAACTTTTAACAGACAGCAGAGTAACGTTTACTTCTACTTGGGGGGCGGGTGGAGATTCTCTGCCGCCACACACAGCTCTTATAAACATTGCTTTGCTTATAGTGCCATTACACATTCTTTCTTTCTGAAGGAGAAATTCTCTAAGACAGTAGTTTTTTTAAGTTTTCATATAGTTTGGTTTGCGCCTGAGCTAGACGTCTGTCCTGAGTCCCCTTGCTGGAAACAAAATGAAGAAAGTTCCTCCCTTGGTCTCCCTGCCCAGCAGGAGTAGCAGGGAACACTGGTGTCAGTCCACGGAGGTCTCCTGTTGTGGCTGTGGCCTGGACGCCTGGTTCTGGCAAGGCAAGCTTGTCAAGGAGTCCGAAAGCTCAGAAAGCTCCACTGGACTTGTGGAGTACTTTATCCGGCCCACCGTGTCCATCTCCTGGATTTCCAGGGCCTTTGGAAGCTCCCCTCAGGATACAATGAACACTACGATTCTTGATATTCTATAAATTCCAATTCCAATGTCATCCCAGCTCACAGTGTTACTGGGGGATCCTTGCTCACACAGCTCCCAAGACGGCGGGCATTAGGGAGACCACATAAAGGAGGAAGCTGTAGATTCTCAAGCAGCAGGAGAGAAGCATATTCAGAGAAAGCTTAAGGATGGGCAGATCCTTGATCTAAATCTTTATTTAATGATAAATAAATGTTCGAAAAGTGTAGAGATGGGGACATTGTAGGCAAAAAAGTTAAAGGAGAAATGGATGCTAAGATATGTCTTCCATGTATGCAGAACAGCAAATGGCAGAGAGTGAGTGATGGTGCAAGCCGGGGATGTAAAGACAAACATAGATCATTGCCTCTCATGATACACAAGGCATGATCAGTCTGGAGAATTAGGAAGACTTCCCAACTCTCTTCTATCTCCCCCTTATTGCTACAATTCTTGCTTCGTCCTCTGCTGTCGATTGTATAGATATCACAAAATTTAAACCTCCCCTCTGTACCACCATAAGCTGCTTCTTCATCCCATCTCACCTTTCCAGTCACAATGTTTTTCAGTATATAACTATTTCTTCCTCCACTTCATCATGTTGGAGGCACCTACCTTTAAAAGTTGTAACAATAAATTCATTCAATAAATATTTATTTACAGTGGATACTACGGCTAAAGTGTTTATTTGTAGTGGATGCAGTAGTGGGCCACCTCAGCTCTCTTTAGGACCTACACAAGTGTTCCCATAGCTTCCACAAATGTTGGCAGCTGATGACTCAGAGTTGCGACCTGTCCAGAAATTGAACTGAAAATTCAAAAATTGAAGGAAGCATCCTTTCTCAATGTTTGCTCCCTTCCCAGGACCAGTTAGCTTCTAATAATTGATACCTGAATAGGTACAAAGGCTGATCCCCCTTTTCTGCAGTGAGGACAGCCTAGCAGTTCCACCTAAGCTCCAAAGCAGTCGACGGAGTCAGTTATCTTTTGCAACTGCATCACAGTTACTTTCTCCTTCTCCCCAGTCAGGCTTTCCTAATCTCTCATAGGGATTAACCCCAATTAACAAATTTACCACTAAACTTTCTGCATGCCAGTTCCAGAGCCTTAGAGACTATTTCTCAGGGAGTGTGACCTATAACATTATTTAATGAAAACCATGGTTCCAAGAAGAAAAACTACGAAGTGAATTTTCATTTTTTAAAAAGAACTATTAGGAACACTCCATATGCCAAGAGCAGCGTTACACCTGGAGAAGATGCAAAGAAGAGGAAATGACCTGGGTGGTGGCAGTGCCGTCTCCCAGTTCTGGAGGCAGAAGAGCCTGCCAAGAGGAAAGGCCAGCTAGATCCCCATCCTGCCAAACTCTCCAGGACTAAGTACAAGATTAGATTGTTTTGCTTTACCCAGTCCAGTAAGTAATTCATAGGTCCAGAAGGTTAAATCTGAAATCTCTTTTTCTTGGTGGCTTTAAAACAAAATTAATTTCCCAGTACCAAAGTGGTGAACATGGTCCTCTTTAGAAATAAGAGAGAAGGCAGCCAGGTGTGGTGACTCATGCCTGTAATCCCAGCACTTTGGGAGGAGGTGAGCAGATCACCTGAGGTCACGAGTTTGAGACCAGGAGTTTGAGACCAGCCTGACCAACATGGAGAAACCCTGTCTCTACCAAAAATACAAAATTAGCCAGGTGTGGTGGTGCATGCCTGTAATCCCAGCTATTTGGGAGACTGAGGCAGGAGAGTCGCTTGAACCCAGGAGCCAGAGGTTGTGGTGAGCCAAGATTGCACTATTGCACTCCAGCCTGGGCAACAAGAAGGAAACTCCATCTCAAAAAACTAAAAAGAAAGAAAAAAAAAAGAAAGAAAAGAGAAGGCTAAATAATGTCTCAAAGTTATTTTCAGGCAAAGACGTAATATTAAAAGTGATGCACATTTTGAAATAGAAGCTATTTTAGTCTTGATCAAGGATGCATTCGGGATTTTAGGAAATTTGCTTGGGTCATTTCATGGTATGAGGATTATTTATTGTAGATTGGCATTGTGTCACATTTATATTAAACCTATATATTGAATCTATTTTATATACAGCTTTCTCACTAAGACTGTTAAGTACTGATAATCAATTATAACCCTGCGTTGGAGCCACAGACCTGCTACTTAAGAAAAAGGATTACTGAGCAGTGGCCATCAGCACATTTATTCAAGGAGATGACAATGATTTTTTCCCCTGGCAAACAACAAGCCTACTGTGTCACCCCAGACTGCTTTTAAATGGATGTGGGTTTGCAACTCCTAAGGATAAAATTAAAACATGTACATTCTCTCATACCAGCATTATTTATCAAAATGACAGTGTGACCATTTTTCTTACAGCTTAAAATGGCACATTGATGATAATTACTTTAATCTACTTTTAGTACACCATAAGATGCTTGAATTGCTGATGTAATTTTGAAGTTAATCTTTATTTATAGTCATAAGTCTCCTGTGGTGTAAGGATTGGTCATTCATAACAAGACAAATAGAATATCTATTCATAGACTATGCCAACGAGGAGTAGATGCTCAATTTAGAAGGAAGTGGTGGACTAGAATAGGACTTGTTAACTTCTTCTCAAACTTTTCATGCAGTTTTCTAGATTAACCTTCATACAAACAAAGTTCATTTCTCTTTTTATTAGAATAGAAGAGCATATCTCCTGACTAGCATAGAAGAACAGAACCTTATCTGGGTATAGGAAAAGCTCATGCATTTATTTACCATTCATTCAGCATACATCTTGTATGTATGTTCTATGAGCCAGCAATATGGAAGCTGCTGGAAATAGAATGTAAATACAAAGAATCCTTGGGTATAGATTCGATTTAGGCAGAAACCATGACTGATTTCTTCATTGCTCTATATCAATGATAGACAAATGGGGACTCCACAATTATTTACAGAGTGAATAAGAAAGACATAGTCTCTAACTTCAACAATTTTATGACCTAATAGAAAAGTTATCACCTAAAAAACTTCATATATTTTCAACAAATTTAAGATAATCAAAAACAGGAGTGGCTTTTTTATAGTAAAGCATAGCAGTTATAGATTTGGGATCAGATAAATATGAATGCAAATTTTGGTGCTACCACTTAGTAGCTGTCAGACCTGGGCAGGTGTTTGGTAACTAAACCTCGGTTTCACTCTCTGTAAAATTAGAATAATCACATTTTTCTGAGTAGTTGTAAAGGTTAGACATTTTATATATGTATATATATGTGTATAAAATGCCCATATATACTAATATACATGATGTCTAGAAAATTTGTTGTTACATAATAGATACCCCATCCATTCATTCATTCATTCAACTGAAATTTATGTTGAGCCCCTTCTATAAGTCAGGAGCTGGAGATGCAGAGAACAAAACGCGAATGGAATCTACATTGTGGTACACTTTCTGATAAACTCAGTAGCCCCAACAGATGGGATCTTTCTCTATTCGGTGTCACAGAGCCAATACCCAAACCACAAGGCCAAGGAACGGAGAAGCAAGAGCATGGCTCACAAATCAACTTCTCAACTAGCGAGAGGTAAGGGGGCTAAAATGTAGGATTTCTCTAATGAAGAGGTGGACAGTAAAAACAAGGCGAGGAATACCTATGTCTTTTCTGGAAATGGTTCATGAACCTCTCAGAACCAGCATGCCACCTTCCTTTTTGTCCTTTTACAGCTTCTTCTGGTTATTGTCATGGTGACTATCCACTGTCATGATGCTGGTAGGAGTGTCAGTTAGCATGGAAATGAAATTAAAATAAAGCATCAGGTGTTTGGGGGGTCATTCAGTCAGCTGTCTCACTTCTAACCATTCTCAGCTTGTCTGGTTACAAGGGGAACTTCTTACCAACGGCATCCTGTGTTTTAAAGATAAGCAGCGTGAGAACAAGGTAGAAATTCAGCTAGGTCACACAGCTTTTACACTGGGCAACAGTATGTTAGTTAAACATGTTTTGAAGAAAGCATTAGAGTAGGAGAGGAGTGTTGTTCAGAGAAGATGGTTGGAGGGGCTTCTCCAAAATGGTGACATTTGAGCAGAGACCTGGATAAAATGATGAAGAGAGTTATGTGGCCACATAGACAAAGGGCATTCCATTTAATGGGAGGAGAAGTGCACAGGCCCTGAGGCAGGAACATGCCAGGAACATAAGAACTGGCGAGCTAGAGTGAGCCAGAACAAGAGGGTAGGAAATGAGGTCAGAGAAGAGCAGGCTCCAAACCACAGAGAGCTTGCAGGTGATCTAGGGCCTTCGGTTTTTACTTTAAAAGATGGGAAGCCATTGGAGGGATGTGAGAAAAGCAAGGACACGATGTTTTATGTTTTTTAAAAGAATCCCTGGCTGCCTTGTGAAGTCAATCCTTCAGTGAGGCCAGGATAGAAGGAAGAAAACGTTGTTGATGTTAACGCCTTTCATCAACAGCTTACTGGTAGTATTTAAATGAAAAATTTTCAGGAAGCTGGCATAAAGCCAAACAAATGATATGTGGATGGAGCCCAGTGTTTGGCCCCAGTGTTTGACTAGTTTGCCTCTGCATATCGGTTGCTCTGCCATGGAAAATGCTACCAGCGGTTTCCCTCTCGTTGCCCCAACCCTGGCCAGGTCCTGATCTTCGCATTGCTTGACCCTGTGCAGATTCTTTTCAGAGACTGAACTCTCAGCATTGAAGAAATAAAGGGACTTGTATCAGACAATTCCATCCTATGGTGATGTGAACCCAGAAAAGTCTGAGACAGGCCTCAGTTAATTTAGAAGGTTTATTTTGCAAAGGTTGAGGACACGCCTGTGACACAGCCTCGGGAAGTCCTGACGACATGAGCCCAGTGTGGCCGGGGCACAGCTTGGTTTTATACATTTAGGGAGATATGAGACATCAATCAATATAGGTAAGAAGTACATTGGTTTGGTCCAGAAAGGCAGGACAACTTGAAGCAAAGGCAGTAAGACTCGAGGCAGGGAGGAAGCGTCGGACTACAGACAGGTGAGACACAAAGGGTTACATTCTTTTGAGTTTCTGGTCAGCCTTTCCGAAGGAGGCAGATCAGAGAAGCATCTATCTCAGTGAGCAGAGAAGTGACTGAATAGAATGGGAGGCAGGTTTGCCTTAAGCAGTTTCCAGCTTGAGTTTTCCTTAGTGATTTTGGGGACCCAAGATATTTTCCTTTCACAGTGAAAATCAAAATGAGTGACTGAGGCAACAGTCTCAGTCAATCAAGGTTTATTTAGCCAGATTTAGGACATGTCCCAGAAAACAAAACAAAACAAAACAAAAAAACATAAACCATAGAAGAGCCTGGGGCTTTTTTTCAAAGAGGCTTTTAGGAGGTTTAGTATTTATACATTCCTTAAAGGTGGGGAAGGCATCTAAGAAGAGGGGCAGGTGGGCAGTCAGGCGAATGGTTTCATACTTGTGAGACTTTAGTTTCCTGCCTAGTAAATATACATTTTACGTAAGATAAGGTGAATGCTTGAAGAGAAAAGGGGAGCAGAGGAAGAGTCACTTATACAGACATCTTTGGGTAGGTGGAGGAACTGATCTCTTATTTTTGTTTCACAGCTGGGAAGATAAGCTTATAATTGACATTATCAGTGTAGGATGAACTTTAGTTTTAGGGCCTAGACTTAGATTTGTAGACCGAAAGCTACAAGTGGCATGTCCTTATTATGGGAGATCAATAAATAATTTACTCATGAATAAGCGGTGGAGGCAATCATTCATATATGCTGGAGGCCTTTTACCTTTCCATGGGGATCCCGCTAATGCATAACTCCAGCAACAGCTATTCATTTGGAAGAAGGTGTTGTCTGACTCAGCCTCCCAGCTTCCTTTTTGCATAAAGAGTTTGGGGGTCCTGAAATTTTTAGATTTTCCTTTACAGTGGAATAACTTAAGGTATCAGCTTGTCAGATGAATCTGAGGAAAACTCAAGGAACAAAAACAAAATGTGAGTAAAAATTATGGCCCTCCTCTTGGTTCAAACCCCAAGTATAATATGTGTACATAGCATTTTATCACTTACTAAGTTTTTTTAATGAGCAAAGGAAACTGCTTTTGCAAGTTGTCACTCAGAAAGTGACATAAGACTCCAGTGTCATCATTGCTTAATAAGCTTATCTTCCAGTTCTCTCATTCTTTCCACCTCCACTCAAGGTGGGAGCCAGAGTCCCCTCTTCAGGACACTGACTAGAATATTGCTTAAGTGTCCATTTCTCTGCTTGCCTGTTTTCCTCTGGCCAATAAATGGGTAACTATTATGGGACAAGATTCTAGAAAACTGGATCGGAAAATTTGCTTCCACAGCAGCTTCATCCCTTGCCTGCTCAGAAGAAAGAATTCAACCGAGGGGCAGAAAGCAGAGAAAGAGACTGAGGCAAGCTCCAGAGCAGGAATGGAAGTTTATTACAAAGGCTTTAGAACAGGACAGAAAGTAAAGAACTCTTGGAAGAGATCCAACTGGGCGCCTGAAGGTCAAAACGAGAAAAGAAGTGCCTTTAACCTTCACCCTGAGACGTTATCGGCTTGCTCCTTTCCTGTGATTCTTCTTCTAGGGTGGGCTTTCTGCATGCGCGGTGCCCTCCTTACCCTTGGGTACTGAGCACACACAGTGTGTTTAGGGAGTTATATGAGTGCCCATTTGAGGCTTTCTTCCCTTTTCCAGTGGAGTGTGCCTCTGGAAGATCATTCCTCTCCACTTTTGTCTCTTTACACACATGCCCAGGAAGTTGCTTCTCCCTGAGGCCTGTATTCAATTATTATTGTGATGTTAACAGGTGTGGGCCATCTGGAAATGACCTCTCCCTGGCACTGCTGAATTAGCATGTTTAGAGAGGCAAAGTGATAATTGCTGAACCATCACCTGACATTTCTAGTGGGTGGTGGGGAGAGCCCTCTTCTGCCCTGCACATGACTACCTGTAATAAGCCCATACAGCAAAGTGAAAGCAAGTTTATTAAGAAGGTAAAGAAATAAAGAATGGCTACTCCATAGACAGAGCAGGGAGTTCCCAAAAGGGGAGGGACATGCCCACCTTAGGTACAATGCTTGTTTATATCATGGGGAGATGTATTCTATTACAAGGGTTTGTGATAATGGATTAATTTTTCTAATTACTATATTTTGCAAGAAAAAAAATATATATATATTTTTTTCTGTTGCCAGGCTGGAGTGCAGTGGTGCGATCTTGGCTCACTGCAAGCTCCGCCTCCTGGGTTCAAGCGATTCTCCTGCCTCAGCCTCCTGAGTAGCTGAGACTATAGGCACATGCCACCATACTCAGCTAATTTTTGTGTTTTTAGTAGAGACGGGGTTTTGCCATGTTGGACAGAATGGTCTCGATCTCTTGACCTTGTAATCCTCCCACCTCTGCCTTCCAAAGTGCTGGGATTACAGGCATGAGCCACCATGCCCAGCTATATTTTTACCTTTAAAGCAAAATTGGAATGCTTTTGTCCTCAAGATATTGGGATATCAGGACATTCCTGAGTCTGGATCTGTTTAGGAAATGTAATCAATCTGTTCCCTTAACTGTAAATATCTAGAGGCTAGGAATATCTAACTTCCGGGAAATGCAGACCAGCAATTCCCAGCCTCACTTTACCCAGCCCCTAGTCAAGATGGAGTTGCTCTGGTTCAAACACCTCTGACTCAAGGACCTCTGCCTTCATTGACGATTTTGTCTCTTCATTTTTACTGTAACAACCCTATTCTGACACACTGGAAACCTAATATCTAACAGGAAGAATAATGAGATGAAAAAGAATTTGCATAAGAAAAAATAAACAAATAATGTATTATTTCAAATAATAATTCAGGAAACTCTACTATTTCCATTTTATGGTGAGAACACTGAGCCCTAAAAAGGTTAAAAAACTTGCTTACATTTACATAGTTCACTGACAGCAGATTCAGTACTCAAATTGATATCTCATTTCCCCAAATTCATGTTCTTAGTTACCACATAACCAGTATTGTCCCCATTGTTATGCATGAGAAACAAGCCTGGAGGGATTAAGTGATTTATTCAAGATCACATCATTAACATACTGCGGAGCCAGAAAGAGAACCCAGATTTTCCGCATCTTACCAGTATTTCCATACCGCCCATCCACTTTCTCATGTCTTGAATTTCCCATTCATCCACAGAAAGTAGCAGTCTTGAGGTTGTGCCATGGAATTAATGGAGTTAATATTCCCAGTTAGAGGAAAGATTTCATTATTTAACATTATTATAAAATAAAAATGGTATTTCCACAGTAATCATCCATATTTACTTATGCTTTTATCCTATCATTTTCAAAACAACTTTCAGGGCAACACATATTAATAATACAATAACAATGATGACTATATAATAATCTCAGATAATGCCACATGTAAATTTGAATATTAATGAATATTTCTATGACTATGACAACAGAAAAAAAAACAATGTTTTCGGTGTAGAAAATGCCCTAATCATTGCTCTGATATTATGAAAAAGCTAGCATTCCTCCCAAAGTGCCTTCCAGTTTTCTAGGAATGATTCTCTCCACAGCTGGGTCTGACCTCCAGAGCTGCTGGAGAAGATCTATTTTAAATTCTTTGTCTGAAAATAATTAAGCTCGGGAGAGTAAACAAGGAAAAGAGATATTTTTCTTGATAGATACAAACATTAACATTTGACCCATGGTAACAAGGTGATAGTGACAGCCTAACTATTGAAAGAGAATCTTTTATATTTGCAGTTTATAAATACTTGCTGCTTACTTCCCTCCCCTATTCAATATTCTCTGTTTTGTGTTTTGTAAACAACCCAGAAATCTCCACAGCAACAACCATAGTATCAAAACCACATTATAGCTTTGAGTTTGGAAATGTGTACAGTGAAATCTCAAATTTTCTTGGCTGTAGTGTAGTAAGAAAAGGAAAGATTTTCCAGGGACTACTTGTATGGCCAATATTACATAAGCATAGTCACAGCTAAAAACCATGTGTTAAATCTTTGTTCTAATAAGCCACTACTAACTGTACATTTAAAGAATATTTTAACTCATAATTTTTATGAAAATAAAACTAAAACCAGTCAAATGTGCAGTCCCACAAACTAGATTGAGCAACTGGTACTGGGACTATCATTTCATTTTTAATGTCTACATCTCACTCTTGCAATCTTATAATGTCCTCTTTGAGTGTACTTTTGTCTAACGACATAAAAATCTATAACACTACCAAATTATTTTCAAGAATGTCAGTAAATAAGTTGCTGTTTTGTGTCTATCACCTCGTCAGAGTGGTAACTACGACAATTGGTCGCAGAGGAATGCCTCTCCCAAAGAGCTCTGGAAGAAAAGAGCCCAGTGGTAAACAGCCCATATACTCTGCAAAAATAAGTAAACGAAATGTTTGATAATGGATTGAAATCATCTTTTTAAATGATTTCCTAAGAGAGCAAGAAGTCAAAGAATGCACAGAAGCTGAAAACCGGAGGAAAAGAAGACACTTGGAAGATAATAAAGGCCTAAAGCCAGCTTTTCCCCAGGAAGCATCTGCTCAATCATGTTAATCTCCCAGTTTCTGTTTTCATGGAGGTGCAGAACATAGGAAATAGGTAATAAAATCAAGGACTACCCAAAATGAAAGATTTCACAGAGCTCTTCATAAAATTGGTAACAATCCTGGAGGATGAATAAGAATTAAATCAACCAAACAGAAGGATCATCAAGTAAGCTCAATTCTCTAAGGTTCCCTGACTAGTAAACACAATTATGCTTTTATAATCTATATTTTCAACCTGGATTCCTTCTACATATATGGTCAACAAAGATTTTTAAGTGATATCAAATTGGAAATACTATCAGGTGACTGACAGAATTCAACACAATTCCTCTCCAGAGAATGTAGTCATATCCAGACCTCAAAGAATCATCACAGCTGAAGTTCCAAGAAACTTGAGTTAATGATAGAAGATCATGAAATATATGAGCATATAGGCTGAAATTAATGAGAGTCAGCCAAAACAAGATACCAGCAATAATTATAGATATTGAAATTAATTAGAAGAATATAAAATTAGTACTTTTTATGTTTCAATCAGTAAGATTATTTTTTGAAATTATGAGCAAGGGACAGGAGACTATATAAATTAAATAATAAAATTTGAAATAAGTGAAATATATATTTTTTAGAAATTAAAAATAAAATAATTGAAATGTAAACAGATTAACGGAATACAGGTTAACAGGTTAACAGATTAACAGGTTAACACATTAAAGAGAAAACTAGGTACAGCTGAAGAAAAATTTAATGAACTAGAAGATAGATGCAAATATAGTATCCTGAAATTAACCCTAAATGCAAATATATGGAAAATATGAAAGCAGTTAGAAGGAATGAAAAGGTCTAACCATACGTTTGATGAAAGAAACAAAAGATATGGTACAAAATAATTAAGCTAAGGCAATAACCAAAGGGATAGAAAAAAATAATTTTTTGAACTATGGAAAGAAAGAAAAACCTCAGATCACAGAAACCTACTGATTGTCTTACAGAAAAAATATGTATATTATCTATATCTGCACAATTAGTCACCAGATGTTTTTGGTGAATTTTAGAGCACCAAAGGCAAGTGTGATATTTAAAGAAGTCTGTGATAAGAAGAATTATTTTAAACTGATAGCTACAATAGAAAGCAGAAAAAGTAAAAGACTTTTTAATCTTCCTTGAAAAATGTTAATCTAAAATACTAACAAAACTGTCTTTCAAGATAAAATTTTGTTTCCAGTAAAAAAAAAAAAAAAATCTAAACAGAATGTTTACTACAAATTCTCATTAGAGATCTAAACATCCGCTTCATTCAAAAAGAAAATTATCATAGAAGTTCAGAGATGTGAAAAGAGAATAACGGGTAGTAATTTTGGTAAATCTATGAATCATTGTTTTTAAAATAATTATAATATTTAAAGAATGGTATTAAAAACACAGATTAAGGGAAAACATTAGATAGAAATAGAATACAATTTCGTTGGAGAGCTGCAATAAGAGTTAAAGCATTTTAACATCCCAGTTAAAATGGGTAAAGTAGAAGGTAAAGATATTGATCAACTTTACACATTATTTAGTTATATATGCATATAAAACTATCTAGAATTATCATTTAAAAATAAATACATAAAAAAGAAGGTGGCACAAGATGGCAGAATAGGACTTTTCAGTAATTGTCCTGCAGAAACATCAATTTGAACAACTATTCATACATAAAAAATATCTTCACAAGAGCTAAGGAAACCAGATGAGAGATTACAGTACCTGATTATAGCACAATAATAAGAAAAGATGCATTGAATAGGGTAGGAAGACAGTTTCACGTTACCCACATCACCTCTTCTCCAATCCCAGGCAACACAGTGTGGAAAAAGATACCATCTTATTGGACGAAAGAAAGGGAAGTGAAGGAATTTGCTTTGGACCCCAAAAGTGGGTCTGCCACCATAAAACAAGGCATTGAGCAGAACTCCACGGCCTCTGACTTCAGGCTGGTATTCATGAACTCAACCTCCAAACATGACCTGGTAGCAGACAGAAACCTGTATCCCCTGTGAGGTGGATTTCAACTCCAGTTCACATCATTGCCAGTCAATCACAGTGACCTTGAGATCAAGACAACACTTAGTTATAACAGGTCTCAGCAGCAGTGGGCTTCAGGTACAAGCCAACATTTCAACAGATTCAGAAGCCAGAAGCTTTAGGCATACACCAGCTCTGCACCAACCTCAGCAGCCATGGGATTCCAGCTCAATGCCATACCAGTCACAGTGGCCCTGGGTTTAGGGAGCACCAGATGGCCTGCTTAGAATCTCTGGACAGGCTCACTGTTGAAAGGCATTCCCAAACAAAGCTAGTCTGTGAAGAATGAAATAGGTACCTATTTATTCAAATGTGCAGACATTAATGCATGGCCACAAAGATCAAGAATAATCATAGAAACATGACATCATCAAATGAACAAAATAAAGTGCCAGTGCCTTACCCTAAAGAAATGGAGATGTATGAACTGTCTTACAAAAATTCAAAATAACTGTTTTTATCAAACATCAAGGAAATACAGAGAAACAATTCAACAAAATGAGGAAGACAATACATGACAAAAATAAGAAAACTAACAGAGAAATTACTATAATTTCAGAAAAATCTAACAGAAATCCTGGAACTAAAAAAATACAGTGAATGGAATTAAAAGTAAAATAGGGTCAACAGCAAAATTATCAAGCAGAAGAAAGAATGAGTGAACTCAGGGATGGGTTATTTGAAAATATGCAATCAGAAGAGAGAAAAAAAGAAAGGAACAAAGAAACTTTTGTTTCTCAAGATTTATGGGACAATATCACAAGAGTAAATGTCATAGGAGTTAAAGAAGGAGAAGGAAAAAGGAGTAGAAAGTTTAAGAAAATAATAGCAGAAAACTTTCCAAACCTGGAGAAAGACATAAATATTCAGGCACAAGAAGGGCAAAGAGCTTCCATAATAATGAACTCAAATAAGACATATTATAATCCAAGACACATTATAACCAAATGTCAAAAGTCAAAGACAAAGAGAGGATCCTGAAGGCAGCAAGAGAGAAGAAGTAAATAACATATAAGGGTGGTTCCAATATGCCTAGAAGCAGAATTATCAGCAAAAAATTTACAAGCCAGAGACAATGGAATGATATATTTAAAGTGCTAAAGAAAAAACAATTGTCAACCAAGAATCAAAGCTGTTCTTCAGAAATGAAGGAGAGATGTTTTCCCAAACAAACAAAACCTGAGGAGTTCATCACCACCAGACCTGTTTTATAAGAAATGATAAAGGGAGTTCTTCAAACTGAAAGAAAAGGATGCTAATAAATAACACAAAAATATTTAAAAATATAAAACTCAGGGTTAAGAGTAAGTACACAGTCAAATTTTGGATTCTAATCCTATAATGATGGTGTGTAAATCATTTTTATCTTCATAATGAAGGCTAAAAGACAAAACTATTATAAACAATAATAACTAAAATAATTGTAAGGGATATGCAATATAAAATGATGTAAATTGTGATGTCAAAAAATTAAAATGGGGTTGCACTAAAAGTATAGTGTTTTGAGGGTTTTTGTGATCTGTATTGTTGTTATCAGCACAAAATAATGTAACTATAAGATGTTTTTTGTAAAACTCATGGTAACCAAAAAGCAAAAACCTATAGTGAATGCACAAAAAAAAAAGAAAGCAAGGAGTCAAAACATACCACTAAAGAAAATTACTCAGTCACAGAAGAAGACAATAAAGACTAAGAAAGAAACATGGACCTACAAAACAACTAGAAAACAATTAATTAAATGGCAGTGGTAAGTTCTTACCTATCAATAATTACCTTGAATGTAAATAAATTAAATTATGCAATTGAAAGACATAGAGTGGCTGAACAGGAAAAAGAAAAAAACACTTACATGCTGTCTACAAAAACTCACTTCACCAGCAAAAACACAGACTGAAAGTAAATATACGAAGAAGATATTCCATGCAAATGTAAATCAAAAGAGAGCAGAAGTAGCTATACTTATATTAGAAAAAAATAGACTTTAAGTCAATGGTTGTCACAAGAGACAGGAAGGAATTACATAATGATAAAGGAATCAATCTGTCAAGAAGATATAACAATTATATATACACCCAACATCAGAGCACAGGCAGCAGCAGCAAAAATGAACAAGTGAGATTATATCAAACTAAAAAGCATCTGCACACCAAATGAAACAATCAACACAGTGAAGATTCAACATAAAACATGGGAGAAAATATTTGCAAACTATATATCTGATAGATCAATATCTAAAATATACAAGGAGCTCAATAGCAAGAAAAGAATATTCTGGATTAAAAATGGACAAAAGATTTAAATAGACAGTTCTCAAAACAAGACATAAAAATGGCCAACAAGTATATGAGAAAATGCTCAACATCATTAATCATCAAGGAAATGCAAATTAAAACTGCAATGAGATAATCACCTCACACCTGTTAGATTGGCTACCATCAAAAAGATGAAAGATAACAAACGTTGGTGAGAATATGAAGAAAGGGAAACATGTTTACATTGTTTGTGGAAATGTAAATTAGCATGTTATTTCAAAAACAGTACAGAATTTGCATAAAAAATTAAAAATAGAACTAGCATATGATCCAGCAATTCCACTATGTACATAATCCAACAGAAATGAAATCAGTATGTAAAAGAGATACCTGCACTCTGATGTTTATTGCAGCATTAGTCACAATAGCCAAGATATATAATCAACCTAAGTGCCCATTAATAGGTGAATAGATAAAGAAAATGTGTGTTATAAAGATACACAATGAAATACTATACAGCCTTAAAAAAGAAGGAAATTATGCCATTTATGACAGCATGGATGAACCAGGAGAGCACTATGTTAAGTAAAATGAGCCAGGCACAGAAAGACGAATACTGTATAATCTCACTCATATGTGAGATTAAAAAAAAAAAAAAAAGTTTATTTTGTAGAAGTAGAGGGTAGAATGGTGGTCACCAGAGGCAGAGTGGTTGGGGGAGGGGAAAAGAGATATTATTGAAAAATTACAAAATTTTAGCTAGATAGTAGGAGTAAGTTCAATCAAAGATCTATTTTACAGCATGGTGACTATAGTTAAGAGGAATACATTGTATTCTTATAAAATGCTAAGAGAGTGAAAGTTAAAGGTTCTCACCACAAAAATGATAACTATGTGAGGCAATGCAAATTTTAATTAGCTAAATTTAACCATTCTGCAATGTATATATACTTCAAAAATATGTTTTACATGATACATACATACAATTTTATCTGTAGAAGTAAAATAAATAAATAGGTAAATACATTTGAACTGATAAACAGATAGTGTAATTTTCAAAATATTAAATTATAATGAGGGCCAATGAGAAAAATATGCAACCAAAACAAACAAAAATCAAAAGCAATAAAACAATCCAAATGAAGGTTTTAAAAAAGGGTAAAACACAAAATTCCTCAAAAGTAAGAAATAGTAAAAATTAAGATATAGAAATAAATCCAAGTATACTAATAATTATAAAAAGGGATAAATATTTCTGTTAAAAAACAAAACTGTCTCACCAAGTTCTTTAAAACTCCACTTATAAGTCATTTATAAGTGACTCTGTGAAATACATACAGACACAGAAAGTTTATATGAAAGGATAAAAAATATCTACAAGGCAAATACAAACCAAAAGAAAACTGGTGTTGCATTATAAATATTGTATAAAATAGATTTTGAGACAAAGCATTACTAGATCTAAGAAAAATAACAGCTTTTTTTACAAAAGATTAAATTCATTAAGAAGATAAAATAATTCAAGATCTTTGTGTATTTAAGAACAAAACCTCAAATTATATCATCAAAAAATTGACAGCTCTGCAAGAGGAAGATAAATTCCAACAAGATTTGAACACTGTAATCAACAAGTTTGCTCTAAGGAACACATAGAACATTATATCAAACAGTTGGAGACTACAGTTTTTTACCCTAGGTACACATCAAATATTTACAAAAATTTACCAAATGCCAGGCCATAAAGCAAGTCTCCGCAAATTAATAATAGGCATCCTACAGACTATGCTCCTTGATCAAAATATAATTAAGTTAGTCAATTAAAAAAAAGAAAACTTTTTTACACGTCAATTTTCCAAAACACTATGTACACTTATAGGCCAAAAAACATATCATAACCATCAGTAAACTGAATCTAGCAATGTACAAAAAATACCAAATAGAGCATTAATAACTTGCTTATACTAGGAATGCAAAGTAGATTTAACATAAAATCAGTTCATGAATATCATCACAATAATAATTAACGTATTAAAAAGTCAATTATAATTACAACAGATGCAAAAAAATGAATCCTGTAGAATACTATATCAAAGCATGATTTTTTTAAAAAATAATGAATTAGGAATAAAACAACTCTCCCTTAACACAACAAAATCTTCAGTGAACATCATGTTAAACATATGACATTGTAAGCATTTCCTTGAAAAGTTAGAACCAACTAACGATGCATACCATCACCACTTATGCTCAGTGGTGAACTGGAGATTCTATACTGTTCAGCAGAACAAGAAAAGAAATAAAAGGTATAAGGATTGGAGTAGAAAAAACAAGCTGTAATTCTGGCAAACAGAGTATCTACTATCCAGTAGACTATCCAATAGAATCAACAGATTTTTATTACAACTACTATGCACACATTTTTATGTTATGACATGTGACATTATAAAGAGTACTACATAATGAAAAAAAAATAGCCAGTCATGCAATGAAATCAATGCGAGCAGAGACAGCACAGGGATCTTAGGTTCAATTATTTAAATATTCTAATGGTCCCTATCTAAATGTGTTCTTCCACAGATGATGCAAATAACAATTTTCATATAATATTGCTTTTGTTGGCATAGTCCCCGGTTCTCCCCTTCTGCAAGCTCTACAAATATCAGAAAAGCTGGAGATATTCTGCTCAGTCCTTCACTATCCTTTGGATCATTTCTGTAAACATGGGTGGGTGCCCATTTTGTGATATACAATGCGCCTGGCCCTGGGAAAGCATCCAGGAATAAGACAAAGCCTCTGCCTTGATAAGATTCACAGTCTAGTGGGACAGACAGTAACATAAATAGAGCAATAAATGATAAAGATGTCCCTGCATAGGCCAAAGTGATTGGTCTAGATGTATTAATAATGAAAAATGAGGAAAGACATGTAACATATGCTATGAACACATGCACATAGAAACAAATTTGCAATACCTCCAGAATCATTAAAATATTGCCCAACTTGTCTTATTCTAAATCATACATCCTAACTGATTGAGATTTTAATTTTTTTGCTAAAATTGTTTTAATTCAGTATTTTTAGTAATCCAGTGTTTAAAAGACATAGCACAGGAGGTATATATCCTCTAACTTATTCAATTAACCCACCAGTAAACTGTTATGAACATGACTTTCTTTGAATTTCATTGAGAAAAGGTAGATGATATCTGGCTAGGGCAAGGTGTACGGAATGGTTGGTTTACTTTTCTATGCACCTACTAGTCCCTGCTCCAATTTTTTTCCCCATCTCAGTTGTTTACACCAAGCACTTAATTATCTGTAGGCTCTCCTGCTTTCTCCTGGGACCATGGCAGTATACCAATAGCCTATATCCCAAATCAAAAAATATTTAAAATAATTATTTCACTATTCAATGCCTGAAACTAAAGATGCCAAGCACTTTCAGAGCACCATAGAATAGCATCTCCGCTTCCAAATTCTTTTTTTTTTTTTTTTTTTTTTTGAGATAGAGCTGTGCTCTGTCACCCAGGCTGGAGTGCAGTGGCACAATCTTGGCTCACTGCAACCTCCCCTTCCCAGGTTCAAGTGATTCTCCTGCCTCAGCTTCTCAAGTAGCTTGGATTATAGATGCCTGCCACCACACCTAGCTAATTTTTGTATTTTTAGTAGAGACGGGGTTTCACCATGTTGGTCAGGCTGGTCTCGCACTCCTGACCTCAGGTTATCCATCTGCCTCGGCCTCCCAAAGTGCTGAGTTTACAGGAGTGAGCCACTGTACCTGGCCCCCAAATTCCCTTTTAATAGAGTAAGCCTATTGATTCATGTTATTCTCAGGCCGCATGGGTAACCAGAAGTTCTATGCCAACATATCACTGAGAAACAGTGGTGGTAACTAGTAGCACCTGGAAAGGAACACCTACCTGCAACCCAGTCAGCTGAAAATAGCTTTTCTTTTTTATTTATGTCAAATAACAAGATCATTGTTCTCCTCAGTTTAAAGTCACTATTTTGCTCCCTCTGCCCCCATTTTGCTTCTTGCTAACTTTTATCTCCATGTATTGAATGAATCTTCAGTCTCAGCATGCTAGGGTTATGAACTCTATGGGAACTTTAGTAGAAGCCTCTTCTGACAATATGGGCAGGGTACCATTATGCAGAACCATAGTTTGTTCTGTGCTCTTCCTGGACTATGGAACTTGGACACCAAATATGGCCCAGGCTGTCTCAACCGAGTCACCAAGATTGTGCTTCCTGAAGTTCTTCTGCCTGCCACCTCCGAATAGCACCTCAGCCAGATCCACCTCAAGGAGACAGAATAGCCGCATGTACATCTTAATTGCCATATATAAAAAGTAAGAGAAGGTAGAAATGGGCTTCTTTAAGGTCCTCTAACTGGCGAATAGCCAGTACAAGAACTGGAATATTTAGCCATCTCTCCATCATTCTCTACCTGAAGCACTCAAGGATGAGGAAGGCAGAAGGGATAGAAGATACAAGAGAACAGCCATAGTGAAATGAAAAAACTATAGCCTAGTGGTTAAGTGCTTGGCCCCAGAAGGCACACCACCTGAGTTCAGAACACTGGGCTATGCCACTTAAAAGCCCTGTGACCTTTGACAAGTTAGTTATTCTTTCTGGGCCTTGTCTTCTCACCTGTCAAATGGGGAGAGCCTTACCTCTTAGAGTTGTTGTGAAACTCTAGTGCTTGTGGAGATGGTAAAAGCTCAGTAAATATCATTTTCTAGATTTTCTAAAGATCTATTATTTTCACGAATACTATTATTCTTCTTGCTGAAATAAGTGATCACTTTTTCCCCAAAAGTTCTGTGGGTTCCACATGATACAAGCAGATGAAATAGTGAAAGTTCTGTTAACCAACTATTTAACCACAAACAACTCCTTTACGTTTTCCAGGGAACAGATGGACTTTTCAACACCAAATTGAAGGCTATAAATAGACTCACTATTTTGTCATAATACAAGTCTTAGATAAAAGTGGGTTTTATGCTCCTTCTTTAAGAATTGTTATTCATATTATCCATGGAGTTATCTCTGTACTGTCAAAATAATGAATTGTTATCTCAACTCGAAGCCACAGCACAGTTCAAAAATAAATTTAGGATGAGCATCCTTTTAGTTCTGCACAGTCCAATACAGTATCCAATAGGCTATTTAAGTGTGGGTATTTAAATTTAAATGAATTAAAATTAAATAAAATTTAAAATTCAGCCCCTTAGTCACACTAACCATGTATCACGTGCTCAAGAGCCACATGTGGCTAGTGAATCTTTCCTACTGGTTAGCACTGTAGATTATAAACTGGAGTGTCTGGTACCACTTCTCAGCTAATCTAACCTGATTAGTAAAAACCATTAAGAAGTCACTGGTGAAATCAATCTTCCATTTAGAGTCGAGTGTGATAATTAAGGAATCTTACATTACAATTATTTATATTCACTATTCCCAAGCAAATTTTATAGGCTATCACATCTGTATTTTTCAGTTCTAACATCAGGAAATTACATAGTACCATATGTTTTCAAGACAGTTGCTAATTTGAAACACACATATGAGATATCCCGAGCCACCATTTCTTCGCATAATCATATATAAACTATGCAAATGATTAGTGGTCCAGACTCCCCAAGCAGAGTCTACACAGCAAAATGACACTTGAGTGTCATTGAGGAAATTTGTACTGTGAAGGTAGCAAATATAAACTATTAAAATTATGAAAGTGATTCTTTAATCTAGATTTTTCAGAATAAATTTTCCAGTATCTAAATTTACTACTTTATACATGCTTTCCTTGACTTCAGTTCATTATATCTGAGTTACCTGCTCTTTCAATACCTTAGTTTCATTACAAAATCATCATGAACCACTGATCCAGCTTCTCCTGACTGTGAATCAAGCAGCTGCACGTCACACACATCTCCCCAGCCCTGGCCCTCTCTGCAGCTGGCCAGGTTAGCAGGTTTGCTTTCAGAGCCTTCAAGAAATCCAATTTGTTCCCAGGAACTGCCCTAACACTATTTGAATCTCCTAATCTCATTGTGACCTTCTTGGAGGTAAGAAGGTGGTCACATGAATAACAACGAGTCCTAGGTGGGCACTACAAAAGAATATCAAAGAAATAAAAATGTCCCTGATAAAAAGAATCAGGAGTGGAGTGGATTGGAGAACAGTGGTCATTTCCAGGATTTGAGTGATTTCCAAGTGTTAGCACAGAGACTAACAGTCAACTCATGGAGGTAATGATGATGGTGATAATAGTGATAATGATGACAACGACGATGATAATGATGGTGATAATGGAGATGATGTGTTTTCCCAAGCCTATCTGCAAAGTATGGGAGAAATAAAATTCGAACCCCTATTTGTGACTCCTTAGTCTGATGCTCTAATTCATGCTGTCTACACTCGCTCAATGGTAAACACACCTTGCTACTAGTTTACTTTTTGTATTCATAGACATAAATCTCCTCAAAGACCCCAGAACTGAACTCCAGTGAACAGAAGGCACACTGGATAAAGTCACCCCATTTAATAATTTCTCCTGGCTGTGGGTCTGTTATGTGCTAATTTGTCAACAGCTTGTTTTCAAGATGTGGTTATGAAGAACGTGACTCTTTATTCTGGACAAAGCTGAGGCCCAAGAACCCACCTGGCTCGTGTCAGGGGTGCACGCCTTGCTTTTCCATTAGAAGTTCTCATTTTCCTGTTTCACTTTGTCTTGAATGACGTTGTGCTGTGTCCATATGTTGTCTCCTCTGCCCTCTTGGGTCATTCCGTTCCAGCTCACCAGATCACAGCTGCTTCATGTCTCCTGCAGGCTTCCATTCTTGGCACATGCCCAAACTAGTGCCACAGCAACCCTATTCCAGGTAGGAAACTGGCTACTTTCCAGGGCATTATTGTTATTACAGTGTCCTTAAACGTCTGGCCTTTCCACCTCTGTAGATTTGTTTCCATTTAAAAAGCCTGGAGGATTTGCAGTTGCACCTCCTGAAGCACCAATGTGATAAAAGCAAGGACATCTGGGGAAAACTATTTTTTTTTTCACTTTTACATTCATTTCAGATTTAAGGTCATCAACCTCATGTAACCACTAAAATGGAACTTGTGCCTCCATTCAGATATATAAGGAAATTTATACTTCTCTTGAGTTTTGAGATATTCTCTTTCAAAAGCTTCATCACATAAAAATCTATGCATTTTCCTATCGCCTATTCTTATTCAGGAATCTGGATTTACAATGTCATATGCAATATTAGAAAAGTATTCTACAAACTGATCATACGCCATCTGCTTGTGAATAATAATTAGTAGCCCCCTCTCCCACCCCAAGAACATCTGTCTCATTTTACTGCCAGCCTATTTAGAGCCAAGCATCATTGTTACCTGGATCTTGATCCTCTTTTTCCTGATTAATGTGCTTATTTAGATCTACTATTTAAAATTTATAGACAAGCTCTGAGCACTACTGGATAGACAGCCCAGAAGGAAAGAAGGAAAGTCAAGATGCCAATGCTAATTTTAGATGATTTTCCTGGTCAGTCAACCCAATGTCAGATTGCTAGATTTTCACACTGCCACTCCCATGGCAACCAGATTAGCAAAAAGCTCCTAGCTTGCAAGAAGAGTTTTCATGAGTATCTTTAGAAAACACAGTTCTTATTCAAGGAAATATGAGTAAAGAAAAAATAGAAAGCTTTTGTTTGTTTGTTTTGGGGTTTTT
Source organism: Theropithecus gelada (assembly GCF_003255815.1). Taxonomy (NCBI): domain Eukaryota; kingdom Metazoa; phylum Chordata; class Mammalia; order Primates; family Cercopithecidae; genus Theropithecus; species Theropithecus gelada. Next base: position 11,169,618 of record NC_037686.1, on the reverse strand, counting down.
TTGTTGTTTAATTTTAGTTGTTAGTTGTTTAGAGGGTTTTATGTTTGTTTGTTTGCTCATGTATCTTTCTATTCTTGAAGTCCAAGGAGGAATGTCCATTTTCTCTTGAAGTCATGAGGCATATTTTCTTATTATGATTCTCATAAATAGAAGTGTGTCATTTGGAAAAGTGGAGATCATTCTTTATTCTGGTGGTATTAAAACAAACTTTTTTTGTGCTTTTCAGATTTTAAGGACCTCAACAAACTTAAGAGATGTGCATAGAGAATTCAAGACATTTTATTTTACAAATTGGAAATTGGACAGAAATTTTGACTTGCTACAAACAAATTTTCTTCTAGAAATACAGTAATGCATCAGCTCATGCTTTGTCTTAGCAAATCTCTCGATGCAAGAGACACAGTTTGTTGTTCATATCAATAGAAACGTTTCGACAACAAACTCTCTTCCCTTTTGTAATATCTATACATCTGATGGCATTATTCTTGCACCACTGATTATTCAGAATGGTCTGTATTTTGCTTTGTATCTACTACTATCACATTTTCTTAATCACTCAAGGAGTTGTTAACCTATATAACATTCTTCACAGCTACTTGCCACTCCCATGAAAACTCAAAGTCAGCTATTACTAGAATAATTTTCCTAAAAGCTCCATGGAAGCCTTGGAGTAGCTAACACTTTAAAATAAATTTAAAAATACTCATTTTTGAGGACTTTCACTTATTAAATTATTTTTATGAATACCTTGGCATAATTTTATCACTAGTGGTAAAGATTGTTTTCTATCATACATCATGAATGAAGTTCTTTCCCATATTCATTGTATAGTAATTTCACATGCAAATCTATACAAAGTACACACAAAACTCAATAGTGAAAAATGTGACATAATCAGTAGTCAGAAGGCATCATAATGCCACATGTCTATCCCATTGCCAGCATCTTCAACTTCAATATCTATTCCACCTACATTTATCTCCAATTTTCACCCTTTTTCACATCATAAGATTTGTTGTGGTGTATAAGAATAGGAGAATTACTCATGAACTTTTCTAATATTTTTATTAGAAAGAGAGAAAATATTATTAAAATAATCTTTCCTGACTTATAGCCAAAGCTTTTATAAACTATTGAATTCAATATTTATCTGGGCTGCTAGGGTTGAGAAGTTTACCAACGAAGCTCCTTCTTATTAACCAACAGGACAAAATAAAGATTTTGCCTACAGCTCAGTTATTGCTCTTAAAAGTCTTTTAATTTAATCTATGATCAAATAAAATGTTCCAATAGGTTGATTTCTGTGTTCATTGAGTAAGTCAACTACTTTGACTTCTAAATCATTTTTCAAAATATTAATCATGCTAAAAATAAGAACATAAAGGCAAATAGAAATCAGACAAAGTGTCTATAAATTAATTGTCTCTGAATCTTAAGACTAAAAAGGATCATATAATACAATGGTTTTCCAGTTCTGGTTCATGGCACACTAGGAATTCTGGAGAAGTGTCTTGAGGGCTGCCTTTGCCAGGGAGAGTGGTAAGTGGAACCCTCCAATCTCATTCAGTTACATCACTCAGATCTGCTCTATTCTACATGTTAGATAGAGTTCAGTGCACTACTTAAAGAAAGGAATTTTGTGGACGTTTTACTTTGGACTTATATCTTGCATCAATTTAGATTGTTCAGAGCTGAAGGCAAAAGAGGAAGCCAAAGGTTTTGTTTTTTGCTCTTCGGCTCATGGTTATTAAAATGTGTGTTTTAGGGATTTTCTCAAGGAAGTTTCATCCTTTAGAGAAGACTGTTGATTAGCATGTCTACTAAGCATTTGTACCACTTTCTTGAAAACAGCCAAGCAATGCCACCTCTAGGTCCCATGTCAGGCATAAGGAAGGCAAGAAGCATCATTAGTAAAAAATGGGAGTGGAGGGGGTACAGCATTTGATAGGAACTATAAAATGTGTAAGAACCTTTTAATTGTATTTGTCTCTAAATATCCTAAAATATCAGTCTTGTTGCAATTAACAGGTATCAAAATAAGTTTTAGCCAAAACAAGGAATTGAAAAGGGTCAGAAGACTCAAGAATTGGCAAACCCTAAAATATTATTGATCATCAATTTATCCTTTTATAATACATTCTGTTGAAAGGCAAAATGTGTCTATTTATATATTATTAAAGGATATATACATACATGTGTATATATGTACATATATATATGTATCACACCTCATGGATATTAAAATGCATGTTTTAGGGGTTTTCTCAAGAAAGTTTAATATATGTGCCATATGTGTATATATGTATTACACTAGGAAATATACATATGGCACATTACATACATATGCATATATTACATATGTATATACATATTACACATGTATTATTACATATGTGTATATATTACATATATGTATACATATTACATATATATTCCATATATACATATGGAATATGTATATATTTACACAATGTGCCATTCAATTTCTTCATAATATCTAATTTAGTTGCTCCTTTCAACAAAACATTACTGAATGTCTACTGAATAGCCTATGTGAACATATATGTATATGTTACATATATGTAATGTGCCATATGTATATATCCTAGTGTATATATGTATATATCCTTGTATAATATGTGTATATATGTATTACATATATGTGTATATGTGTTGGTATATAATATAAGGATAAATTGATAGCCAATAATATTTCAGGATTTGCCAATTATTAAGTCTTCTGACCCTTTTCAATTCCTTGTCTTGGCTAGAACTTATTTTGATAACCACATTTCTTTTTTTAATTTGCCTTCAAGAAGCAGAATACATAGTGTTTGATGGCATCCTTTGTGAAGATAAACTATTGCCTAATCAGACAAAGTTTTCCTTTCTATATGTTTCTACAAAGATCCTTCACTTACTTGGGAGATAATTTCCTGGTACTTAATCCAGTGATACCACAGGCCAAAATTATCTTGAAAAGTAAAAGTTCATTTCTTGCATCAATTGATCTGAATTATTGGAATGATGCTATCTTTTCATACAACATGCCATTCAATTTCTTCATAATATCTAATTTAGTCACTTATTTCAACAAAATATTACTGAATGCCTACTAAATAGCCTATGTGAACAGTCCCTATACCACAAGATATGGGAGATACTTTTCTTCAAAGATGATTTAACTTTAACAATTAATTGTTCATGAACCTTCCAAAACCTCTCAATGAGAATTCTCAGAAGACACAGAGGTAGTCCTTAATCAGGCAATGACATTTATTTTCTCAGCCCATTTTCAAAACAATGGCCCTTTTACCATAAGGACACGACTTTAGGAGCATTCTGTTTACAGCACGGGTCTTTCTGTCTGTCTTCTCAGACAAAAAGCTGAAGCATTTAATTTGCCTTGGCTCATCTCAGGTATGAGTTTTAGACTGAAAACTACTCTTCATTTATTGAATGGCAGAATCTCTATTAGTCAGCTCTAGTCTGTCTAGTATTTCAGAGCTCCATTTAAGGAAAAAAGAAAAAAAGGCACCAGCTTCATTCTTAGATTTTACACAGAGAAATCCCACAAAGTAATCTTCTAGAGGACCAAAGATGGCTAATCTATGCTTTCCTTATGTAAAGGCTTGATCCTTTGAAGAGAAATCTAAGTAACATGGAGGAGGCTAGCTCACCAATAAGCTGAAGATAGAATTCATGAGATACGTAAATCCTTCTTCTAGACAGGGCCCCAGAGAGACAGTCTTCTGCCCCTTCACAGTCTGGGTACCTGGCAATTACTTCTGATGACGTGAGTGCCTGGTGTGGTAATAATCTTGTCAAAGGTTTAGGCATAGACAAAATAATCAGGAAGAATTCTTTCCCCATAGACCAATTTTCTAGGGCTTGCTGTGTGAAACCAAGAAGAAAATACTTTGTCAAATTTATGCGCAGATAAAATCAAATAATGCTGAGATATATTGGCAAACCATATTCAACGGTACATTAAAAGGACTATTCACTACAATCAAGTGGGATTTATCATTGAGATACAAGGTTGGTTCAACACATGCAAATCAATAAATGTGATTTGCCATATTAATAGAATGAAGGATAAAATCCATAAGACCATCTCAATAGATGCAGAAAAAGCATTTGACAAAATTCAACATCTTTTTGTGATAAAATGTCTCGACAAATTAGGTATAGCAGGAATGTTCCTCAAAAAATAAAGGCTATTTATACAAAGCCCACAGCTAACATGATACTCAATGGCAAAAAGTGGAAAGCTTTTTCTCTAAAATCAGGAACAAGACAAGGAAGCATATTCTCACCATTTCTGTTCAGCATAGTCCTGGAAGTCCTAGCTAGAGCAATTAGACAAGAGAGAGAAATAAAAAGACATCCAAATGTAAGAGAATGAAGTGAAATTGTCTCTGTAAATGGTATGCTCTAATATATAGAAAATTCTAAAGACTCCTCCAAAAAAACTGTTAGAACTGATAAATGAATTCAATAGTTTCATGATACAAAATCACCTTACAAAAAGCATTTCTATATGCTAACAATGAACTGTCTGGAAGAGAAATTAAGACAACAATCTCATTTACATAGCATCAAAAAATAAAATAAAGTAGGAGTAAATTTAACCAAAGAAATGAAAGACTCGTGTACTAAAAACTGATGAAAGAAATTGAAGATGACACAAATGGAAAGATACCCTGTGTTCATGAATTGAAAGAATTAATATTATTTAAATGTCCACAGTAACCACAGCAATCTATAGATTCAAAGCAGCCCTTATCAAAATTCCAATGTCATTCTTCAGAGAAACTTTAAAAATCCTAAAATTTATATGGAACCAAAAAAGACCTTGAATAGCCAAAGCAATTCTTGCCAAAAAGAACAAAGCTGGAGGTGTCACTCTACCAGATTTCAAAATATATTACAATGCTGTAGTAATCAAAATAACATGGTACCGGCACAAAAACAGACACATAGACCAATGAGATAGAATAGAGAGCCCAAAAATAAACCCATAGATTAACTGAGTTTCACAAAGGTACAATACAATGTGGAATGGACAGTCTCTTCAATAAATGGTGTTAGGAAAACTGGATATTTATATACAGCAGAATGAAAATGGACCCTCATCTCACCCTCTATACAAGAATCAACACAAAACGGATTAAAGACTTAAATGTAAGGCATAAAACTATAAAGCTACTAGAAGGAAACATGAGAGAAAAGCTCCCTGATATTGGTCTGGGCAGTAATTTCTTAAATATAACCCCAAAAGCACAAGCAATAAGAGCAAAATAAGACAATTGGATTGCAAAAAACTAAAAAGCTTCTGTATAGCAAGGAAAGCAATCAATAGAATATGGTCAGGCATGATGGCTCATGCCTGTAATCTCAGCACTTTGGGAGGCTGAGGTGGGCAGATCACTTGAGGTCAGGAGTTTGAGACCAGCCTGGCCAACATGGAGAAACCCCATCTTTACTAAAAACACAAAAAATAGCTGGGCATGGTGGCACATACCTGTAATCCCAGCTACTGGAGAGCCTGGGGCAGGAGAATTGCTTGAACCTGGGAGGCCAAGGTTGCAGTGAGCCCAGATCATGCCACTGTACTCCAGCCTGGGCAACAAGAGTGAGAGTCTGTCAAAAAAAAAAAAAAAAAAAACCACAATTAATAGAATGAAGAGACAACCTACACAGTGGGAGAAAATATTTGCAAATTATGCATCTGATAAAAAGCTAATATCCAAGATATACACAGAACTCATACTACTCAATAATAAGAAAATAAATAACCCTATTAAAAAATGAGCAGAAGACTTAGACACTTCTCAAAATAAGAAATATAAATAGCCAACAAGGATAAGAAAACAATGCTCAAAATCTATAATCATAAAATAAATGCAAATTAAAAATATCACCTCACACCTGTTAGACCGGCAATTATCAAAAAGATGAAAGATAAATGTTGACAAGAAAAGGGAACTGTTAGGCACTTTTGGTGGCATTGTAAGTTAGTACAGTCATTTTGGAAAACAGTGTGGAGGATCCTGAAAAAAACTGAAAGAATTACCATATAATCTAGCAATCTCACTACTGAGTATATAACCACAGGAATTGAAATCAGAATGTCAAAAGAGATGCCTACACTCCCATGTTCATTTCAACATCATTCACAATAGCCAAGATACAGAAACAACCTGTGTCTATCAATGGGTCAATGGATTTTTTCAATGCGTTATATATACACAAAGGAACTCTATTCTATCTTAAAGAAAAAAATGAATAATTCTGACACTTATAACAACATTAATAAACCTAGAGGACATTATATTAAGTGAAATAAGCCAGGTACAAAGAGACAAATGCCATATGATCAGATCAGGCTAATTAGTATGTCCATCACCTCAAATATACATCATTTACTTGTGATGAAAACATTAAAAACTCTTTTTAGCTATTTTAAAATATATAATACATCATAATTAACCATAGACTTCATGTTGTACAATATAACATCAACACTTACTCCTCTCATCGGTAAACCAAAAAGTATCTGAGACAGATCTCAATCAATGTAGAGGTTTATTTTGCCAAGGTTAAGGACACGTGTAACATCCTTAACATAATGTCCTCTAATAAACCTAGAGGACATTACACTAACTGAAATAACCTAAGCCAGGCCCAAAGAGACAAATGTCATATATGAAAGCTACAGAAGTCAAATCCATAGAAGTATAGAGAGTAGAATGGTGGTTACCAGAGGACGGGGGTAGGGTTGAATGGGAAAAGGGGAGTTGCTGGCCAATGGGTACAAAGTTTCGTTTAGATATGTGAAAGGAAAATAAATCCTAGGACCCATGAATCACAAAGCCAAAGGGAAAAGTCAAGCTGAGAACTGCATCAGGCAAACCTGTCTTCCATTTTATTTCTAAATAAGATAACTACAAAGATTTTAAAGAGCTACATACCTCCCTCACAATTTGCCCATTAGGAAATTCCTTGTAGGCGTCAAAATCTTTACCCTAACCGTTATGTTGAATGTCACCCTGACAGTGTACATTGATAGCTTATCTTCACAGGTACAGGACAAAGGACAGAACTCAAAGTCATCCCTCTGCTCACCTGAGACAAATGCATATGTGATTACTTCTTCTGCCCTCTGTTTATTTTACCTTATGTAGAAATGCAGATTCGCTAAGCTAGATAAATGCGTAAGTGACTTTTCCTCTACCTGCCCTCTCACATAAGAAGGACTGATCAAAGACTCAAAAGAAAGCAACCATTTGCATCTTATCTACTCACACCTTTTAAAATTTTTCTCCTCTTTCCTCAACATCCAACCTTTTCCCTTTAAATATTGAAGCCTTCGAAATCATCTTTGGAAAAAGGCACAGTCCTCTCTCCCAGATGTGCATCTTTATCCATGGCAAAATAAATGTATAAATTGATTGAGACCAGTCTCAGATACTTTTTGGTTTACAAATAAAAGGAGTAAGTGCTGGTGTTATATTGCACAACATGGTGACTATAGTTAATTATAATGTATTAAATATGTTAAAATAGCTAAAAGAGAAATTTACATGTTTTCATTACAAATAAGTGATACATATTTGAAGTGATGGATATACTAATTAGAATGATCCAATCATTCCACAAGGTTCACATGTATCAAAACGTCACATTGTACCCCATAAACATATACAATTATTATATGTCAATTAAAAATAAAATAAAACATAATTTTTAAAATTTTAAAAACCAAACACTAAATTACCAAAAACTGAAACATTACCCCTAGGAAAATACATATATTATACATATATTATACATATATATATTAAGTGATGGATATATCCCATATATATTAAGTGATAGGATGCATACATCCATCACTTAACATATATATGTATAACATATATATATAATGTATATGTGTATTTTCCTAGGGGGAGATGCATATCATATATTATCATCGCAGTACACTGCATTGCCCCTACTGTCTCTTCTGGTCACCTGTGTGTAACAGCTAAAACGAGAAGGTGGAGCAATGCCTAATTCAACCTCAAGTGGGAACATGTACCTCTGGCAATTAAATGTTTCACTGTCGTGCATGTCTTTGAATGACCACAAAAACATTGCAAATATTGACTTAGGGCTACAAATAATTTTAACAAGTAAGCAAATTCACAAATATGGAATCTACAACTAATGAGACTAAACTGTATCTGAATAGGGTCTATTATTCAGGATAAGGAATGGTTACAACTCAACCTGAAAAGATAAGCCAATTTAAAAATTGGCAATGGTCTTAAATAGACATTTTTCCAGAAAAGATATACAAACGGCCAAGTACATAAAAACGATGCTCAATATCATCAGTCATTAGGTAAATACAAATCAAAACCACAATGAGATCTCATTTTACATCCACTAGAATGACTATTTTTTTGTGGTTTGTTTGTTTTGAGACACAGTCTCGCTCTGTCGCCCAGGCTGGAGTGCAGTGGCGCTATCTCGGCTCACTGCAAGCTCCGCCTCCCGGGTTCACGCCATTCTCCCGCCTCAGCCTCCCGAGTAGCTGGGACTACAGGCATCCGCCACCACGCCTGGCTAATTTTTTGTATTTTTAGTAGAGATGGGGTTTCACCATGTTAGCCAGGATGGTCCCGAACTCCTGACCTCGTGATCCGCCCGCCTTGGCCTCCCAAAGTGCTGGGATTACAGGCGTAAGCCACCATGCACAGTGGCTATTTTTTTTTTAAACTGCAAGTTTTGACAAGGACCTGGAGAAATTGGAACCCTTGTGCATTGTTGTTAAGAGTGCAAAATGGTGCAGCCACTGTAGAAAATGGTTTGATTGTTCCTCAAAAAGTTAAACATATAATGACCATATGACCCAGCAATTTCACCCCAATATCTGCCCAAAAGAATTAAAAACATTCAAACGAAAACTGCAGCATTATTTACAACAGCCAAAAGACAGAAACAACATAAATGTCCATCAGCAGAATGGAGAAACAAAACGTGTTCTATCTATACAATGAAATATTATTCAGTCATAAAATGAGTGAAGCACTGATAAATACTACAACAGAAATGAATCTCAAAAACATACTAAGAGAAAGAAGCTAGACACAAATGTCACTATTATATGATTTCCTTTAGGTAAAATATTCAGAATAGGTAAATCCATAGAGATAGAAACGTATTAGTGATTTCTAGGGATTGAGGTTGGGGCGGGTGGGGTGTGACTGCTTCATGGGGAAAGGGTTTCCCTTGGGGATGACAAAAATTACTTGGAACTAGATAGCGATGATGACTACAGAAATGTAGAAGTACTAAATACCACTGAACTGTATGGTTTAAAATGGTTAATTTTATGTTACGTAAACTTTACCTCCGTAAAAAAATGCATCACTATAAAAAATGCTGAATGAGAGCCCATGACACTGCAACTGATTTATAAATACTTGGAATATTTCCATTGAACCTGGATCTGGTTTTGAATTTATAAAGAGAACTCAAATTATATACACTAAGAAATTATTCTTATGACCTATATTTTAAGATACAAAAGAGATTTCTGTTATTTTAATTGTCCTCAAACTGATCCAAATATACATTTTCAATATACTCTTTTAAAAGGAGTACACTGCATCTTCAGGATAAGACAGACAACATTTATCTCACTTTCATTTCATAACTTTAATAAATACATGCATTATTCTAATAAATCTAAAATCGATCAATAGCATATATTAAAATGTTTGTATAATTTTAGGAACTAATACATTTATTTCACGCTTCACAAAGCACTAGCTACAAAATTCAAAACACTTGAAGATATTTAAGAAAAAAACACAATAAAGTTTTTGTTTTCCCTCTAGGTGACACTGAGTTCATTTAGAAGAAAAACAGTTTAATTCTTCACCCACATAGGCAGCATTAATTTAGCTGAATTTCTAGAGAAAGACTAAAGAAACAAACTCTTTATGGCTCTTATGTTGAAGTTAATAAACTTATTCCTAAAGCTGGATGAATAGAAATAACTGGTCCCTAAGATATAACAGCTACAGCTTACACTTGGTTACCCTCCTCTTTCTCCTTCCTCATAGAACCAAAATTATTAATAGCTGTTAAGCCCACTCTTTTTCCCAGAAACCCCATACATCTCAGGAGAAGTCTACCTCAGCTTTAGGGGTGGACTTGATAACTATAGGTGACCCCAAACGTCTTGCCAGTAATTTCTTTAGGAATGGTTATACGACTTACACTGAGAAAATGGTATAGGGGAGTGGTTTGCTGGAAGCGTCTAGGAAAATTCTTCCTGACTCTTCTGAGAAACTTTCCTAAAACAACCTCCCCTCCCTTTGCTGGAACACTGCCATGCATGGATATGAGACCATATATCTACAGACATCTCACCAGCCTCAGGATGAAGCCAACATACAGAGAAGTATAGACACCTGGACTCCTGAAAAAGAGAAATGAAGCCAAAATCACTGAAATCCTGACCAATACCTCATACCCAAATATTCCATTAAATTAGAGAATACTTTTTTATTTTTAAATATGGGTTGGGTTTCTATCAAAACTGAAAGAATGTTAACAGATACAAAGGTTTAGGGCAAGCTTGCTTTCTCACAATTACCAAATGATGCACTATTAAATTCATTGTTTCTTGTTAAAATACTCACTTCAAAGATCTCATGTTTAAACTGAATATTTAGTAGATTAAGGCATATCTCTTGACTAAAATCTTAGTACATTATCACTGGCATCTAGCAGCAAGAACACACTTGTCAGATTGATAGTTATCACCAAGAAATGGAATTTTTTTCATTAATTAAACATTACTTTTAGACATAATATTTGAGTGCCTACAATGTGCCTAATAATACTCTAGGCAATGGAAATACAGTAATGAACAAAACACACAAAAATCCTTGCCCTCATGAAGCTTACATGCTGGAGGGGAAAACATACAGTGACGTATATATAAAATATATAGTACGCCAGATGGTGGTAAGTGTTAAGAAGTAAAATCATACAGACCGCAGAGATACAGAGTCTGAGGATGAAAAGACAATCTAATCTCAAAAAGAGAGTCAAGGAAAGCCTCACTTCTTGTTCACATTTGAGCAAATGCCTGCAGGAAGTTAGAGAGCGAGAGCAGTGCTAGGGATAGGGAGATAGCTACAGGCAAAGAGAAGAGGGCTCATGAAATGCCCTGGAGGTGGAGACGGAAGCCTTCCTGCTGTTTCCTGTGCCAGGAATAGTAAGGGTTGCAACAAGGCTGGGCTGCAATGAGAAGGGAGAGTAGTGAAGACAGCATTAGAAAGGGAAAGTGGGACCATTGGCACTTACAAGAGAAAGCAGACCAGGATCAAGTGCTGTATTACGCAAGTTATTAGAAGTGGTCTGGGTCTGGGTGTACTCTGAAGATAGAGCCAGCAGAATTTGTTGGTGATTCAGATGTGAGGTAGAAGAGAAATATATCAGTCAAAAACGGCTCAAAGTTTCTTGACCTGAGCAGCTGGAAAGATAGTGTTGGTAACTGAGAAGAATGTTATGGCAGATCTAACTTCTTTGGCTTTGGGGAGGAGGCGGTACATTTGAGGGAGCCCGAATGTGTATTTGGACTTGCTAAATTTGAGCTTCCTGTTAGATATCCGAGTGGAGATGTCAAAAAATCTGTTGATCCTAGGAGGCAGGATGCTGGAGTTCAGAGAAGAGCTCCAGATTAGAGTTGTAAATTTAGAAGTTGTCAGTGTATTGTTGGTATTTAAAAGCATGACGTTTGATGACATTATCTGGAAAGTAGAGGTAGGGTATGAAAATAAGAGATCCAAGGTCTGGGCCCCAGGACGATGTGATGCCGAAAAAGTATATTTATGTTGAGGAAAGAGGCTCATAAAACGCTGTTGCAACAGAGAAAGGATCCCTATTTCCATCTAGCCCCAAAGCTATGAGGAATAGGAATAAAGGAGATGGCACCAACATATGCCTAAACAGTTGTCTTTATATCTTTCATTATCCCATCCAGGGAGCATATTAACATGGTCTGTAAAGTTCCAATGAAGTTTTGATTTTGTGAATGGATCCTTTTGCTGAAAGTAACAGTAAGCCCAGACTCAAAGTGGAATAAATGATAAGCTGACAATTTAACTTCACCTGACAATGAACCTGAAGAAAGAGCAGACCCAGAGGCAGGCACATGGCTCACCTTTGCCTCCTTTTGGTTCTTGGGCCCCTGCTCTGCCCCACATTGACGTAGGCATCAGAAAACCACCAAGATGGTCACAGCTGTTTCTGGCCTCAGAGCAAGAGCAGAAAAGCAGATCTGCTCTTGGAATGTCTCAGAGCGAAATGAGTCAGAACTGGTGAGGAGCTAGAGAGGTTTATTTCAATGACTAGGTCACACAGAAGTTGACAACTTAATCAAGAAGGAAGCAATTCAGAAGTGATATTCAGCGATGTCCTTGAGCTCATTACACACAGAGTACATTTTTCAAGTGCTTTTGAATTGCCTTTCTCTCTTCTATTATTTGCTTTCACTTAGCCAATCTCTCAAGGACATTAACAATTCTTCCAAACCCTTTCTCTTAGTCTTCTCCCCTATGGGCCATCATCTGCTTCCTCAAATTTAAACCAGTTGCTGTCTGGTCCTACTGCACAACGTTCATTATGGGGATAATGTACTTTGTTACACCCCTGGATATATTTCTTGAATCCCATAAGGAAATCTTTCCTAGAAAGCTTCAGTAGGACATCTCTTCATACTTTATCGGTCAAAATTAGATCCTCTGCCTACTTCTATACCAACTAATGGCAAGGAGATAGGATGACCGTCACTAGACAGGTAAAGGTCCCTTTGACCTACAGATAGTATTCCTCCCTGAGGAGCCGATGTCTAGAGAAATCGGGATTTGACTGTTAACAAGAAAGAAGGCATTGGATGCTGGGTATGCAGCCAATGGTATCTGATTCAATGATGAATAGAAAACTCTTTTTAAAGCACAAAATAGGAGCAGTGCGTTGTAAAAAGAAGAAAATATAGTTGCAAAATTGAAAAGTCATCCATTTGATTTCACAAGTTGTTGCTCATGAAATATAAAATAGTTAGAAGATTGACTAGGATTTTTCCTCTTTTTTTCTTTTGAGACGGAGTCTCACTCTGTCACCAGGCTGGAGTGCAGGGAGTGCAGTGGTACAATCTCGGCTCATTGCAACCTCCGCCTCCTGGGCTAAAGTGATTCTAGAGCCTCAGCCTCCCAGGTAGCTGGGATTACGAGCCACCACATCCAGCTAGTTTTTTTTTTTTTTTTTTAGTGGAGACCAGGTTTCACCATGTTGGCCAGGATGGTCTTGATCTCCTGACCTCGTGATCTGCCCACCTCTCTCTCCCAAAGTGCTGGGATTATAGGCGTGAGCCGCCACCCCTGGCCTGATAAGGATTTTTTAAATCACTTCCAGCACCAACATTTTGACTTAAATACTATTTTGATAAAAATCATGTGAATTGCTATAAAACACCATAAAATATCACCACTCTATTTTGAGAAATCTTAGTACTTTAATGGTAGCCATTTTTGGACATAAACTGGATCCATAAATTTTTTTTTTTTTTTTTTTTTGATGGAGTCTCGCTGTGTCACTCAGACTGGAGTGCAGTGGCACCATCTCGGCTCACTGCAATCTCTGCCTCCCGGGTTCAAGCAATTCTACTGCCTCAGTCTCCTGAGTAGCTGGGATTACAGGCACATGTCACCACTCCTAGCTAACTTTTGTGTTTTTAGTAGAGACAGGGTTTCACCATGTTGGTCAGGCTGGTCTCAAACTCCTGACCTCGTGATCTGCCTGCCTCAGCCTCCCAAAGTGCTGGGATTATAGGCGTGAGCTACCACACCCAGCCAGTTGCGTAATATTTTAAACATTACATTGCACATGCCAGGTAAATGTAAAATCAAGCTTCAATTGACAGTAATCTGATGGGTTTCAGACTATAAATTACTTAGTTTTGTATCAGAAACAGTGAGCATCTGATTCTTAAAATGAAACTTAATGGAGCTACTATTAAAGTCAGTGTATGACCGGAGCCAGATTAATAGTAGATTAGGTAAATGGTGATCTCAGTCCCAAAGGCAGCTTGCAGTTTATCATATGTCCGTATTTCCCTCTGTAAGTGAGAAAACTCTAAATTGATGTTTTTAAAGGCCATAAGTCATCCCTCCAAATCTCTTCTATTCTCATCAACCACGTATCCTGGGTCCTGTACATTCTGACCTCCACTTCACTTCATTTGCCTCTAATTTGGTCTCTGTTGCATTCATTGCATTAAGAAGGTGCAAAAACACGTTTCGCATGTACAGAATTGTCATTTCAATAGGAACTCTTCTCTCCTACAAAAATCAAGCTTCTATGAAGAAATATAGAAATACATGGTCCAGTTCACCTTTCTGTCCCTGGCTAAATAATGACTAAATGTGATCTCCCATCCCTTTATAATTGATAGGCCGCTGACATAAAATAAAAATCATTGCTATTGATTTTCTGTTGGACAAGGTTAATAGCTGGCTTGTTCTTCTGTGCTTTCGATTTACATGTGGCATTTATTTCCCTGTTTTTTATTTGTGTTGGTTTTGTTAATAAAAAATCATTTTATAAATAAGATTATCGTTACTTATATCAATGATCAGGTTTCTCTAGTAATGAGGCTATCAGGTAATATACTAGTGTTCTTTCTCTCAGAGAAAATTATCTCTTACTCATTTTCACTTAGATTTGAAACATTCATCTCTTCTCAATTCTTTAAAGATAATTCCAAATTAATTATCGAGCTGCACCAGGTAGAAGTAATGAAAATCCTTTAAAGGGAGAAAATAGATAAACCAATTGATTCTTCATGAACTAATCAGCTAAAGTTGTTTCATATTTCAAGTAGCCTTCTCAAGATCACAGTTGATATAATTCATATGAATTATTACATCATTTTTCTTTGGAAGTTTGAAATAAAGAGTTGAAACCAGTTTCTGAGAGAAACTACTGTTATCTGATAAAATAATCTATGAGGCAATAATGAGGGAAATGTTAATGAACATTCCCAGAGTATGTACATCTAGCCTACTTTCCTGAACCTTCCTGAGTGCAAATAGATCATGTATTACTGATTGCCTGGTAATGGATGAGTCATCATTAGGACCTAAGATGTTCCAATGTGGAAAGTGCTATTAATAATTTTGGCATCCTATATTAAATGTGTTATTTAATAGAATGATTAATTATTATTTATAAAAAGACCTTATTATTATTATTATTATTTTAGACAGAGTCTTGTTCTGTTTCCCAGGCTGGAGTACATTGGCACCATCACAACTCACTGCAACCTCTACCGCCTGGGTTCAAGTGATTCTCCTGCCTAAGCCTCCTGAGTAGCTGGGACTCCAGGCATGCACCACCATGCCTGGCTAATTTTTGTATTTTTCTTTTAGTAGAGATCGGGTTTCACCATGTTGGGCAGGCTGATCTTGAACTCCTGACCTCCCTTTGATCCACCTGCCTTGGCCTCCCAAGGTGCTGGGATTACTGGTGTGAGCCACCACAGCCAGGCAAAATACTTTATCATTATTTAAAGCCCAAATACACTGACACATATGGTCCAAATTTCTGAGCTTAAGAAAAATTTAACCAAACTATAATTTCAAAATAATGCATGCTGCTAACAACATCATAGTGTGAATATGGAAGTGTACCTTGGTAGCATGAGACACAATGTCCTATCCAGTTACAGGCATGTGGAAAATAGGTATCAAAAGCAAGGCCTCAGTCAGCTATGATGAAGGATTCTGCCCTTTGCAATAAACACAGTTGTCTGGCATGAGTTAGAAAAGTTGCTTTCTCCTGAACAACAGCACTAATCAGTTTGTCATCTTGCTAATGGGCAGTTCTCTTCACCACTCCATCAGTGATATGGTTTGGCTGTGTCCCCACCCAAATCTCATCTTGAATTGTAGCTCCCATAATTCCCACATGTTGTGAGAGGAACCCATTGGAAGATAATTGAATCATGGGAGGGTTTCCCCATACTGTTCCCTGGAAGAGAATAAGTCTCATGATATCTGATGGTTTAACAAGTGGTTTCCACTTTTGCTTGGCTCTCACTCTCTTTTGCCACCACCATGTAAGAAGTGCCTTTCGCCTTCCACCAAGATTTTGAGGCCTCCCTAGCCATGTAGAACTGTGAGTCCATTAAGCCTCTTTTTCTTTACAAATTACCCAGTCTCGGGTATATCTTTATCAACAATGTGAAAACAGATGAATGAATACAATCAGTTTTGTTGAGTCTCATCTCTAAGACTATTGGATGCTGCTGCACTGCTGCACTGCTCCATTGACTGTGGCCTCTCTCTGCATGAGAGTCAGTGCAACTATTCTAGGCTTAGTGACAGAGAACATGAACAATTCACTCTCTCCTCATTCCCAGTGCACAGAAGGGAGGAACTGGAGAAGTTTATTTCAGTTAATGAACCACATAGAAGTTGGTAACATAATCAAGAGAAAGGAGACAGAAACAATGATCCAGTGTTGCCCTTGGTCCGATTGAGGACTCAATATGTTTTTCCTGTTTTTACTAACTGCCATTTCTTTTTCCTTATGTAGTCTGCCTTAACATATCCACTCCCTCAAGATATTGCCAAATTTCTTGAAACTCTCTCAGTTTTCCTCCTTTCTGGTCCTCTCTCTGCTTGCTCAAGCCTGAACCAATGGCTCTCGGGCTGACTGCCCAGCTGTCATCATGGGAACTTGCTTCATTCCTCTCCTGAATGGGATCAACTGTTTCCTCATTGCCATCTGTTGTTCTGGCTTGCTTTGCTCCTCATTTCACTCTAGTTCATCTTTAAGTAATTTCTTACGTAAGAGTTAGGACTTAGGAAGTATGGTAGGTAACTTTCTGAGCCTTTGACCATCTGGAAATGTTGCTATCCTATTGTGCACTTGATTATAAGATTGGCTGGGCATAGAATTTTAGGTTAAAATCATCTCCCTTCAGATTTTTTAAACTATGGCCTTGCTGTCCTCTGGCACAAGATATACATGTTGAGAAATCAGATGCAGTTCCAACCCTCTTGTTCTTTATCTCTGAAATTGCTTAGGAAATATTCTTTGCTCTTGATATTCTAGAACTCAAAGTGTCAATCTTACACAACCTCTTCCCTGATTTAAGGAAAATCCACTTCAAACAAACTTAGAGACTTTGAATCTTTCCAAAGTTTCATTAGAATGAGTTAGCTTCTGTTTAACACAGGACACCACCACAGAAATGTATCATGGCATCTCTTTGGCACTAAAAACATTGAAGAGATTGTGAAATTTCATTTTCAAAATTATGTGTTGTGGATAGAGCTATTATTTACCCAAGTATCCATTTTTATGAGTTGTTTCCTAAAACAAGTATCAAACACTCACATAGCACTTACTATACATTATAAAACATTCTAAATGCTTTACAACTTGCTCTTAAACCATGTAATTCTCATAACAGCCCTGTGAGAGAGCTTCTGTTATTATCTCTGTTTTGAAGATGAGCAAACGGAGACCCAGAGGGGTTAAACTATTAATAAAGAAAACACAGCTAGTGTAGGGTAAATGCACCTGATAGCAATAACAAGCAAATCCTTAGAATGACCGTGTATGGCACATGCCCCTGAATATGTGTTCTGAGCTAGGGAATCCAGGACTGGCCAACCCAGAGATTCATTTGTTATCTATGAGAAACATCTGGCCCCCCATTCCCCGCCCCCACTGCCCCACCACCATCCTGTGGAATACAAGCTGTACGGGGGACTGAGGCCCTGAGTTTGGGGTTAAATGAAGGTTGCCAGGTGGAGGTTGTTAGGGCTGGGTGTTGAATGAAAACGCTGTATCAACTGCACGCTGTTTACAAGTCGTTGTTTTCCTGCCCAGCCCACTGCCGCTGGACTGCAGGAAGGAGGGTATGCTGTCCAGCCCACCACCAATGGACTCTCTCCCCTGTATATAATCCCTTAGTATAAGCCCGTGTGTCGTTTGCTGGTTCTAGGTCTCTTCTTCCACCTCTTGAACCTGGTGCCTTCCCTACTGAAGTTAAGAGGGGTTCGGTACAACCGCTGGTAAATGGCTGATTCAGGATTTGCACCCAGAAAATCTTACTGAGGAGACCATAAGCACTAAGCTATGCTGCCTCTCACGAGCTAAACACATCAGGCTCTTTAAACATTATCTTACACTACAGTTATACAATGAGCATTTGAACATGACAAATGAATAAAAAGCCCTCACATGAAAAGATGATGCTGTGTATGCTCCCATCTTCCTCAAAGTATTCCTTCCTAAATTGTAGAAGTTCTTCACCTACTTAGCATTCAATACATTTGGAGCCTTCAGTGAGTATTAAATTGATGCTTCTGCTGCTGACACTGCTCTCAGCCTTGCAGTATAATGAGGCCGTCAGAAGAAAACAAACCACTTATTTTATTAGTCAACTCAAAACATCTTTCCCTCTATTTTACAGAGAGACTGAATCAGCATACATGCTCCAGACTATACAATTTCCAGAAATTTAAGATTTTAAGTATCTTTTTAGAAGAGAATAGTTTGTATTGACTAATACTTAATTTTGAAAATTCCCCTTCTCTACTGGGTTTTTTTATTTTAAATAAGAAAAAGAAAACTTAACAAAGGTAATGCTTTCAAGTATCACTTTTTTATCTTCCTATCTATTTTCACAAAGTTATTCAGTGAGCTTCACCTTTCATTTTTTATCTGCTCCATCCCAGAACCAATGTCTTCCTTAGTGAACCATCCTGGTGGCTTGGCCGCCATGTGACCTAGGTTCCAGTCCTACCTCTGACTCTTAGTAACTATGAAACCTGAAGCAAATTAAGTACTATCTTCTCTGAAATTCAGTTTTCTCATTTATAAAGGATTAATAATAATTCCTCCCTTGCAGACTTGTTTTGAAAATTAGAGGCAACATACATGAAGGATTTGATCCAGAATACATACTCGGTAGACAGCATTTGTTCTATCTCAGTATGTCTTAAGAAAAAGAAGGTGCATTGTGTCTTTAAATGCAAATGGTCTAACTAGAAGTTTTACCATAAACTAATTATCCCAAAGTTTGAAAAAAAAAATCAAGAGCTAATTCCTGGAGTCAAGTCTCTATACTCCAAGTCATGAAAATGTGTTCAACATCTCAAGAATGAGATTTGTTAAATTGATCGTTTGGGATGAAATCAAGCAAAGAGAATACTAAGCAAATTTTTAAGATTTCTTCCTAAATACAGATCTCTAATTATAATTATTGAGCAGATTCTTTGCTTCCCTTGTCCATATTGACAACCACATCTTTAAAATTTTTTTCAAACCCTTGATAGTCAAATATAAATGCCTGACATTCTCTTTTTAGAAGGATTTTACGGTACTGAAAACAGCTTCAGTTTTTCTGTGAACAATTAAGCTATTCTGAGGACCCCTGGGTAATTAATTAGCTTTCTCCAAACTGTTAATTAAGAAGATGTTTAAGATATATCAAAGGCCATTATAAGAGGCCTACTTTGAAATACCCGACTTTTCTAAGTTTGGTCTTGCTTTAAAGTGTCTAAAAAATGAATCTGTTATAAATGAAACATTCTGGTCTCTGACATTTCCCACCCAATCAGGATGAGGCTAATGACACTTATAGGCCTGAATTCAAGAAAGAAAAATTGTGTCTTCCCACATGCTAAGAACAATGCCCAGTAAATTAGCCTTTTTTCCCCAAGCAGCCATACACTTATGTCCTGTGCTTTCTGTTGCATTAGTCCTGTAAGGCCAATAGGATCAAAGATCCATGGATGTATTCTAATCCTCCTCCAGAAACTCTCCACACTCCTGTCCCACATACATGAAAACGCTCAGTGTTTCCTTGTATATGCAAAAAAAAAAAAAAAAAAGTCCTGTTCAACACTTACATCAAAAAGAAACATGAAGAAACAGCATTCATGCCTCACTCACATTTTATAAAAGGTGGAGATGCTGGAAGTGTCTGCTGTGTTTCACTTTTTTTTTTCCGGGGTGTGTGTGTGTATGTGTGTGTGTGTGTGTGTGTGTGTGTGTGGTGTTGCTGTTGTTTTTAAAATGAATGTATAAACACCAATCCTCAAAGGTAGCCTAAAAAAAATGCCTGAATAAACACCTGTAGTTTCAGAAGGCATTGCCTAATGTAAATTTTGATTTAGATTTAGTTTTACTAATGCGAAATAAAAATATATCTTGGGGCCCCCAAATCACCAAGCTAAAGGGCAAAGTCAAGCTGGGAACTGCTTAGGGCCGACCTGCCTCCAATTCTATTCAAAGTCACCCCTCTGCTCATTGAGATCAATGCATAACCGATTACCTCCTTTGGAGAGGCTAATCAGAAACTCAAAAGAATGCAACCATTTGTCTCTTATCTGCCTATGACCTGGAAGCCCCCTACCAGCTTGCTTCAAGCCTTCCCACCTTTGTTTCTAGTTGTCCCACCTTTCCAGATGGAGCCAGTGTTCATCTTGTATATGTTGACTGATGTCTCATGTCTCCCTAAGATGTACAAAACAAAACAGTGCTCTGACCACCTTGGGCACATGTCGTCAGGACCTCGTGAGGCTGTGTCACAGGTGCATGTCCTCAACCTTGGCAAAACAAACTTTCTAAATTAACTGAGACCTGTCTCAGATTTTCTGGGTTCACACTAAACATTCAATTGTAAAATTATCTAACTATAAACATAATATTGAATTTTCAAAATATTAAATCTTTGAAAAAACAGTTGTTTCTAACAGTTTATACTGAGAAATTAATCCAAAGGGATCTAAATATATAAAGACACTATGTTCATTATCATATAAGGAACAAAATTGAAAACTCAGGTATAGCATATTTATAGAATATTTGAATACATATATATAAAACCTTTTTTAGATGGCATATTATATAGCAATACAAATATTTAAACACAGTTTCCAAAAAATTAATGATATAAGAAAATGTTGATAAGTGAAAATATGAATAAAACAATATTAGAGTATGGTTAAAATTAACTATGTTTTATGTGTATGTGTATTTGTACATATGTATAATATGCAACACATATAGATAGTAATTTATGTAGATAGATATATAGGTGTATAAATATGTAAGTATATATGAAAAACCAAAAGGATATAAAACAAAATATCCTAGTGGTTACTTCTAGATGGTGCAATTATAGAACAAACATAATGCTCTTTTTTATGTCACTGTATGTTCTATGTACTATATAATGAATATGTAGATTTTTAATTAAAAATGTTCTTTTGACTTAGAAAAAACCCAATGGGACATTGAAATCAAATCTTCAGTAGTACTTTTGGCAGTGGCTTTGGTGGTTATGACAAGATAGCTAGTTGCATTTTGATACCTATTTTCTTTTTTTTTCTTTTTTTTTATTTTTATTTTTATTTTTTTAAATTTATTTATTATTATTATACTTTAAGTCGTAGGGTACATGTGCATAACGTGCAGGTTTGTTACATATGTATACTTGTGCCATGTTGGTGTGCTGCACCCATCAACTCATCATTTACATCAGGTATAACTCCCAGTGCAATCCCTCCCCCCTCCCCCCTCCCCATGATAGGCCCCGGTGTGTGATGTTCCCCTTCCCGAGTCCAAGTGATCTCATTGTTCAGTTCCCACCTATGAGTGAGAACATGCGGTGTTTGGTTTTCTGTTCTTGTGATGGTTTGCTAAGAATGATGGTTTCCAGCTGCATCCATGTCCCTACAAAGGACACAAACTCATCCTTTTTTATGGCTGCGTAGTATTCCATGGTGTATATGTGCCACATTTTCTTAATCCAATCTGTCACTGATGGACATTTGGGTTGATTCCAAGTCTTTGCTATTGTGAATAGTGCTGCAATAAACATACGTGTGCATGTGTCTTTATAGCAGCATAATTTATAATCCTTTGGGTATATACCCAGTAATGGGATGGCTGGGTCATATGGTACATCTAGTTCTAGATCCTTGAGGAATCACCATACTGTTTTCCATAATGGTTGAACTAGTTTACAATCCCACCAACAGTGTAAAAGTGTTCCTATTTCTCCACATCCTCTCCAGCACCTGTTGTTTCCTGACTTTTGAATGATCGCCATTCTAACTGGTGTGAGATGGTATCTCATTGTGGTTTTGATTTGCATTTCTCTGATGGCCAGTGATGATGAGCATTTTTTCATGTGTCTGTTGGCTGTATGAATGTCTTCTTTTGAGAAATGTCTGTTCATATCCTTTGCCCACTTTTTGATGGGTTTGTTTGTTTTTTTCTTGTAAATTTGTTTGAGTTCTTTGTAGGTTCTGGATATTAGCCCTTTGTCAGATGAGTAGATTGCAAAAATTTTCTCCCATTCTGTAGGTTGCCTGTTCACTCTGATGGTAGTTTCTTTTGCTGTGCAGAAGCTCTTTAGTTTAATGAGATCTCATTTGTCAATTTTGGCTTTTGCTGCCATTGCTTTTGGTGTTTTAGACATGAAGTCTTTGCCCATGCCTATGTCCTGAATGGTACTACCTAGGTTTTCCTCTAGGATTTTTATGGTATTAGGTCTAACATTTAAGTCTCTAATCCATCTTGAATTAATTTTTGTATAAGGAGTAAGGAAAGGATCCAGTTTCAGCTTTCTACTTATGGCTAGCCAATTTTCCCAGCACCATTTATTAAATAGGGAATCCTTTCCCCATTTCTTGTTTCTCTCAGGTTTGTCAAAGATCAGATGGCTGTAGATGTGTGGTGTTGTTTCTGAGGACTCTGTTCTGTTCCATTGGTCTATATCTCTGTTTTGGTACCAGTACCATGCTGTTTTGGTTACTGTAGCCTTGTAGTATAGTTTGAAGTCAGGTAGTGTGATGCCTCCAACTTTGTTCTTTTGACTTAGGATTGTCTTGGAGATGTGGGTTCTTTTTTGGTTCCATATGAACTTTAAAGCAGTTTTTTCCAATTCTGTGAAGAAAGTCATTGGTAGCTTGATGGGGATGGCATTGAATCTATAAATTACCTTGGGCAGTATGGCCATTTTCACGATATTGATTCTTCCTATCCATGAGCATGGTATGTTCTTCCATTTGTTTGTGTCCTCTTTTATTTCACTGAGCAGTGGTTTGTAGTTCTCCTTGAAGAGGTCCTTTACATCCCTTGTAAGTTGGATTCCTAGGTATTTTATTCTCTTTGAAGCAATTGTGAATGGAAGTTCATTCATGATTTGGCTCTCTGTTTGTCTGTTACTGGTATATAAGAATGCTTGTGATTTTTGCACATTAATTTTGTATCCTGAGACTTTGCTGAAGTTCCTTATCAGCTTAAGGAGACTTTGGGCTGAGACAATGGGGTTTTCTAAATATACAATCATGTCATCTGCAAACAGGGACAATTTGACTTCTTCTTTTCCTAACTGAATACCCTTGATTTCTTTCTCTTGCCTAATTGCCCTAGCCAGAACTTCCAACACTATGTTGAATAGGAGTGGTGAGAGAGGGCATCCCTGTCTTGTGCCAGTTTACAATGGGAATTTTTCCAGTTTTTGCCCATTCAGTATGATATTCGCTGTGGGTTTGTCATAAATAGCTCTTATTATTTTGAGGTACGTTCCATCAATACCGAATTTATTGAGCGTTTTTAGCATGAAGGGCTGTTGAATTTTGTCAAAAGCCTTTTCTGCATCTATTGAGATAATCATGTGGTTCTTGTCTTTGGTTCTGTTTATATGCTGGATTATGTTTATTGATTTGCAAATGTTGAACCAGCCTTGCATCCCAGGGATGAAGCCCACTTGATCATGGTGGATAAGCTTTTTGATGTGTTGCTGAATCCGGTTTGCCAGTATTTTATTGAGGATTTTTGCATCGATGTTCATCACGGATATTGGTCTAAAATTCTCTTTTTTTGTTGTGTCTCTGCCAGGCTTTGGTATCAGGATGATGTTGGCCTCATAAAATGAGTTAGGGAGGATTCTCTCTTTTTCTATTGATTGGAATAGTTTCAGAAGGAATGGTACCAACTCCTCCTTGTACCTCTGGTAGAATTCAGCTGTGAATCCATCTGGTCCTGGACTTTTTTTGGTTGGTAGGCTATTAATTATTGCCTCAATTTCAGAGCCTGCTATTGGTCTATTCAGGGATTCAACTTCTTCCTGGTTTAGTCTTGGAAGAGTGTAAGTGTCCAGGAAATTATCCATTTCTTCTAGATTTTCCAGTTTATTTGCGTAGAGGTGTTTATAGTATTCTCTGATGGTAGTTTGTATTTCTGTGGGGTCGGTGGTGATATCCCCTTTATCATTTTTAATTGCGTCGATTTGATTCTTCTCTCTTTTCTTCTTTATTAGTCTTGCTAGTGGTCTGTCAATTTTGTTGATCTTTTCAAAAAACCAACTCCTGGATTCATTGATTTTTTGGAGGGTTTTTTGTGTCTCTATCTCCTTCAGTTCTGCTCTGATCTTAGTTATTTCTTGTCTTCTGCTAGCTTTCGAATGTGTTTGCTCTTGCTTCTCTAGTTCTTTTAATTGCGATGTTAGAGTGTCAATTTTAGATCTTTCCTGCTTTCTCTTGTGGGCATTTAGTGCTATAAATTTCCCTCTACACACTGCTTTAAATGTGTCCCAGAGATTCTGGTATGTTGTATCTTTGTTCTCATTGGTTTCAAAGAACATCTTTATTTCTGCCCTCATTTCGTTATGTACCCAGTAGTCATTCAGGAGCAGGTTGTTCAGTTTCCATGTAGTTGAGCGGTTTTAATTGAGTTTCTTAGTCCTGAGTTCTAGTTTGATTGCACTGTGGTCTGAGAGACAGTTTGTTATAATTTCTGTTCTTGTACATTTGCTGAGGAGTGCTTTACTTCCAATTACGTGGTCAATTTTGGAGTAAGTATGATGTGGTGCTGAGAAGAATGTATATTCTGTTGATTTGGGGTGGAGAGTTCTATAGATGTCTATTAGGTCTGCTTGCTGCAGAGATGAGTTCAATTCCTGGATATCCTTGTTCACTTTCTGTCTCGTTGATCTGTCTAATGTTGACAGTGGAATGTTGAAGTCTCCCATTATTATTGTATGGGAGTCTAAGTCTCTTTGTAAGTCTCTAAGGACTTGCTTTATGAATCTGGGTGCTCCTGTATTGGGTGCATATATATTTAGGATAGTTAGCTCTTCCTGTTGAATTGATCCCTTTACCATTATGTAATGGCCTTCTTTGTCTCTTTTGATCTTTGATGGTTTAAAGTCTGTTTTATCAGAGACTAGGATTGCAACCCCTGCTTTTTTTTTGTTCTCCATTTGCTTGGTAAATCTTCCTCCATCCCTTTATTTTGAGCCTATGTATGTCTCTGCGTGTGAGATGGGTCTCCTGAATACAGCAGACTGATGGGTCTTGACTCTTTATCCAGTTTGCCAGTCTGTGTCTTTTCATTGGAGCATTTAGTCCATTTACATTTAAGATTAAGATTGTTATGTGTGAACTTGATCCTGCCATTATGATATTAACTGGTAATTTTGCTCGTTAGTTGATGCAGTTTCTTCCTAGCCTCGATGGTCTTTACATTTTGGCATGTTTTTGCAATGGCTGGTACCGGTTGTTCCTTTCCATGTTGAGTGCTTCCTTCAGGGTCTCTTGTAAGGCAGGCCTAGTGGTGACAAAATCTCTAAGCATTTGCTTCTCTGTAAAGGATTTTATTTCTCCTTCACTTATGAAACTTAGTTTGGCTGGATATGAAATTCTGGGTTTAAAATTCTTTTCTTTAAGAATGTTGAATATTGGCCCCCACTCTCTTCTGGCTTGTAGAGTTTCTGCCGAGAGATCTGCTGTGAGTCTGATGGGCTTCCCTTTGTGGGTAACCCGACCTTTCTCTCTGGCTGCCCTTAAGATTTTTTCCTTCATTTCAACTTTGGTGAATCTGGCAATTATGTGTCTTGGAGTTGCTCTTCTCGAGGAGTATCTTTGTGGCGTTCTCTGTATTTCCTGGATTTGAATGTTGGCCTGCCCTACTAGGTTGGGGAAGTTCTCCTGGATGGTATCCTGAAGAGTGTTTTCCAACTTGGTTCCATTTTCCCCCTCACTTTCAGGCACCCCAATCAGACGTAGATTTGGTCTTTTTACATAATCCCATACTTCTTGCAGGCTTTGTTCATTTCTTTTTCTTCTTTTTTCTTTAGGTTTCTCTTCTCGCTTCATTTCATTCATTTGATCCTCAATCGCTGATACTCTTTCTTCCAGTTGATCGAGTCGGTTACTGAAGCTTGTGCATTTGTCACGTATTTCTCGTGTCATGGTTTTCATCTCTTTCATTTCGTTTAGGACCTTCTCTGCATTAATTACTCTAGCCATCAATTCTTCCACTTTTTTTTCAAGATTTTTAGTTTCTTTGCGCTGGGTACGTAATTCCTCCTTTAGCTCTGAGAAATTTGATGGACTGAAGCCTTCTTCTCTCATCTCGTCAAAGTCATTCTCCGTCCAGCTTTGATCCGTTGCTGGCGATGAGCTGCGCTCCTTTGCTGGGGGAGATGCACTCTTATTTTTTGAATTTCCAGCTTTTCTGCCCTGCTTTTTCCCCATCTTTGTGGTTTTATCTGCCTCTGGTCTTTGATGCTGGTGATGTACTGATGGGGTTTTGGTGTAGGTGTCCTTCCTGTTTGATAGTTTTCCTTCTAACAGTCAGGACCCTCAGCTGTAGGTCTGCTGGAGATTGCTTGAGGTCCACTCCAGACCCTGTTTGCCTGGGTATCAGCAGCAGAGGCTGCAGAAGATAGAATATTTCTGAACAGCGAGTGTACCTGTCTGATTCTTGCTTTGGAAGCTTCCTCTCAGGGGTGTACTCCACCCTGTGAGGTGTGGGGTGTCAGACTGCCCCTAGTGGGGGAATGTCTCCCAGTTAGGCTACTCAGGGGTCAGGGACCCACTTGAGCAGGGAGTCTGTCCCTTCTCAGATCTCAACCTCCGTGTTGGGAGATCCACTGCTCTCTTCAAAGCTGTCAGACAGAGTCGTTTGCGTCTGCAGAGGTTTCTGCTGTTTGTTATTGTTTACTGTGCCCTGTCCCCAGAGGTGGAGTCTACAGAGACAGGCAGGTTTCCTTGAGCTGCTGTGAGCTCCACCCAGTTCGAGCTTCCCAGCAGCTTGGTTTACCTACTTAGGCCTCAGCAATGGCGGGCGCCCCTCCCCCAGCCTCGCTGCTGCCTTGCCGGTAGATCACAGACTGCTGTGCTAGCAATGAGGGAGGCTCCGTGGGTGTGGGACCCTCCCGGCCAGGTGTGGGATATGATCTCCTGGTGTGCCTGTTTGCTTAAAGCGCAGTATTGGGGTGGGAGTTACCCGATTTTCCAGGTGTTGTGTGTCTCAGTTCCCCTGGCTAGGAAAAGGGATTCCCTTCCCCCTTGCGCTTCCCAGGTGAGGCGATGCCTCGCCCTGCTTCAGCTCTCGCTGGTCGGGCTGCAGCAGCTGACCAGCACTGATCGTCCGGCACTCCCCAGTGAGATGAACCCAGTACCTCAGTTGAAAATGCAGAAATCACCGGTCTTCTGTGTTGCTCGCGCTGGGAGTTGGAGACTGGAGCTGTTCCTATTCTGCCATCTTGCTCCTGGATCCCAAAATCTTGATACCTATTTTCTATCTTCATTAGGAGCAGAGTAGTAGAGACTCCTATCTGCTCCCTGGAATTAAGCTCTGAGTTTCTCAGCTCCCCTTGCAGCTGGGCTTGGTTAAGGCTAAGCTAATGAAATGTGAGTAGAAATGTTGTATAGAGCTTCCAGGAAACCTCTTTAATGGAAGTGGATGGAATGGTGGAAAGTTATGTTTGCCCTGGGTGAGGCAGATGGATCACCTGAAGTTAGGAGTTCAAGACCAGCCTGGCCAACACGGTGAAATCCCATCTCCACTAAAAATACAAAAAATTACCCTAGCGTTGTGAAGGGTGCCTGTAATTCCAGCTACTCTGGAGGCTGAGGCAAAAGAATTGCTTGAACCCAGGAGGTGGAGGTTGCAGTTAGCCGAGATCGCGCCATTGCACTCCAGCCTGGGCAACAAGAGTGAAACTCTGTCTCAAAAAAAAAAAAAGGAAGTTATGTTTGCCCTTTTATATTTCCTCCAGCTGGTGGCTTCCAACAAAGGAAATAATCTTGAAAATGGAAATCAACAACTAGAATGACGGAGCTTAACCCTGGAGGAAACCTGGATCCCTATTGGCCACAAAGCTACTGTACAAGCCTTAGACTGCCTTTTTGAGGAAGAGAAATAAATGTCCATCCTATTTAAGATGTGTTATTGGGGTTTTTTTCTCTTCTGTGCACCTTCCACAAGCAGTTGTACCGTCAACATTGGACCCTGGCAACCTCAGCAATTATATTAATGGGCAGCAATAGCAGTACAAAAAAAAATTATTAAACTTTAGAACAATGGTTTTCATATTTGACCAAAGAGAACCAGAGTAGAAAGAAAATATATATATATCATGGTAGCAAGTCCTAGAGCAATTTCTGAAAAATTTGAATGAGGCTGGCATTCCCACATAAGGTGGCTAAACCTCTGTTAATAATATTCTTGCTACAGCTTAATCTTTAAAAGGCATTATATGCTCCATCAGTTTATTATTCCTGACAGACAAATAAAAATCCCCAAGGATTCTATTTCTTCAAGCTTTCAATGCAGCTGTAATATAAAACTAACAATTTTGTGACATGATCATTTCTTGCAAGACCCAATCTCTCTCTTTCAAGCTATACTATTTCATGTCTAATTACTATAGTACTGTGTTTGTAATTACGAGAATTTTATCAAGACTTAATGAAATTTCAGAAGTGAAAGTCATACTAAATTAATTTTATGACTACTTGCTCAGGCAATTTGGGTTGCATTTGTCTAATAGTTTGAGTCTAGAGTTTTTAGAATACAATGCAACATTTTTAGTATTTTATTCTAAAGGACAGTACAGTTCTGCATTTCCATTCTATTAAACTACAGCCCTTGGCTCTAACAATACCATATTTACCAGGTTCAACACCTGGGTTTCTGTCTCATTTTTCTGATATGAATTTTGGTTCACCTTCCATAGCTGGCCTTCTTCATTGAATCCCTTTCTATAGGTTGTTGCATTTTGACAATTTGCCCTTCCTGGAAATTGGACCTCTTTATATTCCAGTGACTAGATGGTGTTCTCCCCAAAACTTGGACAGTGGCTCTGTCTAACTTACCTCTCTATCTCTGCTACTTTCTGCTACCAGAACCAGCTCAGCCAAAACATGAGTTCACCACACGTCTTAGAATATTACATTTAAACTACTCCCTGCCACCCCTAGATATAGTTTCTCTTAACCATGGTTAAGACTCTAACTTTTCTTAAAGACAAGCTTATCCAAGAAACAATCACTATGTTAACCACTTTTTCCTTCACTGACTTTGTGAATCATTCGAAGTAAGAAAATTATGTTTTGGTAATAAATAATATCAAACTCTAAATGGCTTAATCTTTCCAAAACAGCAGTACTGCACGTGTTGGCTCAGCCTTATCAACAATTGATTCTGCAATGACCCAGGCAGGGAGAGAAAGAGATGGGAGAATAATGGGGAGTCACACACAATCTCTTAAATATTTCATTAACCAAAAGTAAGTCACATGACAGTGCTTAACTTCAAGGGGTCAGGGGACTTTAATCCTCCAGTGCAACCAGAATGAGAGGAGAACCAAATATTAGTGAATAGTGCTAATGCCTACTAAACCTCGCTAATTATAATATTTACCTGATTAATGTCCATTATCATATTATCATCATCATAACATCATTTTTTAAAACCAAAATATTAAATAATTGCTAACACTTGCTGAGCATAAAACATTTACAGAAGATAGAATTAAGGCCTAGAGAACGTTAGGAACTTGCCCCAGGTTACACAGTTGGTAATTTGTAGGTCCAGAATTTTACCCAAATCTGTATGAATCTAAAGACTTTTTGAAATTAATATGATGAAAGATTTATTAGTATA
Source organism: Theropithecus gelada (assembly GCF_003255815.1). Classification (NCBI taxonomy): domain Eukaryota; kingdom Metazoa; phylum Chordata; class Mammalia; order Primates; family Cercopithecidae; genus Theropithecus; species Theropithecus gelada. Next base: position 11,139,558 of record NC_037686.1, on the reverse strand, counting down.
AATCTGAAAGAAATTGTGTGTCCACCTTCAAAATCCTGGTAGACATGCCTCTGAGTGCATAACTTCTAGAAGAGGTCTTGGTACACTACCTGAAGGGAGCCAGCCTGGGCCAATATAAACCAGTAGATTCAAATCTAGGTTCAAAGACTGATTGAAGGCCAGGCGCGGTGGCTCAAGCCTGTAATCCCAGCACTTTGGGAGGCCGAGATGGGTGGATCACGAGGTCAGGAGATCGAGACCATCCTGGCTAACACGGTGAAACCCCGTCTCTACTAAGAAATACAAAAAATAGCCGGGCGAGGTGGCGGGCGCCTGTAGTCCCAGCTACTCGGGGGGCTGAGGCCGGAGAATGGCGTGAACCCGGGAGGCAGAGCTTGCAGTGAGCTGAGATCCGGCCACTGCACTCCAGCCTGGGCTACAGAGCGAGACTCCGTCTCAAAAAAAAAAAAAAAAAAAAAAAAAGACTGATTGAGAGGATGAGGTGAGTTGTACCATGCATGTAGAAACAGTTTATTAATCTACAAGAATGTATGGGAGCCAAGCAGAGCACAGAGAAAGAAGTCAACTATAATGTGTAGAAGGTAATAGCTGAGGTGCCTGTAAACAAGGTTTTAATCCAGTTTAGCAGTGACAATCATTTTGTGGCTTTTTGCTACTCTCTATCCCAGACAAGGACTTAATTATGAGCATTGGTTATCAATAAATCTAGAAATCAATTACATAATGTGATCTTTCATTCAATATGGGTACTGGGTAGAAGTCTCAAATAAAAATGAAATTAGAGAGGAAGATGCCATGCGTAAGTGATAAAAGCATAGCATATTCTAGAGTAGTAAGGACTTCAAGAAGAAAGGGTTTCCGAGTTTTCCACCCTGAAAGGAAATGAAATGTGAGCACAAGCTGTGAACTCGAAGAGTAGATCAAGGAGACTGGCAAGAGATTGAATTAAGCTGCCCAGAGGCAAAGAGACGACAGATCATAAGAGGTAGAAAGAGAGAACATGGTTGGGATTTGGAAGTCAGCTCAACAGAGTGATCTTCTGCATTACTCATGATTTAATCCCATAAGATTAAGCCATGGTGAGACTCAGTCATGATGCAAAGATTATTACCATTCAAATGTTTGTTGATGCTTTGAAATTGTTGACTTTTTGTAATTTTTTTTTTTAGCGTATTTGCATGTTAAGAAAATTGAGCTGTTCGGTTGTGTACAGCTGCTGTAGTTACTGCCAGACTTGGTACTGTCAAACTCCTTTGTCTGTAAAACACATGACTTTGATTCTTTTTCAAAAGCCATGGGGTAGAAATTCCATGGCAGTGAGAGATGGAAACAACCAAAAGTTTTCTCAGTCTCTTTTTGTTCTGCCAAAGAAAATGTTAAGCAATATCCAGACAATACCTATCCTGCCTGCAGGTATTTACTTGAACATGGTTATCTTTAACTGCACAAACAAGAGCCAGAATTGTTCATGCCATCTCTTGGAGGAAGATGATGCACACATATCCACAAACCACAGCTCAAAACATTAGGGAGCACTAAGTGTATGTTCCTGCAGTGTTCTGATCTTATTATTTTCTCTGGAGAGAAGTTTGGGGCCTCTGGTGAAATCTGATTATAATATTAATTTGTCTGAGATGCAAAGGGACAAATCCCCCTGCCCCTGCCAATCTACCTACAGACACCAGAAGTAATAAGAGTTTACAAGTAGAATTTGACGGAGCAGGAGCATCGTCATCTGGGACAAACACCACCACTTTAAGTTCCAGCTCCCTTTCTAGCTTCATGCATTTCAAGGAAATCACTTCTCTTCTAACAACAAGCAGCCAGAAAAAGCAGACAGTAAAACACAGATAAGACAGCTAGGGTATGGAAGGAGTTGGGGGTAAGTCTCTTGGGTAACTGCCAAACTTCACCTTCATACAATGGGCCCCAGTAAAACAGTGGTCCTTAATAAGCACATTCCTTTCCCTTCAGGTGCACTAAGATAGGGAAACTAAAAGCAGACTGGGGAGGGGGGTTTGCCTGCAGCTGCAGGAAAATGTATGGAACAGACACAAACTCTCCCTCCCAGATAAGCACATAAAGAGACACAGAAGCAGTCCAAGCCTCTGATAAACTATCCCACCCTAAATCCTTAAAAACTCTTAGTCTGTAAAAGAGTGAGCTGTGACCTAACTCTTCCAGAAGCCCCTCTCAGGTTTGTTTTCTCTAAAATAAACCTTTCCTTGACTGTCAAGCCACCTTTCGTGTTTCTTTCCTCTTTAATTCTTACAGAATTCCCAAACAGAGGAACTCTGAGCAGATGCTATGCAGATGCTACTCCTCCCTCAATGCAGATGTACAGCCTACATATCAGAAAAGAGCACACTGACCTTGCTTCACTTTGCTTAACAACTGGTCATAATCTATTATTATATCTGGTTCCTAGGTGAAAAATTAAGTTGTTACAAAGTGGTTCAAGAAGTGTCACAATCCATTTGGGGGAATTTTCAGAGGATTTCCAGTAACAGTGGTGAAGTATATTATTTGGATGTGCCAGCAAGGTGTTCAAGCCAAATGAACCATAATCATGGCCTGTTTCCTTATTCACCAGATCATGTGTACCAGTGGTGCCAGAGGAATACTAGGGCAACACTCATATAACATAAAAATTACCACAATCATGAACAGCTCTATAATTTTTTCCTTAAGATGTCAAATAAGTGGATCATTGACTTTTTTTTAACATTTCAATTGCTATGTTAGCTATTGCATAGCATACATGCAAAAGAAGTGACTACGAAGCTATGAAATATATTTTTGTGTAAGGATAACAAATGGAAGATAACAGAGAAATAAAGAAAAATTTTGCCGTTGTTTTTCCTGCTTAGTTACCTTTTAAGGTGGAAAATTGTCATTCTCAAATCTTAGTCCATTTGCATTCTTAATAGATTACTAATTCACACCTTTGTAGCTGTTCTCAAACCCTCAACATGGTCCTCACTCTCACCTGATACCTGCCTTCTCAGGCACTGAAAATACAAAAGCAGTCATAAAAGAACCTTCACAAGTTTCCTCCACCACATCCTCTCACCTACCATTGTCAGTGTCTAAAATAATCTTCCTTCCCTCCTGCTTTGTTAGAGAAATTTGTCATGCTCCAAACAAAGGTGAAACCCCTATCCAAAGACATATTTCCAGCAATAAACTCTCCTCATTCTAGCTGCTACCTAATCTCTCTACTACCCTTTACCAGGAAAACTCCCCACAAAAATTATCTAAACATAGCCTCTAATTCTTCCTCTCCCTTTTTTGTCCCTTGAACCCACTCCCAAATCAAGCCATGGCCACCACCATTCTACTGAAATTATACTTCTCAAGTTACCAATGATTATCATGTTGCAAATCCAATGGTGAATTTCTCCATGTCTTCCTTCCTTGTGAGACTGCATAGAAAGGTGGGAAACCCTGATGCACATTTGAAGGGACTATAGAATGTAAAAAATCACCTTAGAGTAACCCTAATGCAAAGTAAAGCTGGATAATCTAGAAAACTGTAACTTCCCTGAAGATCATTAGAGAGCTGAGGTTGAAGGCAAGCAGGTGAACAGAATTCCAGAGTGAACAGCCCCTGTGAGGACACACAAGACCTAGGAAGTGATGCATTTTTAGAGCACAAAAGGAAACTGCCATCATAAAAGCAGGTTAGAAGAAAGCAGTTAATATTACAACAAATTCTTAAAGACCTATGAGCTAGCCTCCCTTAGACCCTCAGACGCAAGCTGAGTCTGAACTCACCGAAAGCTCTGTTCTCTGACCTCCACCTGGTGTTCACAAGAAAGATGTGAGCAGGGAAGGAGAATTGAAAGAGGATAAAACAAACAAAAACCCTGTCTTCTTTCCTAGACTCTTATTGTTTAGGTACCCATAGCTTTAAGCTGCTGGAGAAAGAGCAGGAAACCCTTTAGGCCCCGGGGCTCAGACAATGTTAAACTGTAATTAGGCAAGATATAGAAGCAAAAACTCTTGGTCTCTTAGAGGCGGAGAAGGTTGGAAATCCCCTCACCCATAGCTCACCACCTGCCTTGCACTTAATAAGCAAAAGCAGCCCACCACTAAGGGTGAAACAGAAAACTCTCCTGCGACCTGTTCCAAGCAAAGATACATTGCTGCAGAGGGAAGAGTAAAAGCAAAGACCATCTCTTTCTAGGAAAGTGGAAGAAAATCTTCATAGGCCTAGGATCTTGCAAAGATCACTCAAACTCTCCTGCCTAAAGCCAATTTCCTCCCCCTGCTCCTACAGATGCTAGGCAGGGTATGACTGCCATAGTGAGGAAACACAAGAACACAGAGAAACTTTCAGCCTGGAGGCTCAAGAGTACATTAGCCTGCCTAAGAGTGATGCTGCAATGAGAGAATCAAAAGTATCTGCTTGTCCCCACGACAAGCCCAACACGAAATCACATGCAAATCAGTATACTGCTGGAAGAAAAGCAAGAGTGTGGAGACAGTCCTCTTCTATTGCTCAGGTATTTGGGAACTATTGAAGCAAAGCAGAAAGTAAAGAAGAAACATTAAGAGAACTTCAACACTTCAGGCCACACACCAAACAGAAGGTAGCAGGAGATTCACTGCTGAAAACAATCTGAGGTCTGCAGCTAACTACAGCAACAACAAAGCCTAAGAAGACACAATCACTGATGTGATTGACCATTAGGTCAGTCTCCATATTCATATTTCATATATCCATATTAATAGCCTTAAATAAGATGAGGCATGACTATTTCAGGGCAAAAATACTTCATATTTCAGTCTCTACTGTTCTTCTATATACAGCGTCCAACAGTCAATCAAAATTTAGGAACACATGAAAAGCAAGAAAAAGCAACTCATTGTTAAGGCATAAGGCAGTCGACAGAAATAGACACAAAGATGGACTCTGTTGAAGCTGGCAGACAGAGGAGTTAAAATAATGGGGATTAATATGTCAAAATATCCAGTAGAAAAGATAGACCATGTGCATGAATAAATGGGAAAATTAATTAAAATGTAAAGACTCCAATTTTTAAAATATTTTAAAAATGCATGGTAACCAAGATGAAGAATTCCTTTAATGTATTATCAGTAGACTAGACACAGAAGCAGCAAGACTGAATTAACTTAAACTTGAAATACAAAATAAAAATATGAAGCATTAAGTGAAAGAGTGAATAAAGCAAAACAGAGCATCCACATGCCATGAAACAATATAAAATGACTTAATATATTATAATTGAAAACATATAAGGAGAGAGAGAAAACAGAACAGAAGAAATAAATGAAAACATAATGGCTGAGAATTTTCCAAAAGGAATGACAGAAAACGGTAGATCTGAGAACCTCAAATGATGATAAGTTGGATAAGTAATAATGTGCATGTGAGCATACACACACACACACATGCACACACACACACACATGCACATACACACACACTTTCCTGGATACATAATAATCAAACTGTTGAAAATAAAAATAATAAGAAAAGCTTGAAGACAGCCATGGAGTTGGGAGAAGAAACAACATATAAGGGAACAAATACAAGATTTAGAAGATACTTTTCTACAGAAATTATACAAGCTAGAAAATAAACAAAATATGACACCTTAAAGGAATGAAAGAAAAAAAAATTTAGCTTAGAGTTCTGTAACTAGCAAAATGTTTTTCAAACAATAAAGGTTTACAAAAAGACTTACAGACCAACAAAAGCTTAAACCTGCAATGAAAGAAATTTCAAAGGAATTTCTTCAAGCAGAAATATAACACGAGGTAGAAATTTGAATCTACACAAAAACATGAAGAGTGTCACAATAATAAAAGTGAGAATGAACATAGAAGATATTTTTTCTTATTTTTTGACCTTTGTTATACTTGGCAATTGAATGCAAAAAAAAAAAAAAAAGAGTGCACTTTAGGGTTAACAACGTTTGTAAAAGTAAACTGTATGACATTTTTAGTTAGTTCAAAGGATGGAAAGAAGAAAATGGAAATATGGCCGGGCGCAGTGGCTCAAGCCTGTAATCCCAGCACTTTGGGAGGCCGAGACGGGCGGATCACGAAGTCAGGAGATCGAGACCATCCTGGCTAACACGGTGAAACCCTGTCTCTACTAAAAAATACAAAAAAACCTAGCCGGGTGAGGTGGCGGGCGCCTGTAGTCTCTACTAAAAAATACAAAAAAAAACTAGGCAGGCGCTACTTGGGAGGCTGAGGCAGGAGAATGGCATAAACCCGGGAGGCAGAGATTGCAGTGAGCTGAGATCTGGCCACTGCACTCTAGCCTGGGTGACAGAGCGAGACTCCATCTCAAAAAAAAAAAAAAGAAAATGGAAATATACAAGTGTACTGTTTTCTATGCTAACTGTGACGTAGTACAATATTATTTGAAGGTAGACTGTTGTATGTTGAAGATGTATATCAAACCCCTAGAGCAACCATTAAATAAAATAAAAAGGAAGGATAACTAATAAGCCAATAGTAGAGCTAAATTGGAATTATAGAAATTCCTCAATTAATTGAGAAGGCAAGAAAATAGAAAAAGAGAAGAAAGATGAGGTAGGACAAATAGAACAGTAATTGCAGATTATTCATTTAAATCTAACCACATCAATAGCTGCATTAAGTGTAAGTGGTCTAAATGCTAAAGTTAAGGCAGAGGTTAATAGATTGGAGTACAAGAACTCCTCCCCAAATTGAAAGATATGGATTGGTTAAAAACCAAAGGGTGGAAAAATATATACCATATAAATACTAATCCACAAAAATCTTGAGTAATTTAATTAGTATTAGATAAAGTAGACTTCGGAACAAGAAATATTCTCAGGGATTGAAAAGATGATAGCATTAGAATTCATCAAGAAAAGTTAAATTTCTAAATGTGCATTCACCTAATGAAGGAGCTTAAAAACACATAAGACAAAAAGTGAGAGAAATGAACTACAAACCACTGCTCAATGAAATAAAAGAGGACACAAACAAATGGAAGAACATTCCATGCTCATGGACAGGAAGAATCAATATAGTGAAAATGGCCATACTACCCAAGGTAATTTATAGATTCAACGCCATCCCCATTAAGCTACCAATGACTTTCTTCACAGAATTGGAAAAAACTATTTTAAAGTTCATATGGAACCAAAAAAGAGCCCACATTGCCAAGATAATCCTAAGTCAAAAGAATAAAGCTGGAGGCATCACGCTACCTGACTTCAAACTATACTACAAGGCTACAGTAATCAAAACAGCATGGTACTGGTGCCAAAACAGAGATATAGACCAATGGAACAGAACAGAGCCCTCAGAAATAATATCACACATCTACAACTATCTCATCTTTGACAAACCTGAGAAAAACAAGAAATGGGGAAAAGATTCCCTATTTAATAAATAGTGCTGGGGAAACTGGCTAGCCATATGTAGAAAGCTGAAACTGGATCCTTTCCTTATACTTTATACAAAGATTAATTCAAGATGGATTAGAGACTTAAATGTTAGACCTAAAACTATAAAAACCCTAGAAGAAAACCTAGGCAATACCATTTAGGACATAGGCATGGGCAAGGACTTCATGTCTAAAACACAAAAAGCAATGGCAACAAAAGCCAAAATTGGCAAATGGGATCTAATTAAACTAAAGAGCTTCTGCACAGCAAAAGAAACTACCAGCAGAGTGAACAGGCAACCTACAGAATGGGAGAAAATTTTTGCAATCTACTCATCTGACACAGGGCTAATATCCAGAACCTATAAAGAACTCAAACAAATTTACAAGAAAAAAACAAATAACCCCATCAAAAAGGGGGTGAAAAATATGAACAGATACTTCTCAAAAGAAGACATTTATGCAGCCAACAGACATATGAAAAAATGCTCATCATCACTGGACATCAGAGAAATGCAAATCAAAACCACAATGAGATACCACCTCACACCAGTTAGAATGGTGATCATTAAAAAGTCAGGAAACAACAGGTGCTGGGGAGGATGTGGAGAAACAGGAACACTTTTACACAGTTGGTGGGACTGTAAACCAGTTCGGCCATTGTGGAAGACAGTGTGGTGATTTCTCAGGGATATAGAACTAGAATTTCTCAGGGATATAGAACTATAGAATACCATTTGACCGAGCCATCCCATTACTGGGGATATACCCAAAGGATTATAAATCATGCTGCTATAAAGACACATGCACACGTATGTTTATTGCAGCACTATTCACAATAGCAAAGACTTGGAATCAACCCAAATGTCCATCAATGACAGACTGGATTAAGAAAATGTGGCACATATACACCATGGAATACTATGCAGCCATAAAAAAGGATGAGTTCATGTTCTTTGTAGGGACATCGATGCAGCTGGAAACCATCATTCTCAGCAAACTATCGCAAGAACAGAAAACCAAACACCGCATGTTGTCACTCATAGGTGGGAATTGCACAATGAGAACACTTGGACACAGGAAGGGGAATGTCACATACTGGGGCCTGTCATGGAGTGGGGGGAGTGGGGCGGGATAGCATTAGGAGATATACCTAATGTAAATGATGAGTTAATGGGTCCAGCACACCAACATGGTACATGTATGCATATGTAACAAACCTGCACGTGGTGCACATGTACCCTAGAACTTAAAGTATAATAAAAAAACTTCTTTAAAAAGTGAGAGAACTGAAAATAGAAATACACAAATCCACAAATATAAATGGAAATTTTAATATTCCTCTCTCAGTACATGATAGAAAAATAGCAATTTAAAAATCAGTAAAAACATAGAAAATCTGAACAATATTATCATCCCATTTTACCTAACAATCTACCAATCAACAACAGGATATACATTATTTGCAAGTGTACATGTATCAATGTTAACCATATTCTGAGTCATAAAACATGTTTCTACAAAATTTTTAAGTCATACAAAATATATTCACTGAACACAATAGAACTGAGAAGCTAGAACTCAATAAGAGAAAAATAGCTTGAAAATCCTCAAATGTTTGGAAACATCATATTTTAACTAATCCATGAGTCAAAAAAAATGACAAGGAAAATGGGAAATGTTTTGAAAGGATTTGAAGTGAAAGCACAACATATGAAGATATGATGAATGAAACTAAGACAGTCCTTAGGAAGAAACAATCATATTGGAAAAAACATAAGTTCTAAAATTAATGATCTAAGGTTCCATCCTAAGAAACTAGAAAAAGAAGAACAAATTAAATCTAAAGCAAACAGAAGGAAGGAAATAATAAATAAAAATAATCAAAAGTCACTTAAATGGATGACAGAAGATCGTGAAGAATCTCAAAGCAAACAAAAGCCGATTTTCAGAATTCTTTGATATCAACAGAATTGATAGACCTCTAGAACGAGTGTTATGAAAAAGAAATTATCAATATTGGAAGCAGGAAAATAAATAACACTGTTGATAAAACAGATATTAAAAGGATAATAAGGACATATTACTAATAATTTTATGCCAATAAATTTGATAAATTAGATCATATGGACTAATTCACTGAAAGATATAAACTACCAAAGCTCAAAAAAGAAACACACTACCTATTCCTATGTTTGTTAAAGAAATTTAATTTATGGTTTAAATCTTTCCCACAAAGAAAACACCAAGATGGTTTCACCAGTGAATTCTACTAAGCAAGAAAGAAAAGAAAAGAAGAAAGAAAGAAAAGAAGAAAGAAAGAAAGAAAGAAAGAAAGAAAGAAAGAAAGAAAGAAAGAAAGAAAGAAAGAAAGAAAGAAAGAAGAGAAGAGAAGAGAAGAGAAGAGAAGAGAAGAGAAGAGAAGAGAAGAGAAGAGAAGAGAAGAAGAAAAGGAAAGGAAAGGAAAGGAAGGGAAAGGAAAGGAAAGAGGAAAGGAAGGAAATCTGCAGATCATCCCTCATGAAAATAAGTGCAAATATCTCAACCAATTAACAAATCTAATCCAAAAGTGTACAAGTCTAATACATGATGACCAGATTGTTTTATCCCAGGATTCAAGGTTGGTTCCACATTCAAAAATCTATTAATGTGGTACACTGTGTCAACAGAATAAAAAAAGAAAATTCTATGATTACTTAAACAGATGCACTAAAAGCTTTTGAAAAAAATACAACACCCATTCACAGCAAAATCTCTCAACAAACTACAAATACAAGGGAACAGCTTTGACCTCATAAGAGGATCTTTGAAAAAAACTACAGTTAACGTAACACTGATGTAAGTGTGAATATTCCTCTCCCCATCCCCCTACCACTAAATTCAAGAACAAGACAAGAATATCAGCTCCAACCATTTCTGTTCAACTTAAGAGTGAAGGCCCTAGCCAATGCAGTAAGAAAAGAAAGACAAATAAAAAACATGCATATTGGAAAGGATGAAATAAAATAATCTTAATTCACAGATAATATTGTCTACTTACCAAGAAAAAATATAATATGTAGCAACAAATAATTTGATATTGAAAAATAAAACTATAATAGCTTCAAAAAAAGAAATAATTAGGTATAAGTTTATCAAAATAAGCATAATAACTGTATTATCAAGACTACAAACACTGATAAAAGATATCAAAACAGGTCTAAATAAACAGTGAGAAATACCATGTTCATGGAGTGGTAGACTCAATATAATTAAGATGTCAATTCTCCCTAACTTATCTAGAGATAAAACACAATTCTAATTCAAATCTCAGTAAAATTTTTTAAGAAAATTAAAAGCTAATTGTAAAATGTCTATGAAAAGGCAAAAGAGTTGAAAGAGCTAAACAGTATTGAAAAACAAAACAAAGTTGGAGGAGTCACACTAATTGTTTTTAAAATGAAGTGCAGTAAGACCTCACTTAATACCATCAATGGGTTCTTGAAAACTGAGACTTCAAGTGAGATGATGTACAGGAAGTCCTCAAGTAAGATTGTTTCATTCAACATTGTTTTGTTTTAATGTTGATGTGGGAAAACATTAGTTTTATTATAATACATATTATTTCACTTAAAGTTGTTGTTTCCAACAACCTATTGATGACCTTAGCTGAGGACTTACTGTTTCAAGGAGTCATCAAAAGCAATATGGCATTGGAAAAATGATAGACATACGTATCAATTCTACAGAAGAGAGAGTCCAGCAAAAGATATCACATTCACCTGCTATGTTAGTCTATTTGCTGTAAATACCTGACACTAGTTAATTTATAGAGAAAAGAGGTTTATTTTGGCTCACTGTTCTATAGGCTGTACAGGAAACATGGGAATGACACCTGCTTCTGGTGAGGCCCTCAGGAAGTTTACAATCATGGCAAAAGGCAAAGGAGAGCCAGGGTATCAAATGGTGGGAGGGAGCAAGAGAGAGAAAGGAAAGGTCCCAGACTGTTTAAGTAACCAGATCTTGCATGAACTAACTAAGCAATAATTCACTCATCACCAAGGAGATGACACTAAGTCATTCATAAAGGATCTGTCACCATGATCCAATACCTCCCTCTAGGCCTACCTCCAACATTGGAGGTCACATTTCAACATGAGGATTTAGAGGAACAAAACAACCAAACCATATCATTCTGCCTCTGGCCTTCCAAATGTCATGTTCTTCTCATATTGCAAAATAAAATCATCTCTTCCCAATAGTACTCAGGAGTTTTAACTCATCCCAAGGTCACTTAAGTCCAAAGTCCAAATTCTCATCTAAGACTCAAGGCATGTTCCTTCCAACTATAAGTCTGTAAAATCAAAAACAATCTATTTACTTCCAGGATACAGTGGTGGTACAGGCAGTAGGTAAACAACTGCCTCTCTTCCTATCTCACAAACTACTTGCTCCATCTTCTTTGCTGATTCTATTCTCAACCTCTTAATATGAAGTTCCCCAAGGACTTCATCCTGGGTCTTCCTATTGATAACAATTTTTTTAATGATCTCAATTTATCTCATGTTTGAAACATAATCTACAGACTTCTGATTCTCAAATTTATATCTCAATCTGGGTCTCTCCTAAACTTCAGAATTCTATATTTATTGCCTTATTCAACATCTCTACTTGGTTGACTAATACACATCTTAAAATTAGCATCTCCTAGGACAAACTGCTGGTCTTGTCCCCAAAACCTGCATTCCAGGGGACTCTTCCACTTTTCAGTCTGTTGAAGTTCCTCCCTTCCATTGATTGAAGGCCAATGAATTCAGAACAGTCCCTTATTCCTCATTCTCACAGTCCTCTCCAATCTATCAGCTTGTTCTACTGTTTCTACCTTGAAAATACAATATGCACAATCCAATCTCTTCTCACAGTTTGTGTTGCTACTACCTACCAAGCCATCGTCATATAAGGGGTTTCTCTTTTTTCTCTCTTGCTCCAACCCTGCCAATATATTCCCATCACAGAGCTAGGAAGATCTCATTAAAACAATTCAGAGCACTTGCTTCTTATGCTCTTCCAATAACTTTTCATCTTACACAGAGAAAAAGGCAAAGTTCTTAAAATGACCTTCCATTTCCTTAGCAGGCCAGACCACTCTCTCTTTATTAATACTGTGTGCTTGCTCTTGCTGCTCTGGTCTCTCTAGCTGACTGCTGTTCTGGGAGCAATCCAGGGTCCTTCCCTCCCCGGGGCCCTTTTGTTTCAGTTCAGTAGGCCCCAGGCATAGACTACTCTCTTCCACGATATAGTGCTCACTCTCTCAAATCCTCAAGTCTGTTCAAATATTAGCTTTTCAGCAAAGCCTTCCCAGGCCCCATAACACCCCATAAAACTTCCCACTTCCATGCTCTCTTTTTTTATGCTCATAATACTTAATAAACTATACTCTTATTTATCAATACATATTAATATAATATACCCACATATACAAATATGTGCTTATATATTTTTTCTTTCAATTATTTGTCTCACCTCAGTATTATTATGTACAATCTATGTGGGCAGGGATAATTTATCTATTGATTTACTGTATATATTTCTGTATTATTTATTTACCATATTTTATATATTTCTGTATTATCTATTTACTGTATTTTATCTATTTCTGTATTATCTATTTACTGTATATTTTCTTATATACTATTATTTCTACTGTATATCTCTATATTTATTTAATACAGTAAATAAATGAAATTACTATATTTATCTATTTATTTACTATATATTTCAAGGATTATTTTACTGTATATTTCTATATTTATCTATTTATTTACTGTATATTTTAGCCATCAGAAAAGTGACTGGTTGTGAATAAATATATATGAAAAACTAAAAGACTCCAACACTTTTTTCCTACAAGATCTGAAAACATTCATGGAGACACACCAAATGAACTAGCGATCCTAGTCTTCTATTTAATAAGTATGTAAGGAACATCTGACATTTAAAACTTCAGTTGGTTTCCACAATGCAAATGTGTGATTGATTTCCCACTTACTTTTTTTTTTTTTCCACAGAAGTTTCTAATTCTGTGAAACAGGTCCTTCATTGCTACTTTTTTTTTCATATATAACACTCTATGCATACCAATTTGACTGAAACAATGGTAGATTTTCTTCCACGATTTTTGGCTGCACTAAATTTATACTAAGTCTGAAAAGAAAGAACATCCTTCGAATGACTGAGAAAGTCTTATAGGTTCATTGTCCTCTATTTTGGAGAGGTTATGTTAAAAAGAAGATGACATTTGAAAGAAAAGCACATAATATAATATCAAAGTGAAATATGGGGAACTACTCATATGAAGCATGCTATGGATTTATCAATAATTCACAATTGTATTTCTTCATCTTATTGTACTTTTCTTAATGAAACTGTAAAAAGTCATGTAATGATTTAAAAATCATGTAATGAAACGCAGGAGGATTTATGCTTTTGAGAGTTTTACAAGTTTTCCCATTCCCAAAAGAATTGAGTGGAATCTATAACGGGTAAAGAGATCTTATTAATTTTGTCAGATTTTTTCTTGTCAACAGGAATAATATAAAAATGATTTTTTATGGTTGAAGTTACCAACCAAAACTTATTAAAAAGTGGCTCATGTGTGAGAGTGAGCCATCTAAATTAGGTCAGGTCAAAATGATACATCCACTTATCTCATCCTGAATTCTAGACTTGCAGCATAATAATTCATGGAAACATTCTAAACGTGTGCTCACAAGGATGATCTCGAAATTCAAAACAGCATCTTAAAGTACAAGAGGTGGAAGAGAACAAACTGGAACTCAGGATGGGTAAAAAATACATTTGTAAACCCTGAAAAAGCTTTCTATTTTAACTTACTTAGAAGAAAGGATTAAAAAGGTGTTTGTCTTTCAAATAACTGGTAGTTTTAAGCACAATTTAACAAGGAAAAGTTCTTTTTAAAATTTATTTTAGTATCCTTTTTTATAAGTTCTTTTCAGCAAAGCGTTTTTGGTGTTGTAGAGTGTATTAGGTTTTCTAAACGGGTTGTAATGAGAAAATTATAAATTGTGTACTATTATTAAAAGTTATTAACTATAGCAATCAATAAATAACATTTTAACATAAAGTTTAATCATAGAGTATTTATGTTCTCTCTGACTCTAAATTTCTTCAATTTGTATAAATATAAATTACAATATGAAGACTATTGGCCAATTATTTCTAATGTTGAAGAGGAAAACGAAGTTCATAAACACGTACTGGTTAAAACATAATATAATGTCAGGAGGCCCCAAAAGGATTCATGATGGAAACTGGACTCGTTCCCTGCTCAGTATGTATTAGGTATCTACGAGCCTAATGAGGAAGGTGAAAGATTGGAGACTCTGAACAAGATAAGATAGAGACAGTAAGATGTGTTAACAGAGGTGCCTAGAAAAGGCTCTATCCCAAAAATAAGTGACTGAATAATGTCAAAGCTCAACCGAGAAAGAAGAGAAATCTTTTGAAGGTGGCATTCTGACCTAAAATGTCAACCATATTTTAAGTCATCCTACAATCTCCATTCATTCCATTTATTTAGGGACTTGTTACATGTTTAAAAGTTCTCTTTTAAAATCTGAAGCTTCTCATTAGGGGTACACATTACATTTTGATCAACAAGTTCCAGAAAAAAAAAGAATTCATGTACAGCTCTCTGAGGGAGAGCAGGACCAAGTGAGAGGGAGGTGCTGCTTCCATTCAGAGAAGGGTGCGCCTCCCATCTCCGGCTCACCAGGTTTCCCAGGGATAACGCCCGCCTCACCGGGTCACAGCAGCTTTGGGAAGCATTAGGGACCTGTATTCTTTTGTTCTATCCAGTAACGACACTGAGACTCCAAGTCATCTCCCTGTTACTGAGCCTATCTTAGGTAGCTCAAATGCTTTCCTTAGTGACAATTTCTTCCCACCCTCGACCCTGCATCTATGGTTGGTGGTGTTACTTTCCTTGGTACCATTCTGGTGCCATTAGGGGGCACTGCTTCACTTCTTCCCTCCAGTACCCTAATTCTGTCCTTGCTCTTCCTGTCGCAGCCTGCTCTCCTAATTTCATCAGGCCCCTCATGGCTCCCACATGCCACTCTGACTCTTCCAATCAGATATAACATACCAATGAGATACCAGAAATATTCTTTTCAGACCATCAATCAAAGTTGCCATCCATGTTTCAACTTTGGGGATTCAGTTCTCTCCTACCTCTGGGGTAAAATTCCCAACTAATCCAAAGCATTCTTCCTAAAGGCAGCTTTGCCTTCTCCTCACTCTTTTGTCATCTTACTCATTGTCTTCAACAGACTAATCAACAGTCTAAAATCCTGTCACTTCCCAAGAAGCATAGGACAATTTGGCTCTGTCTCACAGGACTCTAGCCTTCCCACTCAAAGCTTATGGCACAGATGCCACAGGCTGCCGAGTTCTGAACCATACAAATAAGAAGCACAAATGCTGTTTCCAAAGGTCCAAAATACAATTAGCTCTCATAAAAATTATAGCCACTATACAAACTACCCATTTTGGGGAGGTTTCAAACAAAAATATTCTTACTTTCTGAAGTCAAATAATTCATACACTTGGTCAGTTAAAGCACCTGTAATCCCAGCTAATCAGGAAGCTGAGGTGGGAGGATTGCTTGAGCCAAGAGTTCAAGACCAGCCTGGGAAACTTACTGAGACCCTATCTCTTAAATATATATAAATATACATATATATACACATATGTATGTATAAATGTGCTAAATTCCAAGGTAAGGAATGAAAAATAGAGTCCTGAATCCCATACAGCTATCAGGATGCTTCTCAGACCCCAGTACCATGGTCACTTTGACAATATCCCCAATCAGTCTTTACATGGAAACAATGTCAGACACCAGCAAGAAGGGTGCAGCCAATGGAAGTGGGAATCAAAATAGTCCGGGGCTGCATCCTCTCCTCAACCTACTAGCTGTGTGACCTTGCACAAGTTTACCAGTCAAGTGTGAGAATTGGATTAGGTGTCCTCTCTGATCTCTTGGAACTCAACAGATTCCACGGCTCTTACCCTTTCACCACATGGGAACCAACCAGCAGATGCTCCCCTTTTAAAATGTGCACTTTTCTCTGGCAAAATAGCATTCTCTTCTTCTCTAAAAGAAGCTCAGTCAATAAAAATACCTACTCCAGAGACCGAGATGGGACAGGTCATGCTAATCATTTCTCCCTGTGTATCAGATGGGAAAGCTTTTTATTAGGGATCATTTGCCAGTGATTTCCACAAGGAAAACAGGGCTTTATTTTACTACAGACTATAGGTAAAACTCTTGATGAGAATTTGGGCCGTTGGCCATTTGAGACCCTGATAGAGGTCATGGCCTTCTCAGAAGGTCAACCCTCCTGGAATTCACCAGCTCATTACCATTAGTACTAAAGCAATAAACACACACCACAAGCTCACCCCAATTAGTGTAACTGCCTAAGAATTCTTTATCTGGCTTGATCGGGAATCATGCATTGATTACTTGCATGATGCTAAACTAGTCCATTGATCTCACTCTGCCTCAATTTCTCTGTCTCTAAAATAGAGTGCTTCACTTTTTAAATCCTTCCATTTTACCCAACTTACGGCAGGGTAAACTGATAATGTGAGTTTTCAGATCAATGGCTCCCCGCTGTCCTTCAGCTGAACTGGAATTATCCAAGTGCTAGAAACCCAGTTAAACTGAAGTTTCATGAATACAAAATTTTATACAATTAAGAGCTACTTTTTTTTTTTTTAGTACTTGCTATGTGCCAAACACTTTTCTAAAAGGTTTACATGCAGTAGGTCCTGTAATTTAAAAAACAACCCTGCAAGGCAGAGATTATTATCACCTCTATCTTACAAATGAGAAAAATGACGAACAGTCACCACGCCTACTCCAAGCTGGAAGATTGGGGAGAATGATCATTAAAATACAGCTGAAAGTGACTTTTACTTCAGTTTGCTTCCAATGAGCAAAGAAATGGTGCAAAGTTTACATGGGCATAAGACCATTAGAATGGATATGACCCCTGTTGACTCCCTAGGTCCTCACAGGGGCTCTCGGAAACGTCCCAGATCAGTGAAGCTGGACTACAGGGCAGAATCAGCCATGTGCAAGTCATGCAAGTCCACGAGCTCCCTGCTTCCAGCCAGAGTCTCTTTTCCACCACCTGTCTGAAGTTCTTCCTATACCACCTTGCACGTGTCAATGTTCACATCATCTTTATAGCCCAGGTCCACTGCAGGCGTGACCATAGCTCACCTGGGAGTAGTGTTTGCTTGCATCACACCACCTAAAACAAATGGGGCAGGGCTGAAGCTGATTGTTTAGCTTGGTGGTGAATGAGCATGGTCTTTGGAGCTAGACATTTGGGGTGCAAATCCTGATTGCAGCACTTTCTAGCTGTGAGACGTTGTGTAAACTGCTTAGCAGTTGTATATCTTGGATGGTTCCTCATCTATAATGTGCCTAATTATTGTCAGGATTAAATGAGTTAACACATACAAAATACTTCAAAGAGTGCCAGGGCCATCATAAGCCCTCAATAAATATTAGCTCTTACCTTTATCACTATTATTATTATTATTTTTGAGACAGAGTCTCACTCTGTTGCCCAGGATGGAGTGCAGTGGAGCAATCTCAACTCACTGCAGCCTCTGCCTCCTGGCTTCAAAGGATTCTCATGCCTTAGCCTCCTGAGTAGCTGGGATTACAGGCACATGCACAGCTAATTTTTATGTGCGTTTTAGTAGAGATGGGGTTTTGCCATGTTGGCCAGGCTGGTCTCAAATTCCTGGCCTCAAGTGATCCACCCGCTTTGGCCTTCCAAAGTGCTGGAATTACAGGTGTGAGCCACTGTGCCTGGCCACTATTACCTTCATCATTGCTATGATTTTCTTCTCCAGTTCATATACAAAGACTTTTCTGCCCCTGTCATTCATTCATCCAGGAAAGGATATGTGTGTCTACTACACGTCAGGCACTCTACTAGGTATGAGATTAAAAAAAAAAAAAAAAAGACAGCCCTATTGGTAAGAGTCTACTGAAGAATAATATCAAGTTAATGGACGCGTATATTATTAAACAATTTTTTTACCCTTCATCCCTCAAAAGAGATCATGGCACTAGCACCAGAGCAATAGATCTTTCTTCTTTTATATTCTTATATTACATTCTTTCCTGGAACGGGTTTTTTTTTTTTTTTTTCCTAAATCAGGTAAAGCAGAAAGTGCATTGTACAATTTTTCAAAGAGACTCATAAAATTTAATTTTATTACTATGAGAAATATGAATATTCCTTAAAATGAGTTATGTGAAATGTGTCAGGATTGTAGTTCAGTGTTTATGCTTCATTCCTAGTTGGTTTCGTATAACCTACGCACTCTGGGCTCCAAAAAAGTTTTGTTGTTAAAGACCAGTTTATTTTATAATCTGGTATTTAATCCAGGAAACCTCTCTCCCACCTGGGAAAGGTTCAGAAAGATTTTTCTAGTGAGATGCCTAAATCAAGAAACCCTGGACTGATTTGCTTAAACTAAAACCAATAGCAGCCCTCATAATCAGGTTAGAGGAAGGTAAGAAAAATTCAACCTCCTATATCAAGTAAGATTCCTGGCCTTGGTTAAAATCCAAACAAAGTAATGAGTAAAGAATCCTGTATTTCTCAGCTAGGGAGGAGAAAAGGCAAGGGAGTGAGTTGCAGCAACACAGACATCCAGTACTGCTCTGCACTCTTCAGGTCCTAATCAGAGAAAAAAAGTTGTTTTTTACCATGAGGACCCTGGTGCCATTAGCCACTCTTCACCACATTCCTCCACAACGACACGATTCCTCCTGCACCTGCTCGTTGCTGCTCTACCTCATGTATTTTCTCTCTCCCTCAGTTGGCTCTGTCATCTCTCTACTGCTCCTTTTTTTTTCTTTTCTATCATTAAAAAATAAATTCAGGGCCAGGTGCGGTGGCTCACACCCATAATCCCAGCACTTTGGGAGGCCAAGGTGGGTGGTTTACAAGGTCAGGAGTTCAAGACCAGCCTGGCCAAGATAGTGAAATCCCATCTCTACTAAAAATACAAAAATTAGCCAGGCACAGTGGTAGGTTCCTGTAATCCCAGCTACGTCGGAGGCTGAGACAGGAGAATGGCTTGAACCCCGGAGGCAGAGGTTGCATTGAGCCGAGATTGCTGTACTGCACTCCAGCCTGGGTGGTAGAGTAAGACTCCATCTCAAATAAATAAAGAAATACATAAATAAATAAATAAATAAATAAATAAATAAATAAATAATTCGGTGCAATCCTCTCCTGCCCACTCCACTTTGCTTACTTCTTATTTCCATCTCATGTGCTGAAACGTACCGAACACGCATGCACACACACTGACACACACACACAGACATACTCATGCCCAGCTTCCAAAAGGTTTTAATACAAATGCAGGTGCTGGCTTTCAAGTCATAGACTTTTGACCCTAGATATCAGGTAAGTATTCACTGTGACAAAAAATAAAGGAGATTATTGTGCTAAAACGGAAACAACCTGTTCTATAAACTGATACAGTTTTGTCTGTTTACCTGATTAAGCAGTTTTTATTAATATTCTTCACTCCTGATGACTCCTGAAAAAACTTGAGGGGCTAGCCTAATTTAACTAGAAAACTTTTGATAGCAGTGAAGCTCCAACTACTATAACTTGTTACTAAAATTATCATTATAAGCTAAACAATAATAATAATAATCTACATCATGAAGCGTTTGACATGGATAAAAATTATTACTATGTCTAGGTTATTAACATATTCCCTGTATATTTTAATGCACATTCAAATCTATAAGATAAATGAAAATTTCAACCAAACAGACATATGATATATTTAAATTAAAACATAAGAGCATAGAGCATAGTGGGGAGGAAGGGATGAATAGGTAGAGGAGGCAGGGTTTTGAAGACAGTGAAGCTCCCCTGTATAATACAGTAGTGGTGGTTATATGTTCATTATAGATTTATCCAAGCCCACAGAATGTATAACAAAAACCAGGAGTGAATCCCAATGGGAACTACTGACTTTGGGTTTTAATAATGTGTCAGTATAGATTCATTGATTGCAACAAATGTACCACTCTTGGCTGGGAGTGGTGGCTCGCATCTGTAACCCAGGACTTTGGGAAGCTGAGGAGGGAGGAACGCTTGTACCCAGGAATTCAAGACCAGCCTGAGCAATATACAGAGACCCCCCATTTCTAAAAAAAATTTTAAAAATTAACCAGAAATTTAAAAAATTAGCCAGGCATGGTGACACACACCTGGGGTCTCAGCCACTTGGGAGGCTGATATGGGAGGATTGCTTGAGCCCAGGCGGTCAAGGCTGCAGTGAGCTGTGATCACACCACTCCACACCAGCCTGAGCAAGAAAGGGAGACCCTGTCTTAAAAAAAAAAAAAAAGCAAAAACAAACAAAAAACAAAGATACCACTCTGGTAGGGGATGTCAACAGTGGTGGCGCTGTGCATGTCTGGGGAGGTTGTGTGTGTAAGTATATGGGGCCTCTTTGTGCTTTCTGCTCAGTTTTGCAGCAAACCTAAAACTTCTCTTTTAAAAAATCTATTTAAAAAGGGAAAATGAGGCAAATAGGCCAAGAAAAGAAAAGCTAAAAAAAAAAAAAAATTAGTAAGACCACAGAGAAAGCGTGCTTCAACGTCTGCCACTGTATCAAAGAGTAGGCACACCACGCCCAAATATAAACCCAGGAAGGAAATTATTTGAGTCAGGCATATGTATAGGTAGCTGCTTATCTCTGAGTTTCTCCACCTTCGTACTCTTTCACATTCAAGATTATTCTTTATATGAGGAAATTTTCCCGTGTCCCTTGAGTGACTTTCCTTCTGTTATCCATATTCAAGGATCAGAAAACCTCTGAGAAAATGGAGGTAGAAAACAATAATAGAAAATGAAGACCGCATAAGGCTCCCTCATTTCATCACCTCCAGCAACTTCATGAGAAGTCCTGTAATTATAAAATTATAAGATTTGAGATGAAGCAGTCTCATCCCTTCTTTATAAAATGAGACATTGAAGGCGAGCGATGCTAACTTCCCCAATTACCCCTCCAGAAACAGACCCCAATTCATGCCCAAATAGTTCAGCTCAATATTCTCTCAAACAGATCATATTGCAACATGAAGAAGAAAGAAAAAAAGGAATTCATTTAATAGAAATGTATTTATGGCTGTTTATTAAAATGTCTATTAAGTATTGATAATCCTGGGTCTGTGGCTCCAGCTCCCCATATGCCCGCCCCATTCGATCCTTAGCTGACCACATCCACACTTGCCCAAATCCAAGACTCCAGGATGACAGCTCTCCGGAACAACAAACGTCTGTGCACAGTGAGTATCTCCAATACTACATGTTTGATATATTCAAAAAGAACCTCATTGTCTTATCTGGACTCTGATCTATTCCTGATCCCCTTCCTGTAATAACGGCCCCGCAAGCCACCCAGCCACCTAGCCAGAAGCCCTCCAGAGCTCTAGGCCCCTTCTCTTCCCTCAGTCCCCTCCTTTACTTGCTTCTCCTGTCCTGTTCTTGCTCCACCTAAGCATCTGCCTCATCTAGTGCTTCCTTTCCATCCCACACGACTGCCTTCCCCCAGGCAGGCTCTCATCATTTCTCATTTGCAGGCTGTGGTAACTTTCCCATCATTTTTCTCTGATCTCCACATTCCTTTCAGATGATTCTTTCTGAAACACGAAGCAAATGTTGTCAGTTCCTTAAAACACTTCCATGTCTCTCCATCACTTTCAAAATAAAGTCTCATACCCTTACTTCCCATGCAAGGTCCTGAATGTGTGAATCCTGCATTCTTCAGCCTCGTTTTGCACTGCTTCTCCTCCCTCACCTCTGGGTGTCAATTCTGAGCTTCCTAAAATTTTTTGCAAGATACCCTAACATGTCCCCGCTCCTTGGTGCTTACTGGAGTCCATCTAGCCCTCCTTCCCTGCCCCAGACCAACCGAGCTGAGTCCTCCCCACACTTCAAGGCTCAAGTCACAAGTTGTCTTTATTTTGTGGTACCCATATAGGAGTTAGTCAGGGTGATGGGATGGCCCCAGTATCAGGATCTTATAATCAGGGAGGGCTTCCTAATCTACATCTCCATAAAAGTTGTGGTAAATGGGTGGGAAAAGCAGGGCCAAATCTCCCTCTCAGAGCCAATCACTAACCCTTCACGTTTAGCTAATTTGCATGTAGCTCCCTTGGGGACGAGTGAATGACCATCCCCCAGGAACCGTTGCAGAAAGAACCTTCTACACTATAGTGGATTGGAGTCCTGAGATCCACAATGGTGGGCATTGGTCTCACCACACCTGTGCAAGCTGTCTGTCCCCTCTTGAGCACTTGCGAAGGCTGGTGCATTGCAGAGGCTCTCTGGACCTGGCTCTGAGACAACCCTCATTCTAAATCCAACGGCCTGCACAGGCAGACACAATAAATGTAAATAATCTGGAAAGGCTAAGCCAGTCAAAGCCAGCCAAGTGCATGCAGCTCTTACCCCACTAGCTTTGACTTTTGGGGTTGCCCGTCCCCTGTACCCTTCACCCTGAAGGAATTCACTGTTCTCCCCCACCTCCTAACACCTCCCAGCACTGCTGGGAGCTCCTTAGAACAGGAGTTGCTTTACTGAGTGCCTCATGAATAATAACACTTAATAAGTGTTGGTTGTGTGAATGAAAACATTATAAGAAGTACCACTTCCGGATTTGGTGATTCCTTGCTGTTTTGAAACCAATAGCTAAATATGTTTTCTTTTGTACATAACATTGAACTGCTGTGACAAATACCAGCTAAGTTTGTTATATTTAATGCCTCCAGGTAATAATTTCCTCTCCTAAATTTTCTGTGCTTGTTCATCCTCTGAGTCATCATTCCTCCCTCACTTCTTAAAAATGTCTTTCTGGTTCTGCTTCTAAAGGTTGTTTAAAATCGAAAGGCCTGTTTAATGAAATAACTTTATGTGAGACAAGGAGTTATTTTGCTCATTTTTCAGGGGCAGACACCACCACACAATACTCTCTTCATTTTAATTAAACAATTACATTTCAGTTGTTTGAATCTCATCTGGTATATGTGATCTTTTGTAAAATTTTAACAAATTCACCAAAATAATTGCAATTTCTTCCTCCTAATTGTATGAGTTGAAACCTACAAGTTTGCCAAAAATAGTCTTAGAAAAATTATTAAGATTTTTCAGAATTTGCATTTTTCCCGAATACTCAGGTTTCTAAGGATTGAAAACAAAGAGATATGAGAAAAGCATCATGCCATATTCATATATCACACATCCACTTCTGCAATTTAGCTTCAAATCTACAAGAGATATTATTGCAGTAGGTGGCATGAAGTTAATCTCTTTTCATTCACGTTTGCAGAAACACCACATGTGATCAGACTGCTGATGAACTTGCATTCACAAATTCAAACCAGGGATGATCCATGTTGAAGATGACATAGATACCAAAATCCAGGCAAGCAAAAGTAGAGAACAGCAAGTCACTGATCGAAGGAACCAGGTATTATGTTTTCCTATATTTCAATTCAGTGACCACTAGGACTAGTGGTAGATGCTAAGATGCCTAGATAAATAGATAGGTAGGAAAATAGATGTTTTAAATATGGGAACAAAAAGTTAAGTAAAACTGACTAGCATGGCAATAGAAAGCCATATTTATTCTGATTTTTAATTAAAACTATGACCAAAATAATAAATGTTCTCTTGTGAACTGGGGGGTCTAATATATACCTATAATTACAAATGAATATTAAAAGGCTTTGGGCTGGTATTTCCCAGTATCTTTCCTCTTACATCGTGCTAGTCTAAAAAGTACTATAAAAAGCTTCACCAATTTAGTGAGAGCTCTCCCCCTTGTTCCTTTTTATAACTTTGCACTGACTATAAATAAAGGTGAGGAGCAAAATCATTATTTTTGAGTAAAATGCTAACCATATTAATTTGCAAGTCTGATTGGTATCTCTTTTAGAAAATCACAAGTAGCATAAATAGCATGCAATGTGAAATTGTCATAGTAAAAACTGCATACCCTTGCTTAGTCTATATCTATCTCATTCAGAGATAAAGTTATTGTATTATGCTTTTATGATAATCACTAAAAATAATATTTTTGAATGGTTTTTGTGCAACAGACTTTCAAACCCCCTTATTTTCCA
The DNA here is from genome assembly GCF_003255815.1 of Theropithecus gelada. NCBI lineage: Eukaryota > Metazoa > Chordata > Mammalia > Primates > Cercopithecidae > Theropithecus > Theropithecus gelada. Next base: position 11,114,905 of record NC_037686.1, on the reverse strand, counting down.
CAACATTGTTACATTCGAGTAAATAAATTAGGTATATAGGCAGGACTTTAAGGGAATCAAAATATAATCCAAATGTAGGCATGTACTGACTTGATATAAACATTTATTTTCCCTAAGGTAAGAGGAAAAAGCATCTTCCAAACAAATGAAAGCAACTATTACACTCAAAGTCTTTTATTATCTGGACCCAGCCTCCTCCACTCTGACAATAGCCAAGGCTCCAGCTCCAGGGGATTGGTCAACAGAGGTCTGAAAACCCTGCAGAGAGAGGTCTCAGCTCTTCTGCTCAGATTATGTTCCCTCTCTTCTTTCCCCACAGGTAGTTTCCTGTTCATCCTACAAGGCAAAGCTCAGAAATTGCCCCTAGAAAGATTTCCCTACCACATCACTCCCACTCATTTGAATCAACCAATTCATTCCTCCTTCGCCTTTGCTCCAACGGCATCTGTTCATACCACTTTCATAACAAACCTCAAATTGTTTTAGGCTTCACTGTGTGCTCCCACCTCCTCTGCTAAGCTGACAGCTTCAGAGACCCACCTACCCATCTCATTTGTTGAAACATAGTAGGCACTTACTGAATGTAAGTTGTGTTAAAGGAGAGTCTCATTCAGAGAGGGCTGTAATTTTGATCACTTTCTAATGCATTTTAGAAGATGCAAAACTTCACTCCTATTCAGCGTAGGCACATGCACAGCAGCAGCATGCTTTCCTTCTCTGCTAGAATCATGTCCTACCAAGTGATCTTGGCACTTAGTCAACAATGGGACTGAGCAACTTCCAGAAGTCAGCGCAGCAAATGCCCACACTGTCAGGCTACCAGGCTCAGCCCTGTTCTTAGTACTCCATAACCAAAGAACAAACAGGTCAGATAGGCCCCCAGGGGCTCCCCGGAAGATACTAGATTACTTACAGACTTTCTGGAGCAATCTATCACCATTCCTTGCCTAGCTCCTCTATATTTCTGAATTATTTTCTCCTTCTCCTCCCTCTCCAATTACATTAGTTTCCCTGGGTCCAGTGCTAATATAGATTTCAAATTTACAGTGTCAGCAACACCACATAGAAATGCTGGCTAAAATGTAACCAAATAAGATTAATAGGTAAACTTGGAAAAAAAAAAGCAAAGGAAATCTACAGGTGCCAGAAATAAAAGAGGAACTCAAAAACAGAGCAATAAGCTTGTGCCCTGATACACAAGCAATAAGCTGGTCCCCTGGAAATATTAGTCCTAAAATAAGTCCCTGACTCCTTGGGGGAGACACATGGATGCATGGCCACAGGGTCTTGAAAGGCAGGACGGTGGTACCAAGACACACAGTTCGCCAGGATCCTATAATGGGTGACCGCTCCGCCAACAGGGGTCTAGAAACACTCTTACCAATTTTTCTCCAGGGAAACATGAAAAATTACTTCTGTCAGGGCTTTGGGGAAAAGTAATTCCATTATCAGAAGCAAATCCAAACCTACAATTTATATGAATGTCGGGGAACATTTAGCAATCTAGGTGGTATAAGATTCCCAAGTTGAGAGATTAAAGTAAATACTGCTGTAAGTTTAATGAGAACGCCCTAAAATTTTAGCAGAAGCAAAACCAGGAATACTATGAAGAAGTTCCATAATCTAAGATGCACTAAACTCCCACACTTAAGCAAACAACACTTAAGAGGCATTTGCAATTTTTAAAGATATATGAAACAGAAAAATGAGCAATCAAGAGTGTATCAACAGACAACGAAATAGAGAAGTAGGACTAGCATCCTCTGATACAATAGAGCAATCAGAAAGAATGTTTAACATGTTTAGAAAAGTAAAAACACTATAAAAATTGATTAAACAATAACATAAAACATAGATTGATATAAAAGACAGAAAGTCTTTTAAAAATAACTGCAAAGTAATATACAGATCAAAGAAAAAAATCATAATGTAAATTGGAATATACTCAGAATTAAAAGAGAATAAAAACACTATGTTTTAAAGTTGTGAAGCACAACCAAAACAAAATATAGAGAATGATGTATTGTGTAAATGTTTATATTAGAAAAAAGACATAAAGACAGATAATAACAATAAAATAAGCCCTAAAAACTTGGAAGAAAACTGGCAGAATTTAATGAAACACAAAACAAAACAAAAAAACCCACAAAATTTTAAGTTTTTTTTTTAAAAAAGACTAAGAAAAATAGAAAAATCTCTGGATATCACCCAATATAAAAGAAAAGAAGACAAATAAATAATATTAGCAAAAAAAAATCGATACAGATGTAAATAGAAATACAATGTCATTAGACATTATAAGGAACAGCTTTCTGTTAATAAACATGAAAAGTTAGAGATATAGAAAGTTTTTCAAAAAATATAAAGATAGCAAAATCATCTCATGAAAAAATAGAACATGAAAAATCTTACCATCAAATTTTTTCAAAAGAATTGAGAATTTTCCTATAATTTAAAAAGAATTTAAATTTTACCTACAAGAAAATCACTGACCAAGGCAGTTTTACAGATGAGATAATACAAATAATCAAGGAAAAATATAACCCCACTACTATACGTAAACTCTTCTGGGAAACAGAAAGTAAAAGGCGGCTCACAAGTTATTTCATGAAATTGGCTTCAACAAAAGAATTAGATGAGCCAATCATAAAAAAGAAAAGTATAGGCCATGCCCCCTCTTAAACATAAATGTAAACATTTTAAATACAATATTTGCAAATAAAACCAAGCAATACATTTTTAAAGTGATGTTACATTAAGAGACAGTTCATAGTAACCACTTAGAGTTTATCGCAGAAAAGGCTAGATTAAAATTAGAAAAATGTATTAATATAATTATCACATTTGTAGATAAAATAATACAGAAAAAGCATTTGATAAAATTCCACAAGCATTCATGATAAAATTCAGATAACTAGGAGAAGAAAGAAAACATATAATGAAAAAAAAGGTTTCTACAAAAAACTTATAGCAAACAGCAAACTTTATAGTGAAAACTGGAAGCATTTTCCCCCAAATTTGAGAAAAAGACCATACCCTCTATCACTTTTTTAATTAAAATGCTACTGGAAACACAGCACTATGTACATTTATGATTAAATTTGGCTGTATGTTACAGAAAACATTACCAATAGTGCCTTAAACAAGGCGGAAGTTAGTTTTCTTGCCTAAAAGAAATTCTGATGTCAGCGCTGACCTAAAATTGTAGCTCCATAAATACATCTGGGCCCAAGTTCTTCTTCCTTTCTGTTCCACCATGCTCAACATTTGCTTGCATTCTCAGGGGAATTCCACAATCCCAAAATGGGGACTGGAGCTCCAAACATCACATCCATTGCTCCAAGCTTCAGAAAGGAAGACAGAAAAAAAGGCAAAAGGATGCACTTCTCATTGGAGTTATCCTTCCCCTTAAAGAACTTTCTTGAAAGTCCAACCCACCTACTTCTATATACATCTCAGTTGTCATCCCTATATGAGAGGCTGCAAAATGCAGTTTTTTTAGCTGGGCACATCTTGTTTCTATTTTTAAGAAAGAAGAATGCATTGTGTAGACACCAGTCTCTGTTAGCTCAATACACAAGAAAAAGAGAATCAAAATACAGTGGAAAAAAAGAAATACATTTGTTATTGTAAAAGACATGGTTTTCTACATAGGAAACTCAAAAGAATCTATAGACAAACTCATAACTAATAAAAGATGTCAACAAGGTTGATGAAAACAACATTAATATGGAAAAATCAACAGAGTTCCTATAGACCAGACACTTTAAGAAATGTAGTTGTGTAACAATATTATACACATACACACACATAATAGGAAAGAAATCTAATAAAAATGTACAAAAGATTATAAAATGTTAAAGATACACAAGACCTAAGTGATGAAATGAACTGTTCCTAGATAGAAAACCTCAATATAGTAAATCCATCATCCTCCCGCAAATTAATCTATAAGTATCACCAAAATCCAATCAAAATTCCAAAAGCATTGTTTAAATAACTTTACAAGATGATAATGAAATACATATGGAAGAATAAACTGTCCAGTATAGGCAAAACAATTATTAAAAAGGAAAATAAGATAGATCAATCTGCTCTAGCAAATACCAGCATGTTGTAAGGCTGCAGTGATTGTGATAGTGTTGTAACAGAACAAGAACAACCAAATAGACGAATTAAAGACAAGGGTTCAGAACCAAACCATCTCTCGCATTTGAACAGTTGTCATAAATTGAAGACAACATTACAAATCAGTGTGGCCATGGACTATTTAATAAGAAGTGGTGCCAGGATAATGGTTAGCTACACAGGAATAAATTAACTTAGTTTTCTACATCACAGTATGCAAAAACAACTGTTTTAGAAGAAGGTAGTAAATGTATTTATGATCCCAGGTAAGCAAAACATATCTTCAATAAGAAACAAAAAACCCAACAAAGAAAATGTTAATAAATTTTACTACATTAAAAGTTAGAACATGTATTCATCAAGAGAAACTCTTAAAATACAGAGACAATCTACATACCAGAAGACAATATTTGCCATGCATAAAACTGACAAAGAATTAGTATCTCAACTATATCATAAATGCTTAAAAAAAGTAGGAAAAGGAAAAATGACCTAATAGAATAATAGGCAAAGCAACAGACAATTCACATCAAAGTAGAGCCTAAAAGCTAATTAACAGGGAAAAGTACATAAAAACCCATACAAGATGTTCTTTCATATTCATCCACTTAGCCAATATTTAAAAGTCTAATTTCAAGAGTTGACAAGAATGTAGGGAAATAGTAATTCATGTATTCTGCTATTGGGAGTATAAACTGGAAAATAATTTGTAAAATCTAGTATAGTTAGGATATGGATATTTTCAAACCAGTGATGCTCCTTCTAGGTACATTTAGAGAAACTCAAATATGTGTAGAGAAGACTCATAAGAATATTAAATGCAACACTTTACAAGAGCAAAAAGTCTAAAATAACTTTGAAGTGTATCCTACTGTGAGAATGAATGGATAAATGGTTGTATATTGATAAATGGATAAATGGGATTATATATGAGCATTTGAAAGTAAAGTGGCTCTACATACAGCATCATGAATAAATCTTAAAGGTAGAGGTTGACTAAACAAAGTAAATTGTAAAATGACATGTAGAACAACAATTGTTATGTATAAGCTTAAAATATACATAACAATATTATACATCACTTATGAAAGCTTACACATGTAACAAAAATATAAAATTCATAAACCTCAGAATAGTGATTACCTCCAGGAAAAGAGACAGAGAAATGAAACACTTTATCTCAAAAAATAACTGAAAATTCTAAGCAAATGAGACAAAAAGCATGGAAGATTTCATATGAATACAAAAATACCTATTATTTTATATCATTCTCTGTACTTTTTGTATGTTTTATGTTATTATTTTAAAAGGAAAATTACGAAAAAGGAAAAACACTCGCTCATCATAAAATTTCAAAACTTACGAAACAATGATTAAGAAGAAAATGATCAATCTTAATGTTTTAATATATTTCCTTACAATTTTTTTATTTTTTTGAGACAGAGTCTTGTTCTGTCACCCAGGTGGAGTTCAGTGGTGTGATCTTGGCTCACTGCAACCTCCACCTCCCAGGTTCTAGTGATTCTCCTGCCTCAGCCTCCAGAATAGCTGGGACTGCACCACCATACCTGGCCAATTTTTTTATTTTTAGTAGAAATGGGGTTTCACCATATTGCCCAGGCTGGTCTCAAACTCCTGATCTCAAGTAATCCACCATCCTCAGCCTCCCAAAGTGCTGGGATTACAGGCATGAGCCACCGTGCCCTTACAGGGAGCTTCTATGCATATTTTATATTGTTCAGAATATACTTTATTATCAGTTTTCTATTGTCTTTTGTTTACATCATAGCATAAGCATAAGCATTCCTCACGTTGTCCTAATGATGGCATGATTGCCCATTAAACAGTTGCACCATCATTTATTCAGCCAATCTATTTTGGGGCATTCAGCTTTTTCTAACTTTTCTCGATTGTGAAAATCGATGTAAGGAATGTCTTTGAACTGAGCTTCTCTGTATCTCTAATGATGCTTCTGAAACGCACTCTAAGTAGTCCAGCAACTGCCAGCTGATTAAAAATAAATAGCTGGAAAATCCTTGGTCTCTATGGGAGAATCTAAGCAATGGTGTGGTCCCTTTGGACACCACGTTCCTCTACAGAACTGATTGTACAAACCCCGGGAGGGAGTCCCCAGAGAAGCCGTATCCCAGACCAGTGACCAGGGATGTGACTGTGCAATGCTAATGTAGAGATGCAGGAAATGCAAAAAAATAAGATGTTAGCAAAAGCAGCATGTAGGCCAACAAAAACATCCATAGTATTATTTAATATTATTTAAAAACCAAAAAGCCCCAGCATAGGAATCATGTAATGCATGAAAATTCTAAATATCATTTCTATACAGTGACAAAAAAATTCAGTATCTTTTGATAATCTAAATGATAATACATTACTTTTTTAAAAAAATTATTTTCCCTTCTAATATATGTTTGTTTTCTAAATGGGTGAAAAATTTTATCAGTTTACAATTACAGTTTTCTTAGCCAACCTCTTGTAACAAAGATATGTCCTACCTTTCAAAATACAAAAATAAATAAATAAAAACATGGCTCCTTTTAAGCATACTGTACAGAAAAAAAAAGATAAAATAATAAAACATGTGCCTCTAATTCTTAAGAGCAACATTTTTTGGACTTGTTTATGTGTTTCTATTACTATTATTATTTCTTTTGTAATAGCAAAGAGATGCTGTCCTACTGCATTAGAGCAAACTCTAGTGGTAAGTGGGTAAAAAAGTCTTAGAGCCTTGCAGGAATGATGATTTTTACTTTCTCCAAGGAGTGACTTTGTAAAAGCCAGGAGAACCAAATGGAAAAGGCTTCGAGAACCAGGGACATTGAAGTCTTAAGGGCTTCCTCATTATCCCTGAGCCCACAAGCAAGCCTTGGCAGTCTAAGCCCCAGGAGACACCCTTAGGGAGCTGTTAGGAAGCCACCCACAGCCTCCTCCCTACAGAGATCATTAGCTTTTCATCTCAAAAGCACTTTACAAACATTAGCCAATTAACAGAAGTAAGCAGTCATAAATACCAGTAAGCAAGCAGAGCAAGAGTACGATTATATAAAAGCCCTGGCTGAGATGTGTTTACACATTTGGAAGTAACAATTTAATTTCGGCAAATGCAGTAGTCTCAAACAAAATTTACAGGTCATAGCTGTTAAAGGCATTAAGTTCCTCTACTATTAAAAAGAAAGTGCATGATAAGTCCTGGATGGAACTTTTGGGAAATTCATTCTCTCCTCCTCACTCCAAAAAAGAAAAAAAAAAAAAAAAAAAAGCAACATTTACATGAGCCCCTGCTTTTTAGCCAATAACCTGTGGAAATCCTTCTTTAAAGAGCATTATTCTCAAGAACTCAGTGCCCCCAACTAAGATCCATGGAATCAAAATGGTAGGGAATGAACAAACAGTTCATTTGGGTCCTATTATATATGATGCTGATTGTTATTGAGTTCATTCATTTTTGTATTGTGATTTATTTCTGGCAACATAATTTTACACTCCTCGGCACCGTGAGTAAAGACAATACAACCTATCTTGGTTTTTATGGGCAAAATTAGTTTAATTTTTATGGGCAAAATTAGTTCATCAGCTTGAGCAGAAAACAGACTGAAGGAAAAAAATGCACAGTAAAATAATTAATTCCTTTGCATCTATTTACCTAGATGAAATTTTGATATGTTCTGTTGCCACAGTAACCAGATATTCTGAGAGATACATCAAGTAAATAACAAATACATGATGCAAAAAATGGTGAGACACTTTACCTAGCTTGTTCCTTCTACATAATAAAGCTGGGCACTGGCCTAATAGGGTAAAGTTCCTAGAATGGAACTTTAATTGACTATAGAGTAAGCATATTATCATTAAAATTATTTTAATATGCTAATTATGTTGTATATGGAAAAACAGGCATTGCTTCTCTGGTCTCATCTGCACTGCTTTTCTCAAAACTCTCACAGAATAAGACAAATGACATTTGATTACACAGTTCATCTAAAACAAAAGCAAAATTTATCTTTAGCATCCCCTTCAAGTTTTACACCTTTACTTGCCTACACAGAATAGATTTTCTTTTTAATATATTACATTTCTCACAACCAGTATTGAGAAAGGCAGGTTAACTTGCAAATGTTCTGTCGAGATCATTACAGAGATCATCTGGAAAAATCTTAAAACAGCAATAATCTGGTCTAACAAGTAGACATCTGGCCAAAAACTAAAAGACCTAGCCTAAGAGCTGTGTGGTAAATGGAAAGACTACTTACTTTGGAGTCAGACTAATTTGACTACAGACTCTGACTTCAGGTCTGAAAAAGGTGTACTATTTCTTAGGTTCAATTTCTTCATCTGTAAAATAGGGGTATTACATACAGTCTTTATGAATGAAATGATCTAATTCTGTGAAAGGGTCAAGTAAAGAATACAATATATAGAAGCCAGGAACTACAGATAGAGATACACAGTTAGAAGATAGATGGATGGATAGATGGTAGATTAGATGATAGGTAGGTAGACAAATAGATGATTGATGATAGATAGATAGATAGATAGATAGATAGATAGATAGATAGATAGATGTGATATGATAGTCTCCCTCCTCCATCCCCTTATCACCATCCCTTTCTTGTGACAACTTTAGACTATTGGATCTATCCATTGGTTTATTATCATCAACAATGTTGGGGAATGTATCTGAAATGGGTACCCCAAATGGCAACCTTAGAGGATTTGAAGCATGGGAACAGGGATACCAAAGGCAACCACAGGACCTACTATTTCACAGCACAACAGTGTGATTGTAGTCAATAAGAACTTAATTGCACATTTTAAAGTAACTAAAAAAGTATAATTGGATTGTTTGTAAGACAAAGGATAAGTGCTTGAGGGGATGGATGCCCCATTCTCCATGATGTGACTATTATGCATTGCATGCCTGTATCAAAACATGTCATGTACCCCATAAATATATACACCTACTATGTAAGCACAGAAATTAAAAATTTAAAATTTTAAAAAAATTAAAAATAAAAAACAAAGGTCATCCTAGAAAATAGCACTTCCCTCGCACCAGCCCTAAACTTCTGCCTCCCCTGTGATGACAAGAAGAGCGCTACCAATCTGCAGAAGCCCTGACCTAGAAACACTGCCCTCATCTCTGACTAGCAGATAAACATCAAGGGAATTTCTGTGGCACAAGAAATTCAACCTCCGTGGCTACTCTAGTAGGCCCCAAGTGCTGAGAGATGGCAGAGAGTAGCAGTTAACAGCCTACAGCCACACAGCCTGGGTTCAAATCCTGACTCTGCTACCTACGAGCTTGCCTTAGACAAGATGCCACTTACTCCCTGGGTGACCTTATAGTTACATAACCTTTCTGTGCCTCAATATCCTCACTTGTACAATGGGGTTTGTCATAGTAGTTATCTCATAGGACTGTTGTGACAACTCAAGACCAAGTGAGAAAATATATTACAATAGTAAAGATGCTTGTTATTATTATCCTTTCCTTCACGCTCTCGAGCTCAAAGGTATAGATTAAGCCCTTATAGGCTTTCCCAGGGATGTTACATAAAATTTCATCAAAGGCAGAAACATCTCACCCCACCTTCAAGCAAGGACGGACCTGCAGGCCTCACAAATCCTGCCCAGTATCGTACTCTTTTAAATCAATGGGAATAGCCATGGTGTTCACAGGTGTACAGGACAAGCAAAGGAACACGTTGCTAGAAAAATTCAAAACCCATCAGGATATTATATTCAGGGTTTGGTCAAAACAGAGTGGAGTCCTAGAAAGATGAAAGATAAAAGATGAAAAGATAAAAGATAAAAAGAAGGCAGAAAGACTCAATGATAAAACTTCCGCATTTGACTTGAGTCCCTGGTTTCTGGACAAGTGGTGGGACCATCCTATCTCACTCGCTCTGGCTACCTAATCTCTCTCAAGTTTCTGTCAGTCCCCCACCACTCTTGATTTGTTTATGCCATCATCATTTGTCCCCTCAATTACTACATCTTATTTGATCTTCTTCCACATCTGTTTCATCCAATCTACCTTCCACACGCCTACTAAACATCTTTTAAAGATATACTTCTGGTCATGCCCTCCTCCATCTAGTAGCTATCAGTTGTACCTCATTGTCCTCATAATAAGTCTAAACTTCTCAGCAAGAAATATCTTATTGCCTTCATCATCTACACCCACCTACTTAGCCAGCCTAATCTCTCACCCACCTTTGTCTTTCAACTGGAACTTTCTCTCACCTCTGGCCCATTATGCTAAAGTACTGGAATTCTCTTCCTCCTGCAAGGTGGCATGGTGATGGATAAGTAAATTTTCTTTTGCCTTGAACATTGCAATTCCTTTTTTCCATGTAACTTCTTTATGTTATACAATAAAAGAACAGCTCATGAGAAAATGTTCACAACAGCAAAATGTTCATTGAATTACTCTGAAGTTTATTTAGACATGTTCTTATGTATCCTTGGGACTGTTTTCTAATCATCCCTGAAAATTATTTCCTAAACGATGACACTCCTTTTGAATTAAATGAAGTATGTATATATAGCAGCTTATGGAATCTACTTTTTATGCTGTTGGGATGACAGTAATAGCCATCTCCCACGCTGAAACAAAATGTTCTACAGTTACAATACAGAAGAACTGGTAGAATAAACTTGAGAACTGAAACTGAGGACTCACCATGTTCTATGTGTTCAGCTATCTAGTGCTTTATCTTACCATTTAAAGAGTTGTTTTGTTTTGCTTTGTTACTATAAGCACTCTGAGAAGAACAGTGTTAGTTGTGCATTGATCTGTTTCCCTTATGATGAAAATTTAATACAATGCAATCTCTTTACTTGGTCCAAGGGGAGGGACTTCAGTTATTTTTCAAAACATAGAGGACTACCCAAAGCAGCCCTCACTGACTTCTCAAGCTCCCAAACAAACGGCAGGCCTGCTGGAGGCAACTGGGGATATGATTAGAGCCAAGAGGTGCACTCACTTAAACTTTGGGTGTGGGAACCCAGCACAGAGCATTGAACAATTCACACACTCACTCACCAAGGGCCTCTTCATGCTTAGCTCTTACCACCACTCAGTTCTACACCCACTGTAATTCTGTGCATCCTCTCTATTCCTCCATCTAAGATACTCTCCCCTTCTGATTTTTAATTTAAAATGTAATCAAAAAGCTTCTCTCCATCTTTGACTTCTTCTTCTTCTTCTTCACTATCTTGGCTTAATCAATACTTGGCTTAATCAAGTCTTAGCTGCTTCCCCAGACCCTCTGAAATGAAGGCTATCTTCTCTTCTACATCCCAACGTATTCATGATCAAGAGAAGATTCGGTGTCTCCTTTACTCACCAGTGCTTGTTTGAGACCATGGCATACTCTCTCTGTTGCAAAATCCCTGTTCCTTTGAGCCCACCATTTGGTAATATCATTTCTTCTTTGTCTTCAAAGAAGCATTTTGAGCTCCTGGCCCTGCTCCTCCATTCACTGAAGACTTTAGCTCCTTCCATCATCCCAGACAATGTAGTGTCTACATAGATGATATTGTATGAAAGCCCTTACTTCAATTTTTTGAACTTTTTATTTCCAATTATATTTTCTGGGTTTTTTTTAACTTTTATTTTAGTTTTGGGGGTGCATGGGCAAGTTTATTATAAAGATAAATTGCATGTCACAGGGTTTGGTTTACAGATAATTTCATCACTCTAGTAATAAGCACAGTATCTGATAGGTATTTTTTCTGAGCCTCTCCCTCCTCCCACCTTCTACCCTCAGGTAGGCCCCAGTGTCTGTTGCTGCTCTCCTAATATCCACGTGTTCTCATTGTTTAGCTACCACTTACCAATGGGAATATGCAGTATTTGGTTTTCTGCTTCTATGTTAGTTTGCTTAGGATAATGGCCTCCAGCTCCATCCATGTTGCTGTGAAGGACACGATCTAGTTCCTTTTTAAGGCTGCATAGTATTCTGGGGTGTATGTGTACCATATTTTCATTATCCAGTCTATTGTTGATGGGAATTCCAAGACATGGAATCAATTCAAGTTGATTCCATGTCTTTGCTATTGTGAATAGTGAATAGTGCTGCAGTGAACATACACATGCATGTGTCTTTATGGTAAAATGATTTATATTCCTTTCAGTATATAGCTAGTAATAGGATTGTTGGATTGCATCGTAATCTTGCTTTAAGTTCTTTGAGGAATCACCACCCTGCTTTCCACAATGGTTGAACTAATTTACACTTCCACCAGCATTCAATTATATTTTCTATAGCTTCACCTCTTACGTTCTTTAGCTTCACCTCAGCAACCCACTTCTAAAATCACACATGAAGACAACCAAACACCTTCAGAAATTAAAAATCCGACCCTAACCCCCTTTTTCCTGCCTCTTTTGTCCTAGTGCCTCTCCTTCAGCAGCCTCAGCCACATGGAACCTTCACTGTCTCTCCCCAGCCCCTCCAGTCTTCATGTCTCTCTTTGTCCAGTTCAGACGGCATGGGGCATTTCAGACTCTTTCACCTTCCTGTCCTTCCTCCTTCCTTTTAGCAAAACAGAGTATTCCTGCTTTTTTCAGGAGTCAACTTCTTTAGCTTGTGTTACCTTCTTCCTCTTCTGGTCCTTTGCCACTCAGCTGTTCTTCTGCCCTCTTCAATTCATTTTCCATATAAAATACAGAGTGATCACAGCTTACAGCTACCTCTTTCAATGTCTTCCATTTCATTTAAAAAGAAATATGAACTCCTTAACATGGGTTTCTATAGCCCCAAATAACATGGCTCCTGCCTCCATCTAGACCCTCAACTTTCCTCCGTGCTCTCTAAACTCCAGCCGCACTGACCTGTGTGCTGGTTCTGAAACAAGTCCAATCTGTTCCCTCCTTGTGCTTTATCCTGGGTTCTTCCTTCTGTCCACCTAGGGCAGAGTGCCCTCAAGCTTTGCTTAATCAATCCCATCCATCCATCAGAGTTTGGCTCTGATATCAAAATTATCTAAACGCCTTCCCTTAGTGTCCATCTAAATCTCATCTCTGTTATCCTTTCATGCCTCCCAAGACCTTTTTGAAGAGCAATGATCACCATGCTTAATTGTATATTTTATGGACATCGTAATTTGCTCAATACCTCTAAGCTCTATTAGGAACAGATTCTCTATATTTTGTTTATCATTATATCATCAGTGACCAGAACACAGTAGATGCTCAATCATGCCAAGACCGAAAGAATAATAATGATGTTCATATACCTGTTCAGTGGCACGGTAAGAGGCCAAACTGTTTCCTTCCATAGTTTAGGAGACATGGGACTTGGGAAGTGCGGTATCTTTATATTGCTTTAAAACAATTATTGATGTTTTTTTCTCCATACACAACAGAAAAATGCTCAAAATTGTTATCAAGCTATGAATAGTAGTGTACTAAACACATACTTTGGAGTCAGCATGTCTATTTTATGCTCCAGTTTCCAAAAGCACTAGCTATGTGACCCTGTACAAATCCCATACAAGACCCAATTTTCTCATTTAAAAAATAGGAGCAATAGAACCAGCTTACAGAGTTGTTATGCGGAGAATGAGATATAATTCAGATAACAGCCCACTGCCTAGCATTTCATAGGCACTCTACAAAGGTTAGTTTCTGTCTGATCCCTATTTCTACATCGTTAATGTTAATATTGCCATTTTGCATGTGCTGTGAGATTGTTTCATTAAGCTAATGAAACAGTCTGACACCCACTATTACAGGGAATCTAAATCATTTCAAAGTTTCTTTATCTTCCAGTTATTTTAGGGAGTTTGGAGGAAATGTCTCATATATGTTCAGGAAGAGTAATTAATTCTCAATTACTCATGTTCTCCTCTCCCTCTCCCTATCTGTCTGATAGTGACAACCAAGCCTTCCCCTGCTGTAGCCACCCCGCTGGTTCTGCTTGATCATCAGCTTTTGCCCAAGGAAGATGTGCCATGCTAAGCTAAACTGCACTGAGGTGAGTCTCGTGTGCCAAGACACAATGCCACGCTGCTTCCTGGGGCCACTGCTGGTATTCTCTCCTACTAATGCCATGAGAGTCATTTTTGGTTCTAAAGCTGCTCTGTCTAGAAAGTGAGCAATTCTTCACATTCCTATGTTTTTGCTACTCTCTGTTAGCATCTATTAAAGATCTTTGTAAATATAGCTCTTTTCTTTTACAGCTCCTTTACAACCCCTTTTTCTCTAGCATTCCATCAAAAACTCATGCAGTCTTTTTTTTTTTTTTTTTTAATTTCTGAGATGGAGTCTCACTCTGTTGCCCAGGCTGGAGTGCAGTGGTACAATCTCAGCTCACTGCAATCTCTGCCTCCTGGGTTCAAGCATATTATTCTTTCTCACCCTACCCAGTAGCTGGGATTATAGGCACACACCACCATGCCCAGTTAATTTTTATATTTTTAGTAGAGACAGGAATTCGTCATGTTGGCCAGGCTGGTCTCGAACTCCTGACCTTAAGTGATCTGCCCACCTTGGCCTCCCAAAGTGCCATAAGACCCATATGGTCTTGAGTTAGTTGGCTAGGGCTGCCATACCAAATCTCACAGACTGGGTGGCTTAAACAACACAAATTTATCTTCTTACAGTTCTGAATGGTAGAAAATACAAGATCAAGGTGTCAGCAGGTTTGGTTTCTGGTGAGGCCTCTCTCCTCAGCTTGCAGACAGCACCTCCTGGCTTTAACCTCACATGGACTTGTGCATATGTGAGAACACACAGTGAGACAGCTCTGGTGTCTCTTCCTCTCTTATGAAGACACCAGTCTCTCTGGACCCTCTTTTAACCTCACTTAATACATCCTTAAATGCCCTATTTCCAAATACAGTCACATTGAATATTAGGGCATCAACATATGAATGAAGAAAGAGGTACACTATTTACTCCATAGCAGGCCTGGACTAGGAAAACCAGATAACAATGGGCCAGACGAGAAATTTCCCATCCCCTCAAAGGATCAATAAGTTGTTCTTAGACCCAAATTCCACTCACTCAAATTACTTTCCTTAGGCATGACATTTCCTCTTAAGATTCCTTAATCCTAGTTGGATAAATTGGCCTATCACCTTCTCCTATCCATCCTCATATCTGCCTAAACGTATCTGAATCGGCTACATCTCCTGCACCCCCATGCACACACACTTTTTCTTTCAGTACCAAAGCAAAGATAAATACCCAACATGATAATGATCCAGGATCTCTTCAATTCCTGAATATTTCTCAGGGATCATAGAAAATGAGAGTTTTACAAAGAATCAATAATTCTTTGAATTATTACATGCTCATTCTGTGCATTCTTTCAGTCATGTAGCCTAAAAAATTAGTAACTCACTATCCAGTGACTTAATTTATTCCAGAAGAGCAACTTAGGCCACGGGAAAAATGAAACCTATCACTGCCAATCCCTCAGATAACGTAATAACTATTATTTTTCTCTACTGGCCATTTGTTTCTTAAATTAGAAGCCTTCACAGCACAAAAGGGAAAGAGGCAGCCTTACATATGTGTAAATTTGTGTCTGAGCCCATTAACGGAAGAGGTTAGATTCTTGTACTAATGAGGGAAATGCAGACCTTGCATCCCCAGAGAACAATTATAGTCACACACAAGAGATGCTCTGTTTCCCAGCTTACTACCTGATTTTCACATAAAGCTGTGCTACTTGTCTTAGAGAATACCGTACTAAAATGTCTAGATGGTAACTTATTCAGCAATCATTGATTGAGCTTCTTCTGTGTCCCAACCTCTGTGCTATGAGGTGAGCATATTAATGTAAATAAAATACCACCCCTGGGCCTGGCACAGCAAGTCACTCCTGTAATCCCAGCACTTTCGGAGGCTGAGGCAGGCAGATCACCTGAGGTCAGGAGTTCAAGACCAGCCTGGCCAACATGGTGAAACCCCCTCTCTACTAAAAAAAAATACAAAAATTAGC
Source organism: Theropithecus gelada (assembly GCF_003255815.1). NCBI lineage: Eukaryota > Metazoa > Chordata > Mammalia > Primates > Cercopithecidae > Theropithecus > Theropithecus gelada. The sequence goes on along the minus strand of NC_037686.1, from coordinate 11,098,799 downwards.
CAGGCATGGTGGTGGGCGTCTGTAATCCCAGCTACTCGGGAGGCTAAGGCAGGAGAATCATTTGAAGCTGGGAGGTGGAGTTTGCAGTGATCTGAGATCAGCCATTGAACTCCAGCCTGGGGTTCAACAGAGCAAGACTCCATCTCGAAAAATAATAAATAAATAAATAAATAAATAAATAAATAAAATAAAATACCACCTCTGCCCTCAGGAGTCTTATAGTCTCGTGAGTAATCAGTGAAGTTTATTAACATTACTGAGAAATAAACAATCTTACTAACGTGGTTGATTCTGAACAGGATATACTTATATTTTTACAGTACTTTGCAACTTAGCAAACATTTTCATATAATTACCTTGTTTTATCCTCACAGTGATCCCCATACGAGATGTCATTAACCCTGATTTGGAGATCAAAAAACTCAGCATTAAAAAGTTTAAGTGAATTATCCAAGGTCACATAGCAAGTGAATATAAGCCTTCTTCAAAACCCAAGTCCTGTGTCATCAAGAAATGTATAAGCCCTTGCCAAATTATGCTCAGAATAGTCTTTAATGCTTCTATTGTTTCATCTCACTATTTTTTTCTTTGTAATTTTATAAACAATTGTCTGCCAGTGTCAAAGGTACATTTTTGATAACAAAGCTTCTGGTCACATCGAAGAGGAAGAAGAGATAGAAGCATAACACTGATGCTTAAAAAAAAAATCGTACTAACCTGCCCATACTAACCTGGTTCTCTGTAAAATAGTCTAAAAATTTCCAAAAATTGAAACTTCAGGTTCTGGATTATATAATAATGTTTTATAACCAAAAAATACAGTTTGCAAATAAGAGTGTTTTTACCTCTTTATTATGCCAGTATACATAATTCAGCTCCAATAATTAATGTTCAGGTTTGCACTAAGAGGTTTGCACATGGAGAAATCTGTAGTCTTTGTTAAACCCACATGCATCAAAATGTCTACTGCAAAGTTAGATGATAAGGGTCCTATATTTGCATACTGCTATATTTCTCATTTCACACAGCAAACCTTTGTATCCAGAGAGTTCATAGAGATTTAGTGAAAACTAGTCCAAGAGCACACAGTTTATCCACAGTAATTCTGTCAAACGCATTGAGCCGCCAAGACCTAAGCGCAAATGTTCTCAAGCCTAGCTGCATGTTGGGATCACCTGGGAAGCTTTAAAAATTCAGATGCCAGGTTCCACACTGAGAATTCTGTTTCAATTGGTCTGAGGTAACGTCAGTTAAGCAACTGCCCAATGGGTTCTTCTTGCTCACTGCCCAGATGGAGCTGATTTATCAAACAGCGGTATTGCGATAAAGAATTTAATACACATAGAGCCAGCTAAATGGGAGAGAGACCAGAGTTTTATTATTACTCAAATCAGCCTCCTTGAAAATTCACAGGCTAGGGTTTCAAGGGTAGTTTGACAGGCAGGAGGCAGGGGAAATGATGCTGCTGATTGGTTGGGGATGCAACTGTAGGGTGTGGAAAACAGTCCTCGTGCGCTGAGTCCACTTCTGGGTGGGAGTCACAGAGGAGTCACTGGTCCAGGTGGAGTCATTCAGTAGTCAATAATGTGAAAGTCTGAAAAGATCTTTTTTTTGAGATGGAGTCTCGCTCTGTCGCCCAGGCTGGAGTACAGTGGCCAGATCTCGGCTCACTGCAAGCTCCACCTCCCAAGTTTACGCCATTCTCCTGCCTCAGCGTCCCGAGTAGCTGGGACTACAGGCGCCCGCCACCTCGCCCGGCTAGTTTTTTTGTATTTTTTAGTAGAGACGGGGTTTCACCATGTTAGCCAGGATGGTCTCTATCTCCTGACCTCGTGATCCGCCCATCTCGGGCTCCCAAAGTGCTGGGATTACAGGCTTGAGCCACCGCGCCCGGCCTTGAAAAGACATTTAAAAGGCCAATCGTAAGTTTTCTACTAATGGTTTTATTTACAGGAGTAATTGGGGAAGTTGTAAATCTTGAGACCTGTGGAACAATAGCTGGTAATTATTTAACTATACCTACCTCTCTGCAGAATTCAGACCCCTCTCATTTTATTAACCTGGTAACCTTTCATTAATTTTATAAAGCCCGTTTAGTTTGGGGAAGGGCAATTATCACTTAAACTATAAACTAAATTTTCCCCTAAGTTAGCTTGGTCCATAACCAGGAATGACCATGGGCAGTGATGTGGTTTGGCTGTGTGCCCACTCCAATCTCATCTTGATTTGTGGCTCCCATAATTCCCATCTGTTGTGGGACGGACCCAGTGGGAGATAATTGAATCATGGGGACAGTTTCCCCATACTGTTCTTGTGATAGTAAATAAGTTTCATGAGATCTGATGATTTTACAAGGGGAAACCCCTTTTGCTTGGCTCTCGTTTTCTCTCTTGTTTGCCACCATGCAAGATGTGCCTTGGCCAGGCGCGGAGGCTCACACCTGTAATCCCAGCACTTTGGCAGGCCAAGGTGGGTGGATCACAAGGTCAGGAGATCGAGACCATCCTGGCTAACACGGTGAAACCCCGTCTCTACTAAAAATACAAAAAAACCAGCGCGGCGTGGTGGCCGGCGCCTGTAGTCCCAGCTACTCGGGAGACTGAGGCAGGAGAATGGCATAAACCCGGGAGGCGGAGCTTGCAGTGAGCCGAGATCGCATCACTGCACTCCAGCCTGGGCACAGAGCAAGACTCTGCCAAACCAAAAAAAAAAAAAAAAAAAAAAAAATGTGCCTTTTGCCTTCCGCGGTGATTGTGAGGTCTCCCCAGCCACATGGAACTGTGAGTTCATCAAACCTCTTTTTCTTTATAAATTACACAGTCTCAGGTATGTATTTATCAGCAGCATGAAAATGGACTAATACAGGCAGTTTGGGGGTTAAAGACAAGATGGAGTTGGTTAGGTCAGATCTCTTTTACTGCCATAATTTTCTTGCTGTTACAATTTTTGCAAAGGCAGTTTTAGTTATTTGGGGTTTCTGAAAGCTCTGTAGGGAACTGAAGGTATAGTCAAACTCAAAAACCACTGCCTTGAGACAGAGAGTAGTTCAAAGACAAGCACAAACCAGGAGCTTGTTAGAAATACGAATCTGGGGTCCCACCCCAAACCTAATTAATTAGAACTAAAGTTTGGGAATACTGCCTTTAAGGGAAAATAAAAGGACATTTAAAGGTTATTTGTAGATCCTATAGAGATCAAAGTATTTCTTTAAATAAGCAATAGGTTTTAGTGAATCTCAAATATTTGAGAAGAGTGAATCTTTTTGGTAAATGTTATATTTCTTGTTATTCTTTTGCAATAAGCAACACTCTGGAAAAAGAGGTCCCTTGCCTGGATCCCTTTCCATTTCAAGTGCAACAGGGAAGCAGACATTGGGTACTGGAGGACAAACCCTGGGAACCTGAGGAAACAGAATCAGTGCTGACTGCATGTCCACAGGGCAAGGGTGGTCACCTCACACTGCTCGTGGATATTAATAGAAGGTGTCTGTCTGCTGTGGTGCTCATCATTTTACCCTGCTTACTTTGGTTTTTTTGGCCAAAAACTGGAAATGGCTTTTTCAAGCAAAAAGGAATGGATATGTTGGGCATAATGAGTAATCATCTTGTTATATTCACCTTAGATTGTGAGTATAAATCTTCTTACATTGTTCCAGATAAATACTACAGAAGATTTTGATTATTTTTTCCATACTGGGTGGTGCCTTAGTTATAGTTTCTTGATCTAAACCACTCAGTTTTCTCTGTTTACCAAGAGATTACACTACAGTCAATGAGAAAAGCCCTCATCAATATGCAATCAATTGGAAATCACAATCAATATAAAAAACCTTGGAATATTTGAGTGTTTTTCTCAGGGGGAAGAACGCTATTACCTCGTGAGGAAAAGAAACCTTTTAAAGTGCTCTGAACTTTGTTTCTTTCTTTGGAAGAAAACAAAAGAAAAAGGAAAGCCCTACATTCACTTGTGCCAATTGTTGAGATGAAAACTCTGCCTGCACATTTTTCCAGATAGATATTTATTTCTTTGCAGGAGGATTTATGCGATCCTAAGAATCCCCTGCATACACAGCCCCCTGCTGTTGTTTTGAACCATTTGCATAGAGTGCACTCTTAGCAGCTCCTCCCCAGGCTCAGGCAATTTGTCTCTCTGATTTTCTTTCAGGAGCTCGAACTTCCTAAAACTTCTAAGCTTGTACCATGACAAAAATTTCAAAGATGTATTTAAACAGAAGATGACGTTTTAAAATGTGTCATTGGCTTCCAGTCCCAGAATAAGGTCAGATGAAGTAACATGACCTACCCTCCCCTAAGATCAGCTAAAAATGTTAGATTTAAGAAAATAATAATAAATATGATACATACTTAGCGAGCTGAGAGGAAGGAAGAAAACATCTTTATGTTTCTGTCGCAGGCAATCTATCAGGAACCAGTGCTGGCTACACCTTCCTTCCCCCTCTATGGCTACCACACCTGTCAGGTTCCATCATCCTTGCTCCTGGATTCCTGCAGTACCCTCTCAATATATCTCCCTATCTCTACCCCGTCCCCTACAAACTACCTATAGCCAAACATAGCTATCAACATATAGCCAACAAGATTTTTTTTTTTTCTTTAAGACAGTCTCATTCTGTCACCCAGGCTGGAGTGCAGTGGTGTGAGCTTGGCTCACTGCAACCTCCGTCTCCCGGGTTCAAGTGATTCTCCTGCCTCAGCCTCCTGAGTATCTGGGACTAGAGGCGTGTGCCACCACACCTGGCTACTTTTTGTATTTTTAGTAAAGACAGGGTTTCACCATGTTGGCCAGGTTGGTCTCGAATTCCTGACCTCAAGTAATCTGCCTGCCTCAGCCTCCCAAAGTGCTGAGATTACAGGCGTGAGCCACCACACCCAGCCAACCAATGCCATCTTTTAGAACATGTCAGATCAGGTCACGGCTCTCTTCAAAGCACAGACTAAAAGCCAAAATCCTCACAATGGCTTTCAAGCCATACATGACCTGTCCTCTCCCTTCAACTCTGGTCTCCTCCCTCAGGACTCCTTCTCTAAATGAATCAGCTCCAGTTACACCAGCCGCTGTGCCACTCCCACAAAGCCTGCAGCATCCTCACACATGCAGGTCTTTACTCTGCTGTTTCACCTCAATGAAACACCATTTCCATGGAAGTGGCTTGGCTCACACTTTCATTTTTTTAAGCCTTTGCTCAAATTCCACCTTACCATGAAGCTCACTCTGAAAACACAACTTTATACTCCAACTTGCTTCCCTTCCTCCTCCATTCTTGACCCTTTTATGAGATGCCTATATCCCTCTCCCATATCATTTATTACCTTTTAAGATTTCAGATACTTTACTGTTTTAATTATATGTTTACATTTATCTATCTGCTGCTGGAATCTAAACTCCACAAACATGGAAATATAGATCTCTTTATTCATAGGCATAACCCAAGTCCTAGAACAATACTGACTTATTATAGGTACTCACTAAAAACCTGTTAAACAAGTGCCTAATATCTCCAGCCACTACAAATAAGGAGGAGCTTAAAGTCAGAGTTTTAAAGTGATAAGAGGGAACTTTGATAGCTTGGGAAGGATATTAGATCATTACATAGGCCCTAGGGGAAAGGAGATAAGGTTTTAACACAACACACAAAAAAAGAAGAGAATGGCCTCAAAGCTATGAAATAAGCAGGGACTCATACTGTCTATCAGAAGGCAGAATCTTGGAAAGCCTGGCCCCTTGGGAGACTGGAAAAAGCCCATTCCTCAAGGAGCTGAATCTATGTCCAAGAACCTAAGAAAAAAATATTTGTAAGGTATCAACTCTGAATTGACACCGTAGTAAGTGGTACAAGAATCCTGAAGCCAAGAAATTGGTTCTTTAAACATGGTCCTTGACTGGTGAGGATCTCTGCATATGTACCTAAAGCAAGAGAAACACGTTCACAACCAAGAACCCTCAGGGTCTGATGAAAAATAATAACCCTAGTTTCAAAAATTTACAGAGCAAAAATCACAAACTACTCAAGAAAATGATTTATTGAGAGAAAGATTGCAGAAACACAAACAAGATTAGAAAATCCAGGAAGCTGACCTAATATACAAATCCAAAAAACACTACAAAATAAAATAATTACACTTAAAATAAAATAAGCATGTTCAAGATGGAATAAAAAAATATAACTAAGGAAGCATGTACTCTTAAAATAGTATGTAGAAATTTTAGAAAACAATTGTCATTAAAATTAAAGCTATAATAGGTTAATAGCAGGCACAACTTAAAAGAGAATCACATTGATAAAGCACATCCAGTCATTTGTAGAATAAATGTCATAAATCTACACCTAAAGAAATACATACATGTAAGAGCTAATACTAAGAAAACAATGGGGTGGTGCTTCATGGCCTTGAATTCGGCAGTGTACTGATTCTCAGATATGACACTGAAAGCGCAAGTAACAAAAACATTCTATCCACATGGAAAAAATAAAACTAGACACTTACTTCCTACCAACATAAAAATTCGTTCCAGGCTTACTAAAAGTACAAATATGAAAAACAAAACTTTAAAAGTTCTGGAAGACAATATTTAATGTCTCTATCCTTTAAAGTGGTGAAAGATTTCTTAAGGCACAAAAAATCATAAAATAAAGGAAAAGACAGAAAATTAACTAATTAAAATCTCTGTCTGAGAAAAATGTAGTAAATTAAAAATACAAACTACAGACTGGGAAAAATATTTCCAACTCATGTGACTGACAGTAGACTCAGATCAAATATATATTAAAAAATACTTAAAACCCAATAACGAAAGATAAATAACCCAATAGAAAAGTGGCCAAAGATCATGAACAGCAATTTATAGAAGAGGAAAGATGAATGTACAATAAACAAATGAAAATATTTCCATTCTTACTTGTTGTCAGTGAAACGCAAACTAAAACAGTGATGAGATATTTTTACACCTGTCCCATGCTGACAAAAATTTAGTCTGTTAATACCAAGTATCAGTGAGATGAGGGAATAAGAATGGTTATATACTGATGGTGGTGGTATAAATTGGCGTAGCACATTGGAAAGCTAAAGATATGATTAGCCTAAAGTCCAGAAATGTCTTTTTCTGGACTCATATATCTTAGAAAAACTTACATATTTACTCAACAAGATATATACCAGAATGTTTACTGCTCCATTGTTCATTGATGGGAAAATTTGAAAACAACCTTCATACATCTGTCAGTAATGAAATGAATAAATAAGCCATGGTGGAATCACACACTAGTATGAACGAACTAGATCTGCAACTATCAATACAGATAAATATTTTTAAAATATTAAATTAATAAGGCAAGTTGTAAAAGAATTTACATAATATAATGTGCAAAATTTGAAAACACTTTGAACAATACTATTTTTATGGTGATACTATTTTAGGATGATACATATGAGTGAAGCAGCAAAAACGTCTCAAAAATGGCACAAGCATCTCCAGGATATGTTTGTCTCTAGGGAGTCAGAGTAATGGGATGGAGAGGAGGGCCTTAGCTGCAGCTGTAAAGTTTTAATTCTTTAACAATAAAATTATCTGAAACAAATATGAAAAACTAACATTTATTAAATATGAATGGTAGATGTCTGTCATAATTTTTGGAATTTTGAGGGAAGAATTTTCTTAAAAATTGTCAGATAAATAAAACATGTTCTTCCATTTATTCTCCGCACTAGGCACTGGAAAAGCAAAGGCAAACAAGGCACAGTCCTTCCTACTGTAGAATTCAAAGTTTTTAATGGAAGATGGGTATATAACCAAATAAATGCCTTAATGTGTGATGATGGCAGAGATAAAATAATATATGTATGTAAAAGATACAGGGAACTCATACTGAAAGATTAATCAATTCTACTTAAGATTAGAAGAGTCTTAAGGGTCTTTTAAAAAGTGATTACAAGTGGTTTCTCCATCAATGAGAACAATTTAACCCCTATGCATTGGTTCACATTTTAACACATCCACAATTACAGTTATATCAGTATCTAGACAAGGAAATTGAGCCATAATACTTGAAGTCACAACAGTCTCTGCGATTTTAAAACTCTCTGCCTTCAAAGAACTTAGGCAAATAAATTCATGAGGAAGGGCCTGACAGGGCCCCCAGATACAACAGTAGGGTTTAATGTGAAATGAGTTACTAAAGATATAAATTTGGTGAAAAGGGTCATAAGAAGTCAGCTTCAAGTTGATCCTTAAGCCACAAACTTGTCCCAGCTGGACAAACCAAGGTCAATTGCTCTGAACTTTGTGAATCTCAGCCAGTCCTACAATTGTATCAGGATACTACTTCCTCATATTGTACAGCTCATTATTTTTTAAAAGTTCAATCTATATAATGCTCTTGTGAAAAGATTTCTTTCTTTCAGAATTGTTCAAGGAACTCTCCAAATTACAGCCTCAAATTCCTCCCCATATATTTAAACGACCTAGTAGTGACCAGAATGTAATCTATTTATTGTTTAAAGAACCACCTCCTCTTATGAATGGCTTAATGATTCTTCCAAAGGTGTGGCAAGTTTTCATCAATAAGTTGGAAGCCTTGGTTTCTCAGGTTAGTATTCTATCCAAGATCCAGCCAATCACTTTATTGATGTCGGTCACTAAAAATAATCCATACAGCTTGTATGGACTTCCCCTTGGTATTGACTCCAAAAACAAGAATCAGGTAAAAGTACTGTGGTCATTTCATCCATCTTTCAAGCCAAGATACTTGTGTGTGTGCCAGAGGTTAATACTTTTATTTAACATTTAGAGAGTTAACACATAGTTATAAGGTCAACATAAGCCTTCCAATGGAAATACTCTATTTTGTTTAATTTATCCTTCAAGGAGAAATGAACAATTCCAGGACTTTTATGAGGCAATGGATCTTTACAACATGGAAATTACTCTAAAGTTTACAATTGAACACACACACACGCACATGCACACACATGCACACACATAAAGGTGCTCCATATGAGGTTAAGATTAAGATTTGGGTCATCTTTAGGATTTGTTAGTGATCATCCTTGTTTTTCCAAAAATGCAGAAGGCAGAACCAATAAGCATGGAGGCAAAATTTCTGGAAAAATATTTTACATTAACGTTACATTCTCAGGAAACTTCTATAATTTCCAGTGTTACTGAAAGGCATTAGAGGAGCTAAAATACTTTTGACAATAAAGGAGTTAGTATTGACAATCATGCTAGGACAACAGGCATTATCCAGGACCATCCAGGCCACCAGGACATATGGTGACCACAGGTGCCTCCAGTAAGGACTAATACACGGCTGCCTGTGCTTACAACTCATTCAGCATTAGGGATATATTCTGTAATAATTTCATTCCACAGCATTCTGTAGGAGGTTACATTGCTCAAAGTTTAGATGTTCTAATGGATCTCTTCCTGAGGTTTATTTTTATGGCCATAGTGGGCATTTGTTACCACCCACTTTGAAACTGTTCCAAACAAAAATTCTTGTGGCCATGTTTTGGGGGCCTCGGTCACCCATCTGTTCATGTACTGGAATAAACTTACAATTATTTTTAGGGAAAATCTTGGCTTACTCCTCAGTACTTGCTCAGCCCATCACTCTGTGAGTTTGCAGTGGCCTCCTACTCTAACACATGCAAATTCATAACTACATGGAAAATTACATTATCAAAAAGGCGAAGTATAAACATTAGGCTGAGGAAAATACGTGCAAAGGAGAGCATAAGAGCTCCTGCAAAGAGCCGGGTAAGCCTCCCCAGCTTCGGAGAACTCTCAGTGCTTATGGGTACCTGGGTCTGCATTTAAACAGGAAACAGACTCTCTACATCCCTAAACATTCACTTGAGAGGAGAAAGTGACATTCACTGCCACTCAATACTGACTGAAAGCCTTATTGAGAAAAAAAATGTATTTAACAGAATTACCTGAAGTATATGTTTTCTATTCACTTTCCTAAAATTGGAAAATTCTTCCTTAAGAGGACCATGAGCTACCTTCATATCTGGACTGCACTGCTTTGGTCCCTCAGATAATCCTCCTGCTAAGCCGGGCTGATTTATTCTGCAAACAGCCCTTACAGGAAGTAAAGGTAAAGCAACAGTCCTGTGAAGCTCGTGGTGATTATTTGCTGAGGATATTGTTCATTGTAATAATGGGCCGCTCTCTATAAGGTCCTTAGGATACATTTTCTCAGGACTCACAACAGGAATGATTGTGCATATTCTGGAAAATTGGTGGCTTTTTCTCATAAACATGATGGCTCATGCTTCTTTCTTAGCACTGGCTGCTAGAAATCTGAGAGCCAAATTTATAGTTTCCGAACAGTGTTTGATGACCTCATAACATGCATTTTGTGTTCTAACATCACCCGTCATTGGCTTATTATCCCAACCTTTATTTTTTTTCACCATAATTCCCTCACTTATAAAAGTCCTACTGTACTCTACTTGTTTTGTGGGTTTGCAGGAAAGAGGTAAGGTTATAGAGATACACAGTTGCATACATATCTTCAAAAGAAAGATCATACAAAATCACCCAGCCTCATTTTCTCATCTGTCAAACAAAATGGATGAGTACTCCAATCTCCTAATCCCTCCAGTTCTATTATTTTTTTCATATAATTCTGCATTTTTGTTTCTCAATCTGTCTGAGCTTCTGATTTCTCTGAACACCTGGAAGCCGATTCTATTTCTCAATCTCCCCATCTGGGAAGCAGCAGTAATATTTTATTTTATCCATACTCCTTAGAATTTCATAAAACAACCTGGACTCTACAATAGTCCTACTTATTTTTCTTTCCTTGACAGTCATTACAGGTAGCAGGAGAACAAAGAAGTATACATCAACACTCTAAGACATCACTTGAATCACTGCCTTTATGACAAGTTCCCATGGTAAGCCATCTCCCCCACCCCCCTCTCACCACTGCCCGGCTTCATATTAAACTAAAGAAATGCACTTCTTACAGTCATCTTCCAAACCAGCCATTAAATTTTAATTTTGGTGTTCTCTGCATCAAGAGCCTAACACAAGGAAAATATCCTTACTTTTTAGGAGATGAACTGGCACTGTTTCAACATTGATATATTAATTCAGTTGAAAGGACTAGGAGACAAGATGCAAAATTACCAGGTACCAGCCAATGTTTGAAAAGCAGTACAACTACTGGTTGTACAGGCAGACTTGGGGAGTCAAATGGCCTATATTCGAATTCCAGGTCTGCCACACTAACTCCTGACTTTAGCCAAGTTACATAACATCTCTGTGCCTCTGTTTCCTCAACTATGAAATAGGGATAAGTTGATATAAGGATCAAATAAGTTAGTACAAGTAAAGCAACAGAACAGTGCCTAGCATCTACAGACACACAGTGTCACCTGCTAGTATCATTACTCAGAGACCAAAGCTATAGAATTTAATGGATTCATAAGTAATATCCACAATGAATTGAGCTATAATTGTTCATACTGGAAATACAGATATATTTTCAAATATGGTTTTTGTGTCTTGTATTTTATATAGTAGCAACTACCAATTAGTTTTTTTTATATATATATATATATACATGATTAAGAAAAACTCACTTCACTTACATGTCAATTTTCTCCTAGTGAAATAGAAAGCTCCACAAGTCATGAATACTTTAAAATATTCATGAATATATATGTATTATGATTATGTTAGGATTTCACTATATTCATTTTTAAATATTTGCATTGGCCTTGGTCGTTTGGAGGTTAAATAAAATAAATGGCATGAATAGTGGAGAATCAGGTGACACACACACAAAAAAAGAATATGGCTAAAGTGGCTATCTGTTAAATCAATTCCCAATTCTTTGCCCAATTCACTGACATTTGCATTTTACCAAAGCTTATCCAGACCACAGAATGAGTGAAACATATGGCACTTCTTATTTATGAGCGATGTTTCATGATTAACATTGTAATATCTGACACAACATATGTAATTAGAAAAGAATTAATTTAATTCATTAAGTAACTCTAACCCTTTGACTCTCCGTTCTCTAAATGAACAGTATCCAACTTCTCTTTTCTCGGACACCTTGAACTGGCCATATACGTGCTCAGAGGGAATGATTCTTTCCTTTATTTCAGACTGGCACTACAGTTTTGGTTTTATGTGGCAATTTTGGGAAACCATTCTGAAACTCACATTATGAAACGTGAATTATGTGCCCAGAGAGAATTGTTTAAATTTCCTGAGGGAGCTTAATACTCACCCACGCCATATGGAGAACAGTTTCCCAGTTCCCACTGTAGCACACCTACCTGAATATATTTAGTTCTGGTCTAACTTCAGCCTCCTCAATTGATTTAGAGGCTGGTAACTTCTCAATGACATCACTTTTTATTCTTTCTGTCATTCATTAAAGCACTTAAATCTGTGACACCATTCAGGCTTAACTCCTTCCTCTGGAAGCCAGTTGGACTAACAACACACAAAGCAGAGAGCAGACACTTGACTAAGGAAAGCTATAGTGGAAGGCATTTCCTGACTTATCATTCTCCTATCAGTTATTTTCTTGTACAAGTCACCTTTAAAATCTCTTCGGGTGTTACACTGTAACCACAGGACCTCATTGTATGGATACTGTCAGCTTACTAACTGTATACTACATCTAACTATCATACAGATTTATTTTTCTTAATACCTCACCAGAATTGGAAGAGGTCAGTCTTTGCTCTAGGGTTTCTAGAAAGGTCTAGTTGCCTTATCTATCTTCTCTAACCAACAAAATAACTTTTCTTGCTCAATTTATTTTGGCCTATTTAGTTGTTTCAGCTGATCTAACTCTTAGAGGCCATCCAGTCATTACTCTAATTCTTCCAAATGTGTAATATGCCACGTTTGAACAGTCCTTCAGTCCCCGCCCCAGGAAGTCACTCACTTTTGTGGGATCATGCTTCTCTGTACATTCTCACCAAAGATTTCACTATCAGATTTGCAGCCAGAAAAAAAGATCATCTTCAATAACATGGGGCTCATCCCAATTGCTTTTTTACCATTTGCCTTTCTGGCTTTTCCTAGCCCGGGTTAAACTCAGGTAATTGTCTTATGAGATTAATATATCATCCATTTTATTTGCAGTGCCCTTTCTCTCTGATCGTTCTCTTCTCCTCTCTGAAGAGCAAACTGAAATAGCTACAAGAATGTCTCAAGTAACAGAAGCAAAAGGCATTTTCCATTGTATGTGCCATAAAATGAAAAATGTCTATTATCTACTCACTCACTCAAAAATCTTTAGTGTTGACTTCATGTTGGGCCCTATTCCAGATGCTGGGAATGTAGCAGTGAAGAAGAGCTCAAGCAAACCGCTGCCCTCGTGTAGCATCCATTCGTCCTAAACATCCTCAGCTGCTAGCCCTCCAGTTGAACACCGCCCACTGATAATGACCCCTGAGAGTCTCTTCACACCAACATTGGCTGCACGGGACACGACACCACTGTCCTTGACTAGCATGTGGGAAAAGAAGCCAGCATCCTCTCATCACCGTTTCAGCAATTTCCCCCAACAGGCCCGTTCATGAGACGTGCTACCACGCACTTTTTCAGTTTATCTGATGAAGTGCCCTTCAAATTTGATGCAGGGCCTCCATCTTGAGGTACTTTTCCAAAGGCAGTGATGACTAAGCCCTGAGCTATCCCCAGTACCTCATTTTGTTGCCTTTGAGTTGCCAGGTGCTGCATCTGCGCAGTGGATGATTAGGGCTCTGGGTTGGGCTGAAAGTCAGGAAACAATGCACACCGGCCTGTCCTTGGGCTGAACTCTAGATCTTCACCACACCAGCACTGAAGTAGCTAATGCAGGCATTACTTATATTAGGGTTTGTTTGTTTGTTGGAGACAGGGCCTGGCTCTGTCGCCCAGGCTGGAGTGCAGTGGCATGATCATAGCTCACTGCAGCCTCAAACTCCTGGCCTCAAACCATCCTTCTGCCTCAGCCTCCCAAGTACCTAGGACTACAAGCACATGCTAACAGGCCAGGCTAATTTGTAAAATTTGTTTCTGGAGATGGGGTCTCACTGTGTTACCCAGGCTAGTTTTGTATTCCTGGCCTCAAGTGATCCTCCCATCTCATTCTCCCAAAGTGCTGAGATTACAGGGATGAGCCACCATGCTCAGCCCGTATCAATATTTTTAATAACAGTTTGTGGCAAAACTTTTTTTTTGAGACAGGGTTTTGCTCTGCTGCCCAGTGTAACAAAACTTTTAAGAAACCCCAGAACATGGACTGACTGAGCTACCTAGAAAGTATTAGTCACCCAACCTTAAGCAAACAATTAACAGCAAAAATAAATATAACTTCTCATGGCAGCCCAAAAAATAAATAAGCGAAGGAACATTAGACAGGGAAACCACAGTGCATTGACTTTACCCTTAAGATAGTTTTATATACCAGCATCATAAAAAATTTCCTAAAGGCTAAGCTGAAGCCAAATTGCTGCTCTGATCCATGAATTTACCAATATTCAAAATAAATCCAACACATCAGGAAGATCCGTGCCTTTCCCTTATACTCCTGGTTTGAAACACCAGTGGAAAGGACAAAAAATAAATTTGATTATCAAGAATTTCTTGAAAAGGAAGAACAGACAATAACTATTTTTTAAATTATAAGGCAAATACAAAATCTGATCAGATTATTTTAAAATGTTTACAATGATTTATATTCCGTTTAATGTTTCCTTTTCTCCCACTAAATTGCTGTGGAAACTTCATTTAATAGATAAGAAAACAGTGTATGGAATTAATCATTGTTAACTAAATTGCATTTAACATCTGCTGAAGACTCAGAAATGTGAAGGTTTGGGGGAGATTTTGAATCTTTATTCTCTTCTCAGAGCCAGGATATCATCCCCATACCCACACTATTTGCCAGACAATCAGGATTAGTCAGCAAAGGAGGATGGATGAAGTGTTCCTTTTGTGGGAGCTATTTATGTACTTGTTGGATTGTCGCTAAGTAAAGATAGTTTAAATGTGCATTTCCGCAAGGCGAACGAATGAACCACAGTATCTCAGAGGGTGGCTTGTAACCATATGCTTTTTGATCTATTCAAGTTCTTTCCCCCGACTATTTACAACTAGTTGGAGAGCAAAAGAGTTGGGGAGTCTCCCAGAAATGATGTAATTGAGTATTTCCATTATATTAATGTACTGCTGCCTAATAAACCACCCCAAAACTTAGAGGCTTAAACCAATGACTTATTATTTCTCGTGATTCTGAGCCCGATTGGGTAATATTTCTTCCCTTTGTGATGAGGCTAGAATCATTCATTTGGCTGCATTTAACTGGGTGCTTTGCCTCCCTGAAGTACCTCCCATCATTCAGCAGTTTAGCCCAAACTTCTTTATGGCACAGCCCCTGACCTCAAATTCCTGGCCTCAAACCATCCTTCTGGCTTCCAAGAGGGAGTGTTGCAAATGTGCAGCACTTAGTGTGCCTCCACTTGCTTGATGCATGCTAATGTACCACTGGCCAGAGCAAGTCCCATGGCTGAGCTCAGCAGCAGTCATGAAGAGGACTGCACAGAGTATAAACATCAGGAGTGTGGTCATTGGGGCGCACCAACATTGCAGGCTCTTCCATCCAGTTCTCTAGTGAAGGCAAAATATCTCAAACTGAGTAGACACCTCGATTATCCTTCAACATGTTAATCAGATGGAACACATTAGCACAACAGCTCATTTAAATGCAAGACAATATTTGTTAGAAAGTGCTTCCTCTGCCTCCTTCCAACTTCCACCCATTAATTCTATTCCTGCTCTCTTAAGAAACAGAAAAGACTAATTTATTTTCTCTTTCCAACGATAACACTTAAAAATACATTAAAAGGATGTCATGTTTCTCCAAACTCTTTCAAGAGTCCGTGTCTTCTATTTTCTGGCCACAGTGTTTTCAGTTTCTTCTCACTAGCCTGGTCAAACTACCAATAGCAATGGATAGCTCAGTTCTATTTAAGATAAGCTTGGCTGTTCTCTTAAGTGTCTTGCAGCAGAAATACTGACCCATTCAAAATAGTTGGGCTAACTTTTAAAACAACTAAGCATCTTCCAAGACAATTATAAAAGACTAACTAAAACACAGAGGAAAAGAAAACGAGGGAGCTCAAAATGGGAGCTTGGCTCTGATAGGTGAATTTTCACACGGAGTTGTGGCACTGAGAACAATACTAGCCTAGAACCACTTGTTCTATGTCATGTGTAGGTCATTTAAATGCACAAGACACAAAAACTCTTCAACGGTCTAGTCATTCCACACTATCTCGAAGCAAGCCACAAAAGCAGGCCCAGGGAATTAGATTTCTCTAGGGATGGACCCAGAGGACTCAGCCTGAATAAAATGATCCAAGTATGATTCTGTTCCTATTCAGATATTCCCCCAGGAATACTCTGGAAGATCTCTACAAATTCAAGTCTTTTGCAATAAACTACAACCACTCTTGCCTAACTCAGAATATTTCATTCAGGAAACTATCAAGCCCAAAATTGTACATTGCCTATGGAGAATTATCTGGATCTGTGAAATCATTCACTTGAAGTGATTTATTGGAGGAATTTTAGGTCAGATATATAGGTAACCTCACACTGGAACCAGCTAAACAGAAACACAAATGACAGACAAACCTCTAATCCACACTGCAGCCAAAACAGTAATAAGGCTATATGAATTCAAGTCTCTTCTGCAGTACTAGGCAACTAAGGGCAATTGGCTGATGGCATCTGAGCCTCTTCATCAACAGTATTTCCATACTAGGACTTGACAATTGGAGAAAAATTTTTAGCCTCAAGTCCTGGTTAAGTCTCTGTTAGTTCAAAACCTCTCTGCTCTCCTAATTTAATATTGTTATTAGTTGGACTCCATGAAAACAAGCTCTAAGACAAAGATGAGCATACAAGAAATTTATTGAAAAACTCTTGGGATGAATATTTGTGTAAGGAAAGGAAAGGGAACAAAGCAAGGTTGGGCAGAAGCAGAAGACGACTTCAACAAAGACCTCGGCTAACCCCTTGGGGAACTCGAGCTGGGATGACCCTTCTGGGTCCAGAGCAGGGCTGCGAAGGACACGGCTTTACACATCTGCATTGACATTTATAGGGTGCCAGCTTCCCCAGAAAGGGGCATGATCTTGAGCAAGGAAGGCCTTTCAACCAAGGCACTTTGCAGAAGGCTATAAGCTGAGGTGTGTCTTCTTATAGCACTTCCAGCAGCTGGAGAATAAGTATTTCATTTCAGAAGGAAAATCTGAGCAGCATATGCCAGAGCCAACTCTCCATATTTAATGAGATCTTCTTTCTACGGCCTCATGGGTGATGTACAACTCCTCCACAAAAAAGGACACACTTTATTTTATACAATTTGACTCATACTCTGTTTAGCCACAGTTTGAGACCAACATCTAAATTAAGGATTCAGAAACTGTGCGTTTCAAACTGATTAGGCAGCTTCATATCCAAAATTCATGCCAGATACATCAAATTCATAAGTGCTCCTTCTTTCTGAATCCCTAATGCAATTGTTTTTGGGGCAGATATTTAATAAAAATACCAGTGGCATAATGGGGTTGCATCTGCTGAACAGGTCTACACAGAAAAACTAACAAAAGCAAAAAGTAATTTATTGATTTTGAAGCAACTGGCTTTTTGAACAAGATTTCATTAAATCTTAATATAAACATATAACGGGACATGAAGATACTATATGATTTTTTATTGTGTCTTTATCCCCAAAAATAAGCAAACCAACAAATAAATAAAACATTGCCCATTGTCGGTTCAGTATGCCCAATTAGTCAGAACAATTGTTTTGGCACTAAGGAGACTTTTTCTTACTCTCAATTTATTAAGGATTTCACCCCAAATTAGGATGTTTAATTTAAAATAGCACATGCATGCACAACACACACACACACACACACACACACACACACACCACCCATCAGTAATACTATAGCTTCCTTGCTTATAACTAGCATATTTAAAGCCTGAAATTTGATTACTTCAAAATACCTTGACACCCTCTACTTAACATACAAAATTCAAAACCTCTTGCCCAAGGTCCTTTATTCCCACTCAAGTTGAATCACAAGGCACATGCAATCTGTGAGTGATTTTGGAAAGAGGGTTGATTTCTATAATTCTATTTCCCCAAATGCATTCTGTTTTTACTTCATTCAGTTCAATTCAACAAACCATTATTGAAGGGCTTCTGTGACCAAGATGCCATGGGAGATTCAGAAGTTAACAATACATAGATTCTAACTTGTAGATGTATGAGTGTGTGTGTGTGTGTCTGTCTGTGTGTGTGTCTGCGTGTTTAGAATTCCACTAGTTAATTACAGTTGGTTGAAGCATATGAAAGGGAACGTGTTCATCTACAAAAAAAAAGCACTTGTACTTGGTTCAACTTAATATAAGATAGAAGACAATGTAATTATTTTTCATAATAGAATTACAATCAAGCTATCATGGGAATCCAGGAGAAGAAAATGTTCATTCTAATTAGGGGAATTAAAGAAGGTTTCATTGAAGACCACAAACTCGTCCTTGATGAATCAATTTCAGCAGGTGACTAGAGATGGTAGACAGCAGCACAAAGGCACAACTTGTGCAAACGTACTTAGAGATTGCAGAGCTCAGAGCTGAGTCTGGAAGAACTGGAACCTAACACTTTTATTTTATCTTGATGTTGCAAATACTCTCTCCCTGGAAGTTTTTTCTACAAAAGTATTTGGAGTTTGGCTTGGTTGGTTTCGGTGTTGATTTTTTCGATGTGGGGAAGAAGGGAGCCTCCTAGAACCAAGCATGCCATATATGTGCTCTCTGCTCCTATGGAAGGAAGATCCTCAAACCTTTGAGCCACTACAGAAATAATACTCTGCAGCAGCTGTCTAGAGAGGCTGAGATTTTTCCTTTTAGCTACCTGGAAAATGTAGAGTTGCTATTTCAGGAAAACAGGAGATGAATCTCAAAAAAGTGTATATTTTATTTAGTCAATAAAAATGTCCACCCACCTATTCCACCCACACTGAACAATCAATAGCAATGAAATTTTGGCCTACACAGGCTGAAAATAATAGGGGCAAAGCAAATACAGACACTAGAAAAGGATTAGATGTAAAATGTTAATTTCATTTACAAAGTGTTTCACGTGCAAAAAAGCATTTGTGTAAGTATTTTCACAAATTGAGATTATCGGGTGTACCCTTTCATTCCTAAGATATAAACCTAGAATTTGAAGACTTAGTAAGAAAAGTGGGATATAAAATGTCTCAACCATTTTTAAAGTGATTACATGCAGATATAACATTTGAGTATATTGGGTTAAATAACATATTGAAATTAATGTCACCCCTGTTTATTTTTTACTTTGTGTGGAATTCGAAAATTTAACATTACACATGTGGCTTGCATGATATTTCTATCAGACAGCATCGACTTAAGAGATGCAACTTAACTTCTCTAAGCCTCAGTTTTCACTTTTATGAAATGGCGCAAATAACTATTGCCCTGTCTTATTGTTTTGCTGTCAAGATAAATGAGCTAATATAGAGACATTTTACAATTTTTTGTAAAAATGTTTTGTAATGTAGATATTGCAGTATTTTGTAAACTATTACACATTATATAAATACCAGGGAGTCCCGAGAGCAACAATTCCTGATGAAAAAGCCTGTGTAATGAATCAGGGTGGTAAACATAACTTTCAGGCTGCTCTGGCATAGGGTTTCAATGTGCCAAACAAAACTAAGAGATGCAGACTTACCCTCCAAGTACTTCGATGCTTTCCGTTAGTATAAATTTGAAATGCCAAGCACGCCAAGCCATCTGCCAGACTCCATGATGGATGAACCCCTCCAGGAGCTGGATGATGTTCTCTGAGCATGCTCAAGGGATGATGTAAGCTATCACTCTATTCTCAGAGGTCAGCCTGGCTGGGAATCTGAAAGGCTGTGATATTAGCATCCACCTGACTTGTGAACTTATCATTGTAGCATCGGCAGTAAACAGCCAGCCGTATCTGGACCCAGGGTTGGTGATCACTGTTAACTGTCAAAACGACGACAATTTTCCAACCTACTATATAAATATAAAAATTGAGCCTAAATCAGAAAAGACTAATGTTCCTAAACTAGGAATTTCTTCTCATTTCCAATCTTTGCTAGAATTACATCTGACTTTTCTGGAAGTACAAGAAATCTCAAATCTCAGACTCTCAGTCTGTGAGGCTGAGATGAATGAAGAAAGAAGAAAGTCTGCCTACTCTTAAAGCAAAGGTGCCCTGAGAGTCTCACTCCCAGTTAGTGCAATGGTAGGTCAAAGGGTAGAGCTTCAAAAAACAAATTTAAAGTCCCCAAACACAGTCACCCTCAGAAGCAAGGGACAGAGAGTCAATCAACTGTGTCCACCATCCAGTCTTATATTCTAACATATTATCTCACCTTTGACAGTTTACAACCTGATACCATCAAAACAATTGTTCTTCAAACATTTCTAGCCTCAGGACTTGTTTTGCATGCTATTTCTCTGCCAGAAAATGCTCACACGGGTCATATGGTCTCCATTCTATCTGGCAAACTCCTACTCCTCCTTCAAGAGTCAGCTAGTGTCACGTCCTCTGGGAATCTATCTCTGATACCCCCTACAATGCTTGGACCTGTTTATAAGACCTCTTTATGTTAGAACTGCCTGCTTCTGTATGTGGCTTTCCATTTGACTGATATCTTTTCACCACAACTCTTAACATAGTTGAATTTGTTGGAGGGAACCTTTGTTCATTGCTCTTCCTTGTTCATGCAGGGGGACCTCCACTGGAGTGATACTCCTGGCCTCTCTCTATCACCTCTCAACCCATTCCTCCTGATTGGCAGGTGAGTTAGAATAAACTAGCCATGCTCTGTTCTTCTCCTATCTCACTGTCTTTTCTTTGTGATCTGCATACAAGATAAGACAGTATGTATTGTTTCTACTTACTATGCAATAGCAGAAGCCTTGCCCCATGGTTTCCTAGGCCTGCCAGTTGCATTGGGGAAGGGGATATATTAGCAAACTCATTTGACAAACCTCAGCCACAACCTCCAAATAACTTTATAGTTATTATAAAACATCATTTTATCTCCAGCTATCAGACCTCTATGTTCATATCAATTAGTTCCAAACACAGATGGGGAAACAGGATTGTTGTTTATTAGTCTCCTAAAACTCTTATATAGTCATCAGATACTTAATAAATAAATAGATCTCAATTCAACACTAGAGCCATAGATGGATGAAAAAATGTAAGTCAGGAAAGAATAAGCAGCTTAAAATAGAATAGTTGTAAAATACAGGCAGGCTGGATGTTATACTAACAAAGTCCTTGAAGAGAAGATGAGGGACAACAATAACCTTTATTATTGACTTCTATTCCTGTCCTCTCTTTAAGGAAGGGGCTGGGTGTTATCCATTTTTTGGATCTCCCAAATTAGCACCAATAGTAGACATGCAAATATCTGTTTAATTAATAAGTAATACCCTGTGCACATGCGCAGGTTCATCCTGGGAAGAGGAGAGCATAGGTACAAGTTAAAGAGTTTCTTATGACAGCTGGGCTGAGCTGTATGATATCATACAAGCCAGGAAACTACATCCCATGAAAGCAGTCCTGATGGAGCCTTGACAATGATGGTAAGAGAAGGGCTTTTCAAAAGGCAAATGGATTGTTACTACTATGGACTAGCTGATAAGATGTGGTTAAGCCACAGAATTGCCTGGCTCAAATCCTTCTAAGCCTCAGTGTCCTCATTCATGAAAGGAGGTTGGTGAAACTGCTGATGTCAGGGGATTTTTGTGAGAATCAAATAACTGAATTCATGTAAAGATATTAGTTCATGCTTTTTAAATAGGAGGTGCCAGAAAACTGTTGGAGCTAGAGTAGCAAGAGCAGGAGTAGCAACAGCAGTAGCTTAATTCCAGTATTCACACTTAGGAGAACACAGATGTAACATGAAAAAGAAACAATTTCAAGGGAAGGAGATGGTACAGATAATTTAACAGGATGGAGGTAGATCTATTAGCTAATGAAAAATCTGTAATTTTTTACCCTACCACAGAATAAACTAAGCTGTGCCTTATATTTTACAACTTACACAGTTTATTTTTGTATTGTTGGCATTTCTATAACATTTCCTGACAATTTCAAATTTCCCCATCAGAAACACTTGGACATTAAATTAGGAAGATCCCAGAGTCTCCATCTTCCATAATGTACTTTTTCCTTCTGATACTAATCTCAGGTCAGAAACATGCAAGTCTGTTATACTGGGTTGCGGTTGCAGTCAATAGTCACCAAATATTAAATTCTAATTTTTACTCACTCACATTATCTACAAAAAGAAAAATCTAAAAAACTTGTATTTTTTCTAATTTTCTTCTATCTTGCAAATGCCGCAATAATTACCTGACTCGGTTCCCCACTAAAGAAATTTCACATGCAGAGTTCTGCTATGCTTGAATTCAAAACCATCGATGCTCAGTTTTTAAAAATCTATTCCATAGTAAATGCATCTAAACAGTTTTAGATTTTTCTGGAAAGGAAAATCACAATTGCCTTTCCCAAAGCCACTATTTGAATTGGTAGCCGGTAGCTTGCAAGGCAGTCACCCACACTTAAAAATCCTACAAGCTGATATCTATAAGATATGTCCTCAAGTTGTAAACACCTATTTTCTTAATGCCCCCCTCCTCATATCCCCTAGGCAACCTATAAAGAAAAAGTTTAACAGATTTAGTAAAATAAAAACTCGCTTCCAAATTTACGTCCTATCTTCCCACACACCTAACGAAAAAAGTAATAAAGATTTCATACCAAATGAGCTAAAGCCAGCATCTTAACCGAATATTTCCCCATCTACATTCAAAAAAGGAGAAGAAAATGCCAAATGTTAAGTACATATATTAAGTATTTTAAATTTTTTTGAAAGATTAAATTATGCAATAACTACATTAACACAAGTTTAGTAAAATTCTTGGCCAGGCACGGTGGCTCATGCCTGTAATCCCAGAACTTTGGGAGGTCAGGGTACTCAGATCACGAAGTCAAGAGATCAAGACCATCCTAGCCAGCATGGTGAAACCCCGTCTCTACTAAAAATACAAAAACGTAGCTGGGTGTGGTGCTGCCTACCTGTAATCCCAGCTACTTGGGAGGCTGAGGCAGGAGGATCGCTAAAACCCAGGAGGTGGAGGTTGCAGTGAGCTGAGATCGCGCCACTGCACTCCAGCCTGGCAACAGAGTGAGACTCCATCTAAAAAAAAAAAAAAGTTCTGTAAAAGAGATAGTAAAAATCAGTTCACATACGTAAGGATTGCTCCCCTCTGCCCACTTGCCAAGTTTGGAAGAACTTCCTCTAACCTGATTAGTTTTCTCTTGCTATTTGCCAATGTGCACACACAACTACAAATTTTCAGGACACTTCTTCATAAATAGACTATAATATCTGTGCTTACTGTAGCTAATTTTTGTTGCAGTTTCAGCTGCGTAGTTCCTTATTACAAGTCTTTCATTCACCATAAAGTCTCATTAGAGCAAACAGAGTTGTTACTGGCTGAAATGTCTTTCCATACACTGAAAATATAAAGTCACAACCAACTTTACTAATGATTATCCTACAAACCTAAAAACTTAAAGGTCAGGTATATTTTATTTTCTCCAACCTGGTCTACTAAAAATAAATTAGAGATCTATTCCCCATCTGCAATTTAATTACACACTCAGGAGGCCACCCGATTATAGTTGGAGGGTGTCATTTTGCAGCCTTTGGGTAATTGGAACCTCTCTTTATTTCCATTGCTTCTTTGTAAAAATTCAGACAGACTCAGGCATTCAATCATTAGAAGCTTGAATGAGAAATGGTAACATGGACATTTTTTATGGCCAAAGTTGGAGGAATTGAAAACAAATAACATATTGTCATCTAAAGTATCATTTTTAAAACAGAGGACACTATGGTATGTCCTTAGCACATACCTCATTATTGGTTTTCATTCATTTACAAAATCTTTGGGTAAGAAGGAGCAGGGAAGGTATTCCTGCCCAACTACCACCTGATGCCTTGAAAATTTCTGTCCTATGTGGTACAGTCTGGTCTATATTCTAATAAATTATTTTTATAATCAGTGAAGAATCAAGCTTTTATAATTTATATTCAACTATGTATTGTTTAGTTATACATTTATTTTACTTTAACCCTGGAAAACAGTATTTTTAAAACTTCATAATTTCTGTTTTTAATTCCTTCAAATCTTTTATCCACTGGACATCAATTTATAATTTTTTTAAAATGTCTTTAACATACTGTCTTGAAATGCAGTTAAGTCAAATAAGCATTTTGTTTGTTTGTTTATTAGTAAACTGATAAAACACTGAGGACTAAAGAAGGTAAAAAAGTAATTTTATATAAGATAGAATCTTGTGTGGTAAGTTTTTGTCCTAAAACAAAATGACTGGGTTTTTCAAGAAAGAGGAAGATTTAAGACAACACAAAATTTAAGCACATTGTGAATGGTCTATGTAAGTCATAATAAAGTTAGTAAAAATAATTTTTAAAGGGGTTGTATAATTCAATTGGCTATAATTAAAAGGAAATTATTATAATCTTTCTAGAGATGGGTCTTTAATATTTTTAAAAATTCACTAAAACATAAGTAAATAATTGGTTAAAACAAGATTTTATTATAAATATTCACTTATTTTTAATGCAAGAACTTTTTAAACTTTTAAATTCTATAATGTCTTTTTAACATTCTTCAGATTGATATCTCAAAAGTGCCACTCTTTATTGAAAAGGCCTTGAATGGTGACTCTCTCCTTCACCTTTTGTTGGCTCCTATAACTTACTAGTTATCTAATATAAGGAAATTTTTTTTTTTGAAAACAGGC
This sequence comes from Theropithecus gelada, assembly GCF_003255815.1. Taxonomy (NCBI): domain Eukaryota; kingdom Metazoa; phylum Chordata; class Mammalia; order Primates; family Cercopithecidae; genus Theropithecus; species Theropithecus gelada. Next base: position 11,073,823 of record NC_037686.1, on the reverse strand, counting down.
AAATAAAGTGTCTTTTGGATATGCCTTTTGTTCTGCATGTCAGTTGTATTCCTATCTTTATATGTATCATGTGGAAGTGATATTTCACCACCAAACTACATGAAAAAGCTCCAATCGCCAGGCATGGTGGCTAATGCCTGTAATCTCAGCACTTTGGGAGGTCAAGGAGGGTGGATCACGAGGTCAGGAGATCAAGACCATCCTGGCTAACATGGTGAAACCTCGTCTTCACTAAAAATACAAAAAAATAGCTGGGTGTAGTGGCACGCACCTGTAGTCCCAGCTATTTGGGAGACTGAAGCAAGAGAATCTCTTGAACCAGGGAGGTGGAGGTTGCAGTGAGCCAAGATCACATGCCACTGCACTCCAGCCTGGATGACAGAGCGAGACTCTATCTCAGAAAAAAAAAAAAAAAAAAAACAGAAAAAGAAAAAAGCTCCAATCAAATAACTTAAAAAATGTAAGTGCTAATGTAGATGACAGGTTGATGGGTGCAGCAAACCACCATGGCACATGTATACCCACATAACAAACCTGTACGTTCTGCACATATATCCCAGAACTTAAAGTATAATAAAAAGTAAATAAATAAAAATAAAAATAAATTCAAGTGCGTATCAGATTTGTAGAAGCTAGCTCAGATGTCTTTTAATTCAATGCCTTGGTAACCTTTGGTAAAATTAATTTGGTAAATTTAGTCTCAAAACTCTCCAGGAATTTAAAAATCTCAGTCATGTTCAAACCCTCAGGGTTTCCCCCCACCCAACCACTAGAAATTTGGGTCACTAAAAAGTTAAAGTAGTAGAAGCATAACACTTGCTTTTGGCAAAATTTTATAAGCACAAAGATGTCAATTCTCAAAAAAAAAGTAAGTTTTTTTTTTTTTTTTTGGTAAAGAAACTGTTTAAAAGTTGCTTTATAATGAAGGAAATTATACAGACAAAACTAAATAAATTTTTTTTAAAGAAACAAGCCAGGGCAACAAAACTCTGAGCCCTATTGTGTTAGCAAGAAAATAGTCGACCTGGCACGGTGACTCACGCCTGTAATCCCAGCACTTTGGGAGGCCGAGGCGGGCAGATCACCTGAGCTCGGGAATTTGAGACCAGCCTCACCAACATAGAGAAAGCCCATCTCTACTAAAAATGCAAAAGTTAGCCAAGGGTGGTGGCAGGTGCCTGTAATCCCAGTTATTTGGGAGGCGGAGGCAGGAGAATCGCTTGAACCCAGGAGGCGGAGGTTGCAATGAGCTGAGATCAGGCCACCGCACTCCGGCCTGGACAACAAGAGTGAAACTCCGTCTCAAAAAAAAAGAAAAGAAAAAAAGAAAAGAAAAGAGTTAATATGCGGTGAGCACAAAACCAAGTAACTATTTAAAATCAAAGGGTGTAATGTAAAGGAATTGTTCCATTTTGTAGACTGGTATCATTCAGCTTCTTAAAAAAAAATCTTTACTACAGTGGATTGTAAAAATAACCACTTTAAGGACAAAATTCTTAATTTTAAGTGCTACAGAATTTAAGAGCTTTTTTGGGGGATTAATGCAGGACACACAGCTCATTACTGAACAGTCTCTGAGTATATGTGATCCAAACACACATGGGGTTGTTCCTGAGACAGCAATCCGCCTAGTGGGCCAGATAATGCCATTGTAATGTCTGCTTCCCCTGAGAAGGGGACTGCCCAACTCTCCCTATAAAATACCAAGCAAAACACTCCAGATGAAGCAGTCGATATGCCTTATACATAAGCCATGTTGGACTAGCTTTATGATAACTGGAATGTCCTTCCACCAAATATGCCTATTACCTGGGTCATGGTAAACTGGGAGGTTAACGGGGGCCCCTTTACATGGGTGCCCCTCCCACAGAATTATAGGACTGTTTAAGAAGCCTTTTCAAATTTGCTACCCCTCATAGGTCTTACATATGCATCTCCCTGCTGGGAGCCCAACCCTTTTCACCAGAAAAGGTAAAATGGTCTGGGGGTAAAAAAGGGTTCCCGAGACCAGAACATAAAAACAGACAGGTTAATAGAATTATAAAATTTAAGATGTTTACACAAGCTCTATGTAAGGTAGTTGTAACCCGCTTGCCTAAAAGTCTTATGAAAATGAATACTGTATCTAACTAGGGGGTGTTTCCTCTGTCTAGTACTATAAACCGGAGGCATATAAATCTGTTCTTTTAAGGAATATTTAATTGCACATGCTAAATGGGAACTAGTAAATTGTCTAAGCCCGCAAAATATAGGGTAAAAGCTGGAGTGCTAGTCAGGGTGAATCCTCCACTGCACAGCCCTTTTTGTGGAGCTTTTACTGGGGCCGATGGCAAAAACTGTAAGTACCTTTCAATTGACAATGACTGAACTAGAGAATTTCTACTTGATGGGACATTTACTGCCTTGCTTTGGAATATTAACTAAAGCTACCCCCAACTTAATGGAAATAATGTTTTCCAAAAGAGTTCCAGCATAAAATAAAAATGGTTTACATAAAATCTTGCTACCTAATAAGCAGAGAGCCTCTTTTCTAGAACTAGTTGTGAGGAACCACTAAATTCTACAGTGACTAGCAGCTCTCATGAGCTGTTTGGTGTGTAAATGGCACTTCCGAGGTAAACATCTTGTTTTAAAAGCTCTGGTTAAAGAAGGGTCAAGAAAATCTTTTTCTTTTACATTACTTGGGTAAAGTATGTGTTTTTTAAGCAAATTTACCTTCCTGAGTTCTCCAAAATTCAGATTGTAATTTTATGACATTATAGTTGTCTGCATAGTTGTCTGCATAAGTTCAATAGTAGTTAAAAAAAATTTCATTTCAAGGGAAAAGCACAACATTAATACTAGATTTCAGTCCTAACTTTTTGAGTGCAGATTAAATTATTCCTTGGCTACAATAATCCTCTAGAAAGTACCAGATTATAATTTTTCTTTTTATTTTTAGTTTGTGCCCTAAAGGAATAGGCTCCTTTTCCTCTTCTGACATACAAATTACACTTATAATTGTCAAATAATAAATGTTATTTATCTCTCCTTGTTTTACTTCCAAGGAAACCAAAATAACAGTATCCTGAAGACCAGAGATATGAATCTTCCTCATCTGGCATCCCACCGGGCCTGGATCTGTTTCACTGCTAATGCTCTGCTGTTAAAACTACACAAGCTGCCTTCCTCTAAGCCCAGGGACTATCATGGAAGAGGTGGGTGCAAAAGATTGTAAGGGCTGGTTTTGAGGGATAAAATCAGGTCAAAGTCAAACCCTCCAAATCAAGAAGGGGGTACAAAAATGCCGAAACAGCTGGTAAGACAAGATTAGTTGCCTTCTAAACTAATACGTGTCACTTTTTCATCCACCCCAACCATAAAAATTGTCTGCTTACTATGGAATTAAAGGAAATTCTTTACTAACAGAATGAAAATACCTTGTAACAAAGCCTCCTGGGTATAATACTCCCAAATATGAGTTGTGAAGACAAATCTATCTGTATATTTTTAAATTATTTTTCAGAACAATGTATATGTTTTAGATAGTTAATTATTGTAAGTATGTAACAAAAACGGAGCTAACAGTAGCTCAACATATAGACGTTAAAAAATAAGTCAGTCTTGTAACTTTGCCTTTTGGTTTTGTCGTTGGCCTTCTTTAAAATAATAATTATAAGAAGTAATGAATGCCTGTCCACATCCATTTTTATCTGGCCTAGAACAATTAATTGGCTGTGAGTCTTTCGACTCTTAAGGCCCTCGGCCATAGGGAGTTCTCCCGAGGGACAAAAACAAAATGACACTGTAGAATCATATGACTTCTCCTGTGACAAAACCTCCTTTTATTTCCCAAGTATATGGTACAATACAAAAGTGGAGGGAAAAATAGATTTGTCTACTGTTAACAAGTCTATAACAATTTAGACACTGAGGACCAGGCAGGGTATTTCTTGCATTTGATTTAAACCCTCCTCAGGATGTTGTACCTATGGAGATAAATTGGCTGGAAGAGAGATTAAATTTATTGTATTCTGATTTAATGTCGGTCCTACAATCTTCAAATAAGACTTATTATAAAGTTCAAATGAGCCTTGATAAAGAGGGTAAACACAATGTGAGTCCGATCAAAGAAGATAACAATGCACACAGTGGTATTTTGGCTCATTAGGTTGTTTACTGCTCTCTGACTCTACCTATAACCTTCTTGGATGCCTAATCTTCACTATCTATATGATATTTGTCACTGTATTAGTATTATATAGCTCTTGTAAATATTATGTCAGATACAGCAAAAGGAAAAAGGCACAGTTGAAGACCCAGATCATGATAGCTTGCAAAATGAATCTGATCTGGGATTTTCTTTTAGACCAAACCTAGGCCTGACTCCATCTCATACCTTAAAGAGTTGGCTGCTACATCAGGTCAGCCTGTGTCCTCCCCATCATGATACAAATTGCTGATATTTAAAACTATTGCCACCAACCAGACTACTCTAGGAATGAGCCTTCCTGGCGCTGTAGGACCTTGTCAAATGACCAAATCAGCTAACTCTAGGAATGAGCCTTTCCAGAGGAACCTGCTGCTGTTTGTTGGCCTGCATATGCATTCTATGGAATGCTTTTTGACCAAGAGGGGCTACTGAGGACTAAACTCTGGTTTTTTATCTTGCCTAAATTCCTATCTAAGGGGTCTGGGGAGTCATGCCCTACAAACCATAAATTGTCATCAGATAAGGTTTATTTAACCCTATCTATTGTGACTTACCTTCCAACCTGACTCTGGCAGAACATTACGAGACAAGGAAGAAAATCAAAATAATTTACCCCAAAACATGTTTCTTTACCATATTTTGAAATAGCCCTGCGAAGCTGTTCTTTGTGGGGGGACAATTTGCATCTGTAAAGAATCTCTGTTAACATAGCTAGATCTTTTTCTTCCAGACCCTTCCAATCCTAAAGAAATTAACTAAGACCTGAAAAGAAAATATTTGTCATCTATTGTCTCTAAGGACAGCCACTATAAGACGTCAGAAGAACTTTGGTCTCCACAGTCTTTATCTTAACCTGAACATTCCCTTTCTATCAATCCCAGGTCTTTAGACAAACTCAACCAATTGCCAACCAGAAAATGTTTACGTTCACCTATAACCTGGAAGCCCCTGCTTTGAGTTGTCCAGCTTTTCTGGACCAGACCAATGTATTTCTTAAATGTATTTGACTGATGTCTCATGCCTTTCTAAAATATATAAAACCAAGCTGTACCCCAACCACCTTGGGCACATGTTCTCAGGACCTCCTGAGGGCTGTCTCATGGGCCATGGTCACTCATATTTGGCTCAGAATAAATCTCTTCAAAAATTTTACAGAGTTTGACTCTTTTTGTTGACAATATGTACTATTCCAATCTTCATTAATATTTCTTCAAGAATAAACGTTTTCATTGTGCTCACAAAAAAAGAATATTTCAATAATCATTATATAAAATGTGGCAATCTAATGGCAAATAGTTACCGCTACATTTATTACAGTAATGATTATAGATTTAGTTTACATAAACAGTGTTACCTTGAGCTCACCCTTCTATTCTTGTCTACAACCACAACGGGTTTGTTGCCTGATGCCTGGCAAGTCAATACATTGAGACAGTGTGTTGCAGCAGAAAAAGGGGTTTAATCATAAGGCTGTCAAATGAGAAGCCAGGAGGAAACCTCAAATCCACCTCCTCGGGGAGTTTGGGGCTAGGGATTTTAAGGGGTTTGGACCAACAGGTGACCAGAGGTGTGGAGATTCTTGATTGGTCAAAGAGTGTGGTGTGAAGTCACCAGACAAGGAGATGAAGACCCTGTATTCTCATGCTGATTCTGTTCCTTTGTGGGAGTCTTTGAATGGTTGGAGTCAGCTGTTCTGCTGGAATTTAGGATCTAAAAAACATCCTAAGCAATTCTGAAAATCCTCGTGATTCTAACATCAGAGATCCTATCTATAGGAACAATGGGGATGCAAATGGTCAGTATGTAGTGCTAGGTGACTTTCCCTTCACTTAGCAAGCAGCCACGAGGAAGTGCACCAATATGCAGCCTAATGAATGCTTAATTATAACTATAATTTTGTCCAGGACCCAGCATGTAATTCTTGTTAACTCTGTGTGGGTGGTTTCACTTCCACTATCTTTGACTATCTTTGATTATATGGCCCCTCCCTTTATGGTTCTCCACTTATATACAGGTAACTATTAATCAGCAGGTGAGTTATTTTAAATACAAACTTTTATTTGCTAGAAGGTGAAATGGCTATAATTGTCGGATCAGAGAGGTTGCCCTCCATTTAAAATATACCTTAATCATCTAGAATTTCACACACACTGATCATTTATGTCTAAGTGATAACAATTCATCATTGGCATCTGCAGAAGCTGAAAGAATCTTAGGTTTTTCATTGATTTGACAAATACGTATTTGGATCCCATTTCATTCCCGATGCTGTGCTAGGCATCTGTGTTACAAAGAAAAATTAAACATAGTATCCAACATGAAATAACTCATTCAAATAGAGGAAGACTAACACACTTAGGAAAATGCTAGCAGCATATACAGGTGATTCCAGGAGGTTTGCCCACCTCCAACCAGGGGCAATAAGAGGAAACTGAGTCCACTGTACTGAGCTTCAAAAGATGAACTTAACTCAGCAAGGAAAAGTGGGGGAAAAGAGGTGTTCTCATCTTATACAAAAATAGGGGGTCTCTCTTAGAGCTAGAAATACTGTTAGATAGCATCTGTTTCAACCAACCTCCTAATTTTCCAGATGAAGAACGTAATATTTTTGAGGCATTTTCTCACTAATCCTTATAATGTTTTTCAGAGATTTTAGAAGCCAAATACTATGTTAATTTTTACAAACAGGGACATCGTGGCACACATATAGAAAGTTATGTTAATTTTTACAGTTAAGGACATTGAGGCATGCATGTAGAAAGCAACTTGCCAAAAGCCCCTAAAAAAGTTTGATGAATGCAGGTAGGTATCTCAAGTTGAAAGACTCTCACCCAACTATTTATGCTAAAACAAATGATATTATTTGTACACGAAAAAAAAGAAGACGGGGCTGAGAATTTGGAGTCCTGACACTATATGTTCTACGATTTTGAAAAGGCCTCTTATATATTCTCACTTGTAAAATGAGACAGTGGCATAAGACGTCATACAATTCTAGGGTCATGTTGTCAAACTGTCAGAGGCATTTAAACCAGAGCAACTCCATCTTGAATAAGGACAGGATAAAATGAGGCTAAGACCTACTGGGCTGCATTCGCTGGAGATTAGGCACACTAAGTCACTGGATGAGATAGAACGTCAGAACAAGACACAGGTCACAAAGACCTTGTTGATAAAACAGGGTGTGGTTAAGAACCCAGCCAAAACCCACCAAAACCAAGAAATGAAAATGACCTTTGGTTTTCCTCACAGCTCATTACATGCTAATTATAGTGCATTAGCATGCTAAGACACTCCCACCAGTGCCAGGACAGTTTACAAATGCCATGGCAATGTCAGGAAGTTACCCTATATGGCCTAAAAAGGAGAGCAACCTTCAGTTCCAGGAATTGCCCACCCCTTTCAGGAAAAGTCATGAATAATCCACTCCTTGTTTAGCATATAATCAAGAAATAATTGTAAGTATACTTAGTTAAGCAGCCCAGGCCACTGTTCTACCTGTGGAGCAGCTATTTTTTATTCCTTTACATTCTTAATAAACTTGTTTTCACTTTATGGACTTGCCCTGAATTCTTTCTTGTGCAAGGTCCAAGAACCCTCTCTTGGGGTGTGGATCAGGACCCCTTTCCAGCAACAAAACTACATTAAAAATATCTGTTGCTTGAGTATGGCAAATATTCCAGAATTTGTCCCAAATCATCTGAGATTCAATATCTCCTTGCATTACCTTTTTATTCCTTAAAATGTTTAATTCCATGCTTCTTCTTACCTAGATTTGTGTCTTTTTCTTTTTTCCTTGAAACCAATCTAAGTAGTCTGAGCTATGATTATTAAGCATTTAGAAGATCCCCAACAAATGTATTCCATAATGAAAAAGCACTCTGAACATACTTGTAGCTACATAACTTAAAAGCACTAAAACCACAACATTTGTAATATTTCTAACTTGAAGTCATAACAACCCACACAGAGAAAAGTAAAATCACCCCAAATGTGAAAGAAAGTGGCTAAATATTAATACGATAAGGCTTTAAATTATACATTAGAAAATCCACCGAAGAAATGTTTTTCTTCTCACTTTGTAGAAAAGTCCTATTTAAAGTCATTTAGACAGTTTACCTCCACCAGACCCTAAATTCATGCATTATTTCCCCACCAGTGTTTTTAGTCACCACCTTCTTTTCCTATTTATTCACTAAATATCCTTTAAGTTCCTGCAACTGTAACAGGCGCATTGCCTGATGCACACTGCAAGTCAATACACAGAAACACCAGGTTGCAGCAGAGAAAGAGGTGTAATCTTAGAGTCACCGAACAAGGAGATGGGAGGAAACCTCAAATCCATCTCCTCAAAGAGTTTAGAGCTAGAGATTTTAAGGATTTTGGAGTGGGCCCAAGTGTGGTGATCACTGATTGACTGAAGAGTGTGGGGTGAAGTCATGGAACAGGGAGATGAAGAAACTGTATTCTCATGCTGATTCTGTTTCTCTGTGGGGGTCTTCAAACTGGTGGGAGTCAGCCATTCCACTGGAATTCATGATCTGAAAACATCTGAAGCAATTCTTAAACAAAAGCCTCATGATTCTAATGTCTGAGATCCTATCTGTAGGCACAACCGGGATACAAACGGTCAGTACCTAGTGCTAGGTGACTTTTAGCAACGAGGAAGTGGGCCAAAGTGCAGCCTGATTAAGGCTGGATTATAACTATATTCTGCCCAGAACCTGGCACGCAATACTTGTCAACCCTGTGGGGATGGTTTCATGCCCGTGTTCAAAACCCAGTGGTAGAAGCAATGCGCAGCGTGCTCCCGTGCCTCCCAAGAACATGCAAAGTACTTGAAGAGACAGGATATACCTTAATGAAATCATTACTAAATTAAGAAGGAACACATAATACAATTGAGAAGGAATGGGACAGACCCTAAGTGGCATTTTTAAGAAAATGGTAGTGAATGTGTTCTGGAACAGTGAGGAAGCATTCCACAGAGGCGCTAAAGTGCAACTGACCCCTGTAGGATGAATAGGATTTGGACAAAGCAGTGAGAGAAGGAAAAAAATATTCCTGGTAAGAACAGTACACCACAAGCAAGGATTTGGAGATGAGGATAACCGAGTTCCTGTTTCTGCCCAGTTAAACTACTCATTGTTCAAGGCCTAACAAAACCCTCCTGTTGGGAACAGGACCCCAAATCTGGCCATAAACTGGCCCCAAAATTGGCCATGAACAAAACCTCGGCAGCACTGTGACATGCTCGTGATGGCCATGATGCCCGTGCTGGAAGGTTGTCGGTTTACTGGAATGAGGGCAAGGAACACCTGGCCCAGCCAGGGTGGAAAACCACTCAAGGGGTTCTTAAACCACCAACAATAGCATGAGCGATCTGTGCCTTAAGGACACGTTCCTGCTGCAGACAACTAGCCAGAGCCCATCCCTTTATTTCCCAGTAAGGAATACTTTTAGTAAATCTTATGACTGGCTTGCTGTCAAAAAATATGTGGGTAAACCTCTGTTCGGGGCTCTCAGCTCTGAAGGCTGTGAGACCCCTGATTTCCCACTCCATACTCTGTATCTCTGTGTGTGTGTGTGTCTTTAATTCCTGTAGTGCCACTGGGTTAGCGTCTCCACGACTGAGATGGTCTCAGCACCCTCCCACTGGCCAGCCCCAATCAAAATGATTCCGACCTCTGAACTACTTTAATTAATTCATCCACATAGCTATTAATAGGATCCTCCCAGTGATGGTTGATTTTATGTGTTAACGTGACTGGCCACAGGATGCTCAATTAAACATGATTTCTGGGTGTTAGGATATGAATGGGTACACTCAGTAAAGTAGATTGCCCTCCCCATTGTGACCTCATCCAATCTGTTGAGGGTCTGAATAAAACAAAAGGTGGAGGAAGGAGGGATTTACTCTTTTGGCTTCCTGTCTGCCTGCATGAGCTGGGACATCTCATCTCTCTGGCCTTAGAACTGGGAGTTACACCAGCGACTCCCCTGGTTCTCAGGCTTTCAGACTCAGATTGAATTACACTGTGGGCTTTCCTGGGACTCTAATGGCAATTTGTGGGACCTCTCAGCCTCCATAATTGTATGAGCCCAATTCCTTATAATAAATATATGTATATTTATTGAAGCCAGAAACAATACCCCAAAATGAAGCCATGCAGGCAAAAGTTTTTCTCTGACCTTCTCTTACCCTCCTGTCTCCCTGTCCCATTCTTCTGTAAGGCTAGCCATATAAACTAGTATTCCTCTTCCCCAAGGCAAGTCATAGAAACCAGGATTCCTTTTCCCCTAAGCCAGCCATAAAACTGAAAAATGGGATCTAACTTTTCCTCTGCTTTATCTGTGTAAAAACTGGGCCTAGAGAAATTATTTGACTACCTTGTTTGACTGTAGGTTCTAAGACCCCCATTCCAGAGAGAGGCCTGTCCCATACCCAGAAGGAAGGAATGCTGCTCAGACAGGCCAAGAAGAATCTCAACAGACAGGCCTTGCGGGGTTTCCCCACTCAGTCCATTAGTACTAGTAATACCTTTTTGTCCAGCCATATTTCTACAGGGATGTCCATATTTTATTGAACCTACACATAAAAATGGATATTTTCCCCCACATCTTTGGGTCTTCATTCTGAAGGCTCCTGTGTATACATGTAAAATAAATCCATATGCCTTTTCCCCAATTAATCTGCCTTTTGTGAGTCGACTTCCCAGCAAACTTCGTAGGGCCAACAGGAAGTTCTCTCTTGGCCTCCACAACATCCTACTGGTTCTCTTTCTCTGGACACGCTGACTAGTATACTCCCACACTAAAAACTCCGGGTGGAATCTCATGAGCACATGCAAAGCCTTGATACCTGCTCTTCTATTTCTGTAATCTAAGAATGGACTGAACAGTAGGACAACCAACTCTTACACTATCTGACCAAGCCCCATCCTCCCCTTCTACTGAGTATCCTATTAGATCATTCCATTATCCCTTGGATTTACTGATATGCTGGAAAAATTCTTGGCTAAGACTTACTCACCTGTGAGCTGTAATTGAAACATCAGCAAATGATATGACTTTCCTTTCTATGGAAGCTATTATTTCTTCCATTCTCACCAATTCAGTTCAGAATGCTGTAAACTCCTTGCTCACTTTTGCTACTTCCAGACTTTCTTCCTCTACTATCACTAATATTTTTGTTTTGAAGCCTAGATCATCATCTTAAGTCCTTTTGGAGTCTGGCTTAATGTCAGAGTGTCCTAAAAGCTTTTACCAATTTCCCAGACCTGAATTACATACCTTTCCTTAGACTCTTGAAAGACTTCATAGTCTCACTATCTTCACACTAAAAAGATGGTTTAATAATTACCTATCCACTTGTATGCTCCCCAGTCAGTGACTTGAGGATAAGGACTGTGTCTTCTTATCCTTTGCATTTTAACTCATAATACAGCTTCTGATTTGGAACATTGGAGATGCTCACAAATATTTGCTAAATAAATGAATCACTGAATCCTGCTTTACTGTCTTCCCATTCTCATCAAAAACATTCTCTCACACTCCTATTTCCTCAGGAGTGTTGGCACCTGAATATCAATCCTCTTTACTCCCCTCACCATTTTCCATGTGCAAAACTTCATATTTTCTCTTATCTGCATTTACTAAATCCTCTCCTAATTTTCCCTACTACTTCCTTTCTTCTCCAAATCACCTAGCTCAGTGCCATGAACTTGAGAGGCACTCAAGAAGTACATACGTCAATGAGAAGACTATCATCAGACTCAAGGGCAGCTCTGAAGTTCTGGGGCTGAGCTGATTCAGTAGCACATCTAATAAAGTGTCTTTGCTGCCACAAATGGAAGTCTACCAGTTAAAACTTTCTCACTGAATGTCCGCTTTCTTTATTCTCCCTCCATATACCCATTTTCCTTAGGATTTCCAGAGAACTAAACAAACAGGAGCCAAGCCCAAGTGTGACTGGAAACAGCAGTGATACATGCACAGCTCAGAGCACAGTTGTAAACTTTATGGCTCTACTTTCTTTGTGTCTTCAAAAAGCTTAACACTTAGTCACTGTTTATGCTGTATTGTTGTACTTATGCTAGATTGCTCATTGTTTCATCCCTTTATTGTCTTTGTCATGGTTCACCATAGGGTGAGCCATAGCAAATACTTCACTGCTCCAGTGATGTTGGACTTGGGTTATGTGACTTGCCCTTAATGATGGAATGTGGGTGGAAGTGAAAGTGTGTCAATTGCCAGCTGTAAGCATTGTATGTTTCTGTTTACCCCTTTGAATTTATGCCACCCTTCATGAGAAGAACAAGCCACAGGTAACCACTGATCTCAGAACAAAGAACCTTTGAAACAGACTTGAACTCGACCCACAGCCTAAGACAGAACCACACTAGCTGAAGTGCAGAGCAGTGAGCAAGAAATAAATCATTGTTAATTTTAAGCCAGTGAGATTTGAGAGTTGTTTGTCGTGCTGCGTTACTGCTATGAGAACCTAATTCATACACTATGCTTGTTGTTTGTTCTCTAAATCTCTGAATCATAAAATATCGGGCTCTGCCCAATGACATGCATATGAGGAAGGGTAGAATCCTGTTTGCAAAATACATGTACAATCTAACAAAGATTTTAGAAACATTTCAGAAAGGAGTGGTCCTGTTTACGAATCACTAGGATTTTGTGCTGCTTTGGATTGGTTATTGTTATTCTTGTTTACCAGGGTTTGTGTCAATCATTCTCTTCTATTAATTGAAATGGTTAAGGTTCTATCTGCCATCCTTCTCTTCCTGAATACATTTACTCATAATCATGATTATAGCATTTTTTATGTGAATGATCAGCTCAAATGATGCCCATAAACTTCAGCTACATTACGTATTTGCTCTCCAACTCAGGTTTTTTAAGATTTATGAAGAGCCATAAAGAATTTGATTAGCATTAAAAATTCATGATGTATAGGGATGAACTGAACACTGAAATACATCTGCATTTTCAGGCTGAAGGAATAAAATTGACCTAAAGTATTTTGAGGTTAAAAAAAATGTAAGGTCCTAATCTTTGATATCATTAAAACTGCTTTTTTTCCCCCTTTTTATTTTCATTCCAAGATGAAATACAGGTTCAGATTCCATATAAATTTAGGACTCAGGTAGCTTGGGGATTAAGGAGCAGATGGGAAATTTGAAGTTCAAAATTGGATCCTTATTCAACCTCTGCTTTACTGTATGATACTTAAAATACTGCTCTTTCATTGCTAAAATGGGTTGATTTAGCAAGACATTTCCGTCAGCAGTGTCAAAGCTATTTTAGAGACAACCTATTCAGGGTGTCTTTTTTTTTTTTTTTTTTTTAAATTTTAAGTTCAGGAGTACATATGCAGGTTTGTGGTATAGATAAACACATGTCATGGGAGTTTGGTCACCCAGGTATTAAGCCAAGTACTCATTAGTTATTTTTCCTGGTTCTCTCCCTCCTCCCACCCTTCACCCTCTGAAATGCCCCAGTGTCTGTTGTTCCCCTCCATGTGTCTTTAGATATCTCAGAGGTAACTGAGTTTAAAAATTCTCAAAATATTGAAAAAAGCTATCTTTAGTTCTATTTAATTTATGATTTATGCATAAAAACAGAAACGTTTGCAGATTGACTTTATGTGATATAGTAAATCTTAGTGGGAACAATCCAAATTTCAGAAATAAATATGGGTTTCTTCCTACTTCTAGGCTAAATAAAATGTATAAGCTACTCAACCTTTCCGAGCCTTAGTCTCCTCATATCGAAGAAGGAATAACAAAAGTACCCAAAGGCTTTTGTGTGGACAGAAGTAGAACAATTAGTATGTTGTATTAAAGCACTAGGTCTGGCATACTTACAGCCCAACAAATGAAAACTATTATTTATTAACAGTAGATTAAAATCACAGAACAACAATAGTGCGTCCAAAGTCTGAGCCTTTGGCATTGTGAGCAATGGAGAAATGGAGCTACTTATATAGGTAAATAAACAGGAATTACATGGCTATTGGGACTGATTACCCCCATATGACTCTGAGTTTATCTTTGTGACAGCTGGGGAACAGCAAAGCAGAGAGACAGAAGGGCTTTCTTTGAAACATTTTCTTAAGGAATCAGGAAGAACAAAATAAATAAAATACATAGAGTCTTCAATCCCAAATGAATTCCTTTCCACAGGGTTAATAAAAATAGGCTGCCAGGCTCTAGACTGAAATACCATTAAGCATTAATCAAGCCTCCCTCTGACGCACTTCACTGGAGCTGCTTACTAACCAAAAGTCTCATAGACTGGGGCGTAGGTCACCAACTTCCTCATTGTTTTCATAGACGACATCTTGAATGTCAGAAGCCTCAGACTTTTTACTTGAGATGTTTTTCAGATTCTGGATTCCAGCGAGTGGCTAATACCAACCAGTCTGAAGACCCTCACCAAGAAACCAAATCAGCAAAAAAATGCAGTTCCTTCCTGTCCCCATCCCACGACTTCACCCTGCACTCTTTGATAAATCACTGATCTCCACGCCTCTTCCCACCACTCATTTAAACCCTTTAAAATCTCTATCCCCAGATTTCTTGGGGGGTAGCTTTTCGGTTTCCTCCCGTCTCCTGATTTAGTTGCCTTGCAATTCTATCTCTTTCTCTGCTGCAACTTGGTATCTCAATGTATTGACTTGCCACACACTGAGTATATGAACCTTGCACGGTTATGCAAATGCTCTGCAAACACTGGTCCCATCATGAACTAAAGTCACCAGGTCCGTTTGGCCTATTTAACAACCACCTCTTTATTCAGCCATATCCTCTAAGCTCAGTTCCACCTGATTGTCGAACTTAAAAAACACTAATCTTTATCATAGTGTCAATAATTAGAACTATCAATATTTAATACCTACTCTGTGCCAGGGACCATACTATCTCCCTGACATATTATTTTTAGACCTTCCAACCATCCTGAAGGAATGCTATCATTCCAATTTTAAAGATGAAAAAATCGACCATCAGAAAAGTGAAGGTTTCCTAGGTTCATATGGCAAATAAGGAACAGAGCAGAGATTAAAACCCAGGTTAGTCGGACTCCCATGCATGTGTTTGTTACACAGGGCTGTACATCTTCACTTTAATAGTACAGTAGAATATAACAGAGTTTGGGGTTGAAAGCTGAGACTTTTTCTAATCCAAGCCTGCTGTCATAAACAAGGAAACTGAATTCCAGATCAGAACATCCAAGTGACCTTTCCAAGATCACAAAATCGTAAGATACAAAAACAAGTTTAGAATTCTTTCCATAATATCTTACTGCAATCTTCAGGAAAATTCTACTATAAAGGAACACATTGCCAAGCCAAATTATGCTGTTTCCATGACTCCCAGGCACATTGAAGACCCTACTCTCTCTCTCTCTCTCTTCCTCTCTCTCTCTTTCTCTCTCTCTCTCTCTCTCTCTCTGTCTCTCTCTCACACACACACACACACACACATACACACACAAGAAATGTAGAAAGAATTGACCTCTGCTACTTGCAGGTTGTACCAATGAAGCCTTACGAATAAAGCAAAAACTTGGCTATAAAGCTTCTCAAACAACACTGTTACGAAGATTTTTTAACTGCATTTACTTATTCAGTGGACAGTGACATAATTTCAAGTAGTTACCACAGTTTTTATAAGCTCCTGCTTGGAAGACAAGAGGATGAGCTTAATGAGGTGCAAAGAGTCAATCTATATTTCTCATCTTGAATACACGTTATTGTAAGGAAGCAGAGATTTGAGTGGGTGGCAGGCACACTGTTGAATGGAAAACAACCAGCTTCCCCTAGTTTTTCTTTATGATGCAGGAAGTCAGCTTATAGTGGCTTCACCTAAAATGTAAGCATCCTGGTGACTGTTGCCTTTCACAATCACCTCTTGCACACTGAAGCATGGTTTCTGACGTCAGGCTGACTGCTTCAATTTGCCAACATAACTCTGAGGCTGTGCTCTCAGGCAAGGGGCCAAGAAGGCGGCTATTTTTCCCTTGGTTACCATACTGCTCTGGATGCATCATTTTGCAAATTAACAGTCAAGGTCAAAAGCATTGCCTCCATGCTGAGCTCTAACAAAACACGTTTTGAAGGTTGCTTTAGTCTGACTTCACAACACTTCAGTGCTGATATCCATGAGGCATAGGCTACATTTTCTACTGTGTCTAATTTGACTTTTGCAGGAACTTTCACAAATGCTAACTCCATTTCATATTAATTGCTACTCAAATTTGCAAGAGAGAAAATTAAAGGGGACTCCAAATTCTAAATTGTTATTGAATATGATTTTTCCAGATTAGGACATAAAGAGTCCCATTAAATACTTTAACCCTTTGAGAATATGAACGCCAGTACTCAGTGAATGGTCAAAACTGTGGATTCTTGAAGATCCTGTTGCCTTCCTCACTTGTGGCAATGGTTAAACGATGCAAGAGTGTGGGGTGTGGTGGAAAGGTATAGATACCGTTTTCAGGCCACATGAAAGTTCTGAGTAGACTCAATTCACTAAGTTCTTTAAGCAAAGGCTACAAAGAAAGGAAAGCAAGCCTTCTGCTTTTTTGAATGATGTTTCAAAAGACACTTTTCCTCAACAGAATGAACACATCGCTATGAATTCTAGACTCTCAGACCCAGATACTGAGTGAATTAAAACAAAGGAAACATGAAATAGTGGCTCCGACAGTAAGGTCTTGATGCACCTTCAAACGAATTTGTTCTGAATAATACATCAAGTACCTAAGAACTCACATCTTGAGCTATTTTTTTAAAGTACATTGTGAAGTGCAAAGCATCAAGAAAAGCAGTCATGTTGCCCAACATTTGAGAAGGCTGGCTATTAAAAAAAAAGTTTCAAATTTTTTTGGACAAGTATAGAGGAGAATTCCTGAGCTATTGGTTGAGGATCACAAGAACTTTCTTGCTTTTAGATCTCTGAAGTTCAAAGACATGAGTCTGTTTCAGGAGTATTATGGCTGATAGAGCTGTCACAGAAGTGCCTCTGAATGAATTGTACTGAGAAGCAAATATGTAAAGGAAAGAACGAAGGGCATAGTCCACTGATAGACTACAAGCCCTGAAATATACGTAGATGGCCCCAATAACCCCTTCTAAGCAATGTCAAAGACATGTTATACATTGTAACTGTGGGTATTTGGAAAGAGGTGCTTGATGCTTAAAGGTAGATCCTCACTGGTTATAAAAAGGGCTCTGAAAATGAAGAGAAAGCATTTACAGGTTCTAAATTGGAAATCGATAGCTCAGAATACAAAAACTGAAGGAACTTTAGCCCATGATTTGACAGACATTTAAAGCTCTAACGCATGATCTGGGGATGCAGAAAATTAGCAGTTTCTACTTAGGGATACATGTAAGATCTAACAACGTGATTTCTAACATTATAAGAAGACTTAGCAGCATGTAGTGAAGATGCAGTTATGAGTAAGAGACCCTTTCTAGGGTCTCTTCAAGTGATGCACATCTTACAAAGGTTTTTCTTAACGGTCCTTTGCTTGTCAGTATACTCCCACTTCACTGAGTGCTCCTTGAATGCTCCAGTCTCTTATTTTTTTTTATTATAGCTACCTAAGGGTAAAACTAGACTATGAACTCTTTGAGTGAAGAGATTGCATCTTAGACATCTCTCCCCAGTGCTAAGCAATGCTCCTGGCACATGATATATGGTCAATTAGTATCTTCTAAATTTTAAAAATAGCTCCCACATGGCAGACATTCATAAATCCTTTGATTTTATTCTCACGCTATCAAAGAGAATTGCAAGTTGAGTCTACAGAGTTTATGGAATAGGCAGTACTATGAAAGTGGCCAAGATTTCTTTTCAGACACTTGTAACTGCTTTCTGAGAATAGTGGAGTGCCACAAACTCCCCTCTGTTATTACTGACTTCAAGTGGCTTACTAGAGTCAATTTCACATAAGGTCATCTGTGTAGAGTAATTCCCAGAACACAATTTTTTATCATACTCTATCCATGTGGTACTAAGTGCCTGGATAGAGCTAACACAGATAATAATGGTTCAGAAGTACCATCAAAATAAACCCCTGTGATAAAAATAATTTCCCAGGGTCTCTATCGAATCATAGCTCATAGATGCCCAATGTAGCCTTCTTCACCCTCAGGAAAGGGTCCTCTCAATTGTTCGCTATTTGAAATATAGTAAAAAATCAAACAAGATTAAAGCAATGGAAACAGTTCCAAAAATTACATTTCTAATCAACTAATTGACGAAGCTTTCTCTTATTTCTCCCCATCCTCATAATAACTTCTAACATTCCTTTAGTCTTGGAAATTTAGCAAATATTCCACTAGACACTATTTCATTTAACGTTCCCAACAATATTGGGAGGTAAGGAGGTAGCATTATTTCCATTTTCAAATTTAAAAAATGGATGCCTGAGAAGTAGAGGAATTGCCCCAGGGAAGTAGAGGAATTCACCCGGTGGCCATCTCTCATCGCAGAGCCAGTGTCCCTTCCACCACTGGCTGGTATCACTACACTTGGTCCGTGGGCACCTCGCCTGCTTCAGCCTAGTTGACTATCCAAGCCATTTCTTACTAAAAGAATGAAACTAGGCACCCATACATGGTCTCTAGAACAGAAAAATATAAAAAATGTGAACCGTGTTAAAGAGGTAAGAAAACCATAGTCAATATGGAAATAAAAATAACTCTAGGAAAGCTCAGAAATTCTCCAATAAAAATTAGCGAGTCATCATCAATAGAAAAGATTAACATATTTCAACTCCTCAGCCATGACCATGACCAGGCCACAGAGAAACATTGTCTCTCCCTATGAAGTCATCATTCTTACTCCTTGAAAACTATCTTAAGTACCCTTTCATTTAGCCATTCCCAAGGCAATCAAGATCTCAGTCCCTCTTAGACATACTCTTTCTTCCCACACCACCCGTCTCTCAGACTGACAGTCAAGTCTAGAGTCTTTTCCAGCTACACAGCCCCACCTGAAAAAAATAAAGACTCTGGAGATAGACTTGAGACTCTGTCTAAGAGAATGGGGCCCCAGCTAAAAATGTGGCATAAATTCACCATCATGACTGAAGTGCGTGTCATTTCAGCTTCCCAGTGACTATCAGAAGTACACTCAATAAAGGTTGTTTGACGAACAATCAAGGGGCTAGAATGTGTCCTCAGTATGTACTCATCACTATGTTCAGCAAGCCAAGCCTTAAGGACTGAGATTATTTTACTTTTAAGGATTATCTAGGCTTTCGATAACTGAAAGATAATGTAGATATGAGTGAGCCTGGCCTGGCGCTGTGGCTCATGCTTATAATCCCAGAACTTTGGCAGGCTGAGGCAGGCAGATCACTTGAGGTCAGGAGTTCGAGATCAGCCTAGCCAACATGGTGAAACCCCATCTCTACTAAAAAATACAAAAATTATCCGGGCATGGTGGCATCCACCTGGAATCCCAGCTACTCGAGAGGCTGAGGCAGGAGAATCACTTGAACCCAGGAGGCAGAGGTTGCAGTGAGCTGATATTACACCATTGCACTCCAGTCTGGGCCACAGAGCGAGACTCCATCTCAAAAAAAAAAAAAAAAGAGAAAGATGCAAGTGAGCCCACTTACCAAATCTTTCTCACTGGCACAACTGCAAATAATGCAAGATTTTATATCTCCGGTTGCGCTGGATTTAAACTCAGGGCAGGATTAAATAAGACGTGACTTTTTCTTCTCTTTCAAATGATATGTGTACAAGGGTTAAAAAAAATGAGGTAACAGAGAGAGGCTTATAACACTGTCTCTTACACCACTCTCTCCTTGCCCTCAGACATAACTACTTTCAACTATCTCTGAATGTAAAGGGAATACTTTCTTTTTTAATTTTTTTAAACTTTTGCTTTATTTTATTTTATTTTATTTTGAGATGGCGTCTTTGCTCTCTGTCGCCTATGCTGGAGTGCACTGGTGCGATCTTGGCTCACTGCAGCCTCTGCCTCCTGGATTCAAGTGATTCTCCTGTCTCAGCTTCCTGAGTAGCTGGGACTACAGGCATGTGCCAGCACGCCTAGCTAATTTTTTTTTTTTAGTAGAGACGGGGTTTCACTATGTTGGCCAGGCTGGTCTTGAACTCCTGACCTCAGGTGATCCACTCACCTCAGCCTCTCAAAGTACTAGGATTACAGGCATGAGCTACCAAGGCCATGGTGAAAGGAACACATGGGGTCACAGGCACCCCCACTAGACACTACTATGGGGCACACACAGAATTTGTTCCTGCTGGTGCCTAAGAGCACTCACCCCAGCTCCTGCACCTGCTCACCTGTGCGCTCCCTCCACAAGAGGTGGAACACAACAGGTCTGAATGAGTGGAGCTTGCCCCTGCCAGCACCGAAGTAGCCAGCTGGTTCCAGTGCTTGTGCACTCCAGTTCCCACCTCATTCACTCACGTGCTGCCTCCCGCAAGGAGTTGAGAGCTGCGGGCTGAGTAAACGAGGCACCCTCTTTGTGACTCCCATAAAGGGATCAGGGAAATATCATGCTTCACTATAATGACAGATGGATATCACTATACCTTTGTGAAAACCAACAGAATGTACAACATCAAGAGTGAACCCTAATGTAAACTATGGGCTTTGTGTGATAATCACATGTCAACATAGGCTTATTGATTTTAATAAATGTGCACCCCTGGCTGGGGATGTTAACAGTAGTGGGGACTGTGCATGTGTGGTCAGAAGGGAGTATATGGGAGCATTCGGTATTTTCTGCTAGATTTTGCTGTAAACGTAGAGCTGTTCTAAAAAATAAAGTTTATTTTTTAAAGAAGTAAAATGTTAAAAATTAGTGAATGATTAAAAAGTTTTTGAACATTTTAATAGCTCTAATAATGACCATATTCATTATATGTAAATACATACTTTCTAATTAATTTTCAAAAGAAAAGCAATCTTTAAAAAAGGAAAGTTTATCTCCTGGAAAGTTTCATCCATTGCAACATGATTAAAAAGGTGAAAAATGAGGAAGTCAAGTTGATTAGTCGAAGGGAGGATTGAACCGCAATGCAGTTGCAACAGAGGCCACATGAGTTGCTCTGGAGCTGAGTTGAACCTGCAGAACTGCCCAGAATTTAGGTGATGGGGCCAAGCCTTTTCACTATCCATTGAACAATCACCAGATGCAGGCTGCTCCTGGGGAAGTGGGAGAACTTGGGACAAAGCAACTCTCTCTGGAGGCAACAGGAGGGGAAAACCCAGAGAAGGCCCAACTGCGAGCTGGCAGTCGTCAGTACTCCTGAACAGCTTGGAGAAGCAGGCTTCTGTCTTAAGAGGGAGGAGGCTGAGATATGGGAGGCATAGGTCAACGAGGTGGAATGATTCCACCTTCACAACAAGGTGGAATGATGAACTAAATGTGAGATGTAAATGTATAAGGCTCCCAGGAAATAACATGAGAGACCGGGTAATCCCAGCACTTTGGAAGGTCGAGGCAGGTGGATCGCATGAGGTAAGGAGTTCAAAACCAGCCTGGCCAACATGGTGAAACCCCACCTCTACTAAAAATACAAAAACTAGCCGGGCATGGTGGTACATGCCTGTAATCCCAGTTAATTGGGAGGCTGAGGCAGGAGAATCGCTTGAACCTGGGAGGCGGAGGTTGCAGTGAGCCAAGGTCATGCCACTGCACTCCAGCCTGGGCAACAGAGTAAGACTATCAAAAAGAAAAAAAAAAAGAGAGGGAAAATAATGTGAGAGAATATCTCCATGATTCCAACATAGAGGATGACTTTTTAAATAGTACCCAAAAAAACACTAAATATAAACGGGGAAACTGACAGATTGGGCTACGTCAAAATGCTCCATTAAGAGAGTAAAAGTGCAAGCTACAGGGTGGGAGAAAAAAATGTTCAACAACATATAAGACAGAAAGAGGACTTCTATAAATAGCATCCATAAATCAATAAGAACAGTAACCAAGTAGAAAAGTAAGCAAAAGACTTGAATGGCAGAAGAAAAAAAATCATATATACATGCACACACAGGTATCCAAATGGGCCAGTATGAATATAAATGGGTATATTAGTTATCAGCCAAATGCAAATTGAGGCCACAATGAGATGCCACCACAAATCCAAAAATTACTGAAGTGAAAACCATAGGCAATTCCAAGGATGGGGGTGCGGTACATGGGGCAAACGAATTTCTCATATATTGCTGGTAAACCCACAGTGGAAAACGACTTGGCAACATCTACTAAAGTGGAATGTACATATAACCCATGAGGTAGCAGTTTCTCTCCTAGGTATATGCCCTCTGCATTCCAGTTTAAACTGCACCAAAGTTTCTGGCTGTTTGAAAAGATATAAAAGAGAGTTCTTCCAACATAAAGCTTGCAGTGTAGGGGACACAAAGATTGAGTGTCTACAAAAACAACAGCTCGGTCCACCAACACTCAACGCAGCTCTTTAAGCAGCACTATTCACAATAGCAAAGACTTGGAATCAACCCAAATGTCCATCAGTGACAGACTGGATTAAGAAAATGTGGCACATATACACCATGGAATACCATGCAGCCATAAAAAAGGATGAGTTTGTGTCCTTTGTAGGGACATGGATGCAGCTGGAAACCATCATTCTTAGCAAACTATCACAAGAACAGAAAACCAAGCACCGCATGTTCTCACTCATAGGTGGGAACTGAACAATGAGATCACTTGGACTCAGGAAGGGGAACATCACACACCGGGGCCTATCATGGGGAGGGGGGAGGGGGGAGGGATTGCATTAGGAGTTATACCTGATGTAAATGACAAGTTGATGGGTGCAGCAGACCAACATGGCACAAGTATACATATGTAACAAACCTGCACGTTATGCACATGTACCCTACAACTTAAAGTATAATAATAATAAATTAATTTAAAAAAAAAAAAAAGACGTACAGACAAGCAGAAGTCTCAAATGTCACTGGCGTGGTATCTGTCGCGACTCAGGTACAGCCTTCACCTGAGATAAGCACTTCTCAAGAGTCTTGTGATCAGAAGAAACTGTAAATCTGTGGCCAAAGAAATAGGTGTAGAAGCGTTTGGTTCTGTTAAGTGCAAAGGTTTGTTGGCTAGGGCACTGTTCCATTCTCTAGCTGGCTTTGTTCTTAATGAAGATGTGTATTGCATCTTAAAGCTAAGCACAGGTCTGTTCCCAAAAGATGAAGGGTTAATGAGCAGAAACAGTGGTGAATACAAGGCACTATGATGTGCTAGCTAGCAAGCAGAACTGCAAATACCAGGATCTATCAGAAGTTCCAACTAAACCCATTTTAAACAAAGAAATCGCTGAATGATACAAGTTGGTATGTGCCCACTCCTGGTTAAAGGCTACAGAGTAAATAAGTTCTATTCATGAATCTTTATGCCTCAGCAACCTAAGCAGGAGCAGCCCTAGAATACTCTGGACAGGAGCTAGAACAGGTCCCGGCCTCACTGAAATCACCCCTGCACCTATATTCGACTGAGTCTCAGTAACCATTATTTGTAAGCCACATCACTACTTTATCCACCACTAGGAAAGGAAAGGGGGAAATGCTTCCTATTAAACAATACCAGAACATTTATCATAAGAGGCATCTCAATTTAAAGATGATTAAAATGTGGGAGGAAAAAATATGTGTCTTAGAATAAAATGAAACATGATAAATTTTCCTACATTCCAGATTGGAATCTGCTCCCTACCTCCCGTTGTAAGAGCTGGGAATTCTATTTGTCTTTCTAGAGGCTGTAAAACAATTATTTAGCTACATCTGTTTCTGTGAAACCACTAGTGCTTATTTTCTGCATTACTTTTTTCCCTGAAGAAATGTATCCTCTTTTTTTCTTTGTTCTCCATGTTCTCAATTATTCTCAGCTCCTTCACAAGCACCAGATTGTGTTCTTTGGACATAAAGGATGTTCTTGAAAACAATAAAGTAAATATGCATGTGTGATAAATATGTGATTTCTGAAAATACTGTGGAGAAAAAGTTCTTAAATGGCTGCCAAAATGTAAGCACGTAGATACGATGTTAATCACGAGTGTGATAAACCAGCTACAATTCAGAAACACGGTTTGTTCCTTGGAGCCTTCTGTTAATTCACAGAAGTATCATACACAGAACTTAAAAGAAGAAAATGCAAGATTCATTTGATTGAGAATGTCCAGAGGATTTATTTCACCCAATTCAGACTTTATGCATGTTGAATGACAAAAGCAACACTATTAAATACCTAAAAATAAATAAATAAATAAATAAAAGAGTATTCCTAACTTGTTTTATATTGTATCTAGGTTAATGCCTTCTGTTGCTGTTACTTGGTAAGGAAAAAAAGTGAGTATGATAAGATAAAAAACAAAGAAGGAAAAAGAGGCAGAGAAAGAAAGGAGGAGAAGAAAAAAGGAAAAGGAAAAGAAAGGAAAAAAAAAGGAAAGGAAAGGAGAGGAGAAGAGAGGAAAAAGAATAGAAAAAAGAAAATGAAAGAAGATACTTTTGGTAGAATAGTTTGATGGATTTTCTTAGAACTTCAAATTTCCGGGTTTGCATTTCTGCTTAGTTTATACCAAACAAGAACCTTACAGTTTATAAATCTGAAATACCCAGTCAGTTGTCAGCAGAGCTGTCCGCTGACCTGAGTATCCTCAGCCTCTGCACCATAAACATAGGGATGTCTGAGTTCATTAGTGGTGATTAAATCAATAACTGCATCGGTTTCTGTTAGCCTTCCTTTTATATCTTATTTATTTTAAAATGTGTCAAAGGTTTGTTTAGTCACGATTGGGAGTTGTTTGCCTTTCAAATATTTATGAACATTTTTGTTTTGGGAAACAGTAATAAAATAGGAAACCAGACCGAGAACATTTAAAGAAAGGCGAGTAAAACGAAGGAGAAATGAGTTTTCAGCTGCAGAAGGGGTGGAGTAAATGTGAAGGAATTTGTTCTCAGTGTCAGGGAAAGGGATCGCGTAAGTTACTAACGGCTATGTTCTGATGAGTAGCTAAGTATAAGCTGAAATTAGACCAGAGAAGTGAAAAGGGCGTAGAAAAATGGATAAAAAGGAAAAAGAGAAAGGTGAAATTGATGTTAGAGCCATTCTAAAAATCTGATAATTTCAGAGCTGAAAGGGCTCAAGTCATTGATCAAAACCATCACTTTTCAGGAAGGAAAGGAATGAACTGCTCGGTGTCCCTGCCAGGTGCCATCAGACACTGCCACTGGGTGACTGTGGCCCGTCTGTCAGCAGGCCGTCCCAGAGGAACTGGGAAGCATCTAGATCAGAGCTCCCCAAACTTTACTGTGTGTATAAAGCACTGGGATCTTGTTAAGATTGCACAGATCCTGGTTCAGTAGGTCTGAGATGGGGCTGCAATTCTACATTTCTATCTAACAAGCTCCTTCGGGAGGCCGAGGCTGCCAGTCCACGGACCACACATTGAGTATCAAAGTTAGGACAGCGGTTCTCAGAGCAAGGGCCAAAGACACCCAGGTGAGAACTACTGTGGTGCCTGTTAAAAATGCATATCTACCAGAGCCTGTAGAAATTTGAGGCAATTAATGGCTATATTCCAATTTTTTAAAATATCATGTGTAATATTTTAAAGTATCATGTTTTACATTAAAAGCATTTAAAGGCCGGGTGGCTCACACCTGTAATCCTAGCACTTTGGGAGGCCGAAGTGGGCGGATCACGAGGTCAGGAGATCAAGACCATCCTGGCCAACACGATGAAACCCTGTCTCTACTAAAAATACAAAAAATTAGCCGGCCGTGGTGGCGGGCGCCTGTAGTCCCAGCTACTCGGGAGGCTGAGGCAGGAGAATGGCGTGAACTCGGAAGGCGGAGCTTGCAGTGAGCTGAGATCGCGCCACTGTACTCCAGCCTGGGCAACAGAGCCAGACTCATCTCAGAAAAAACACTTAAAATATATAGTCTAAAATTTAAATCTATTCTTGACATACAGTGTCTTAATTCTTGCCTCACAATAGAAAAAAGAGTAATTTATTCCTGTTTTATAAATGAAGAAAGAAAGGTTAAGAAAGTTAAGCATCCAACTCAAGGATCACACAAGACAGCTAGTGGTCAGTTGAGCCTGGATTTGAACTCAGCTCTGTTTGAGCCCGGAGGTTCACCTTGCCACCTCTATGTTGTACTTGCCATCATTACTTACCCCAATACCGAATTAAATTTATTAAAGCATTTATTGAAATATATAGAGAGATATGTAGTTTTAAATAATTACTAGATTTCACGATATGTCTCAACAGCACTTTAACAAAATGTCATCTATTATTTCCACCCATTTCTTTTTCTGTGCTATATTTAAATAGAAAAACTTACCAGAAACAAAAGCACTCATCTTTCTCAGTACTGATACAGGGCTGAAAATGGGCATGTTTATACTGATTTGTGTAAATTGAGAGTTCAGTAGTCATTCTAATCTATCTCAGTTTTCAAATATTTTCAAAAACAATCCAATAATGATGCAATGTTGTCCATATTGTGTCAAGGGGGAAAATATGAGAAAGACACTCCAACGTGTGATGGGTGTGCTAGTGGGGATGGGGTGTACAAATAATGTTACACATTAACCCACCACCTGAGAAGCTGGTCTTGAAAAGCTCTCCAGATGGACTTGGCATTAAGTGTCTGTTTGAACTCTGCTGGGGGTTTTTATTAGTCCTCATCTAGCAAACATGAGACCGTTATGCTTCTTAGATTGTCAGCTCTGATTACAGGATGAAAGCTAAACAGCTTCTTTGACCAAATTGCATGTTGGCAGTTACGGCTGTGATCCACTTTTCAATGATTATTTCAAAACCCATTAGAATGAAGAAAATCAAGAGAGGGATGTTCATCTGAGACCGTGGATATAAAACGTCTTGCTCTTAGATATACTGACACTCTGTTTACAAAGGCAAACACACAATACTACAGCTCATGCCCTGAACAAAAGACAGTATGTTTCACAAATAAACAGTTACTTTGGTCATGACTTGCATGAAATCATAGTGCTTTCATCTGTATTTTCTTATTTTCAGTTGATAATATAACTCGTAGCTGACAAAGGATTTGTCAAGCTTTTAGTTTCCCTTGGGTAGGAAATCAGATTTATCAATTCTTGTGTTGTATTTGCCTTTGAAACATTTTTTCCTTCTTTAAAGGTAAATCCTACATAGATACCTCAAAAGATGTGAAGTCAATTTTCTGCTCTTTCAAGTACAAAGAAGACCTGTGGTTAGTTGACTGATAAAGCATCATTCTTTTAAAAACTTACATTCTGTCTTTAAAAATACTGCTGAAAAGGTAAAGAAGAAAACTCAGAAATTAAATATTTCTGCACTGTGATACCTGGCTTCCATAACAGTAATAGAAAAATGGCCAAAAAAAAATCCACTTATAATTTGGTCACCAGTTTTTACATACAATTTTTTTCTGATTATTGTCACCTGGATTGAATAAATCCATCTTTTTTGTTTATTTATTAATGCAAGATCATTCCTGCACCTTTATTCAATTGCAACAGATTACAAATAAGGAGTCATGAAAACACAGAACTGCAAAAACATATTGAATTGTGATGCCTAAAACATTTGCTCAACGAAAGGTAAAATCTTGGGCTGCAGTATCACCCAACCAGTATGTAGTGAATAGGAGAGAATAAGTGCCTTTTAGCAACTTAAAAAAAATCTCTTGAATGTGAAAACCTAATGGTGTGATTTTTCTTCAAAATGAAAAAAAGAAGAATTACTTTCTAGGTTGAAAGGAAACAAGAAGTCACAAAAAAGCACTAAGAACTATATATATATTTTATGTGAAGTTTACTCTCCATAAAGTTTGGATGTAGACATTTTTTAAAGTATTACAAATTGACCAAGAACAAACTGAAAAGCAACGGCCTCAGCATGTGGGCAGATTTCTGGGACTGGCTCGGATCAGAGATGATATGAGAATTTACTGCCACACAGTTGTTGGAATTTAATCCAATGTTCTTTTACTGCATCTACATGATATCAAACTTTGGATGAAAGGTGAAAAATTCAACCAAACAGGTGAATGTTTCCTCTGTACTATGTCTAATATCTGAATGGTTCTAAATCCATCCTATAAAAATTATTTTATCCATTTTACTTGTGCCAAACATGTTGTCCCACTTTACCATTAAGGTTTCGTAAGTCACTTTAAATATTTTATTTCAAATAAAAAGAGTATAGTCATGTCTACATTGTTGACACTAGGAGAGTAATAAGGGCAATTGGCAGAGGATATGATTCTGTGATATACCACAGAAAAATAATCAAGCCATAGGCAGTAGATCAAGTCAGGAAATCAAGCCAGGGCTCAGCAAATCAAAATCTAGGCTTGGGAGTCTCAGTGTGTCAAATATATAACACCCTTCTTTTTCCTGCACAAGTTCTGAACCCATTGAGACATGAACAGACTACAAATCAAAATATCACTTTTATTACTAACAGAAATATTTGCAAAGTGTGTCTTGGGTCTGAGAACAAAAAGGTCTTTCCAATATTCTCTGCCCCGAATCTAGAACTTGAGAACACTACTGGATAAAACGTTTGGGTGTGCAGACCATGGAGACCGACTTTCACTAGTTTGGGGGTGAAAAAAGAAAAAGAAAGAAGAGAATCCCCAGACAGATTAGCTCTGCCCAACCAAGAAATGTGGATCGATGATTATTGATCACTCACCAGAAACCTCCCTCCTTTCCAATGGAACAAAAAGTCAGGAGAGTTGCTCCAGAGAAGTACCTCCAAATGGAAACCTGAAAAGTCAAGGAGTAGTATTTCCTCCTAGTCTTCCCTGTTTGTTCTGTTAGCCCATCAGATTTAACAGTCAAGCCAAGAGTCACCCAGGAGGATAGTGACACCTTTCTGATAGATCAGAAATCTATTAGAGTACTGTCTTCATGAGTCCTCTCCCCAGTACTAACTATGGTTGTTTTGTGGATCTTTCTGATAACGACTGGTAAATATGATCGAATTTTGCTCCTTGAAGAATCTAACTATGGATCAGAAGAGTCAGCAATTAAATTAACTCTAAGGTCATATTTTGTCTCATTCAAAATGTCTCACCACATCTAACTAAACCCCTGAGAGCTTCTGCAAAGAGATTGAATAACACCACCAAGATATACCATTTTTTCAAATGCCAACACATATAAGTCATAAATTTGAATACAATCACCTTCCAGTGTAAATTTTCCAGAGAGACATTAATGTCTCAAAATTAAAGTCCCTTACAAGCCAACAGGATTTAAAGTCCAGCATAATTCCATCCAAAGTCAAATTCTCTTGCTTCTGCAAGTTAAATGTCCAAAGTCATTATAGTACAAAATAAACTGTTCCAGTTCTTATAAGCAAAAGCTCAAAGAACAAAACACCAAAGGTCTCCAGTTACAGTCTTAAAATCAGCATTTCCAAAGTTTTTATTCTTCTCAGTCTTGGATAGAGATGTCTTATTCTGAACCTGGGCATACTTGGGTTTCTTCAGCAGCTGGTGTTTGCCTTGTTTTCTTTCCTGCAAATGTATGTAGTTTCTTCAGGACCTCAGAATTAAAATTAGCTTCTCATATGCCTCTCTTTTTTAAAAATCCAAAAAGTCAGTAG
This sequence comes from Theropithecus gelada, assembly GCF_003255815.1. Taxonomy (NCBI): domain Eukaryota; kingdom Metazoa; phylum Chordata; class Mammalia; order Primates; family Cercopithecidae; genus Theropithecus; species Theropithecus gelada. The sequence goes on along the minus strand of NC_037686.1, from coordinate 11,043,962 downwards.
ACATACAAGAGTATTTCTTCTACACCCAATTTTTGACAATGCAAGTGATCTCTGACTTCTTAGTGAAATTAACCAAGGCAGAATTCTGTTCCCAGAAGCCAACCTTTGAAGCTGCAAAAACCAAGGCAGACGCTTGTGGGACCTGAGGGCAGGAAGGCAGACTTTCTCACTTCAGTCTAGCCAGGAGGCAAGGCTTTTTTGGAATCTATGAGAACAAATGCACTTAGGAAAAAGTGCCACCAGGAGGTTATGATGGTGCTGGGCTTTCTTTATGTGGGAAAAACACATACCTGTTCATGTCACCTTTTCTCTCAGGCCACTGTATTAAGATACCACTGCCTTTTGGCAAACTGTTAGCAATATTAGCAGGCCAACTTACAGATCCTATTTGTGATGCATATCTTTCCATCTGCCATTTTAAAAACCCCTTACGATGCAGTTCCCCTTGGATTCTGTTGTTTCTGGAACCTACATGTTGTATTTAGGATGGGCTCTGCCAAGTGACACAGGCTTTCCTGTCTCTTTTGAAAAGATATTTTCAGTTCTGCATCACTCAGGTTCCTTCCGTGGCTTCTTACTATGGAAATGTTAGGACTATAAAACATGCCTATTTGAGGAAATTTCCTTTGTTCCCACATTCACTTCAAGTGGAGAATCACATTCAGAAGATTCCTGAGCTGAAATTTCAATTGATGTTACTGAGTCTAGAGCTTCTAGAAGCCTAGTGAAAATCCATGACTACAATGTGATCCTCAAGACAATGCCCTTCTTCAGGTTTGAATGTTCTGAGCTATGAATAGCATTTCTTATTTAGTATACTTTTTTCTGCAATCATGGGATGTATCACCAGAATTTTCTTCTTTATTTCTTCGACTTCTTTTGGGTAGAATCAGTTTTACCTTCTACTTAGACAATTTCCTTTCATCTCTACTACGTGTAGGGCTAGTATTGTTGCTTGATCCAATAGCCTTCTTTCTTCTGCGTTTTCTATTCTTTTTGTTGTTGTTGTTGTTTTGACATGGAGTTTCACTGGGTCCTCAAGCTGAAGTTCAATGGCGCCATCTCGGCTCACTGCAACCTCTGCCTCCCGGGTTCAAGCAATTCTCCTGCCTCAGCTTCCTGAGTAGCTGGGACTACAGGTACACGCCACCACACCCAGGTAATTTTTATATTTTTAGTAGAGACGGGGTTTCACCGTGTTGGCCAGGATGGTCTCACTCTCTTGACCTCGTGATCCACCCACATTGTCCTCTTAAGTGCTGGGATTACAGGCGTGAGCCACCACGCCCGGCCGCACTTGTTTTTCTAACATGCTGTCTTTGGTTATGCTTTCCCAGGGGAAAAAAAAAAAAAAATCCTGAGTAAATAATTTGAATGCAAGTGATTTATGAATAAAGTGATCCACGAAGAGAGGATAGGAAAAACAGGATAGGGGAAAGGCCGAGAAAAGATATAATTTCAGATAAAGTTCTACCCTCTACCTGGTTCCTCAGGGTGTTTGGAAATAAAAATTGCACCTGGTGTCTGTCTGGTCTCCAGGCAAGAGAACTGGCCAGCTGGGTTTCTGTAACTCCCAGTTACTGTCAGTTCTCTTTCTAGTTAAGGTGGTCCAAACACCCCAAGCAAAGTCCTCTAAGAAAAGTCAAGCTGCAAGCTTAGAAGCTAACGTAGCATAACCTGCATTTAATGTCATGGCCTCCAGACCTTGCTGAAAAACTGAATAAAAGCAGCAAATGTTTTTAGCATCCTGATACTGAAACCTGTTCACAGAAGGACTCTTTTGCCATTTAGCTGAAACTTCACTTCAGCTTTGCATGCTTACTGAAATGTCCAGTGGCCAGTATTTGCTGGGATGGAGGCAGTCTGTAACAAGAGTTTGCTAAAATTCACACCATTTAGAAACAGCCACCTTGCAGATAAAGCCTCCATAAGTAGCTGGGTCCCACCAAGGCTAGAATCCTACATGTCCTGCCTTCCTAAATCACTCTCAGAACTCATCAGTGTGTATTTTGCTCTTCAAATTCTAGTCCTTATCTATTTATCAAGGCCACTAGCTGATACATCAGAATGTGAACTTTTAAGGAGGGTTCAATAAATGACATTTTATTTTTTCCCAAAAGTTTAGAACCAATTGAAAGATATATGAAGGGATCAGGCAGATAAGATTCAAATGTCTCTTTTATAGTCCTAATGCTTTTTGGTGAACACATGTGTGCAAATTTGATTAAACTTGCTTCTCAAACTTCAGACTTACGCAACAGAGGCAGGATCTTCTCTGTTAAGCTTCTCTTGGGTAGAAAGAACAGTCAAGAATGCACCTCTCCACTGGCAGGCAGATTCAAAAGAAGGAAAGAGAAGGAGCTAAGCCACACATGTCTAGGTCCTTCTTCCAGTCAGGTAAGTCGTTCCCTAGAGAAGGAGCAGAGAGAAGACAAAGAGTCAAGGATATGAACTCTAGGATTCTTCCATGCTCATGAAACATTAGGGAGTACATGTTCCCCTCTAACACACAGAACAACCAACAGCAAGATAAGGCATCCACAGAATGAGGGCTCATGAGAATGGAATTAAAAGACAACAGTGAATAATCTAGAATAGATTGATGCTGACAAACTTTCCTAAAAGGGCAGATAGTACTTTTGGCTTATGTGTCATATGGCTTCTGTTGTTAGCTCTGCTGCTATAGCCTGAAAACAGTCACAGACAATGCCTAAACACAAGAGCATGACTGTGTTCCAATAAAACTTTATTTATAAAAAGGTGGTTGCATGAGCTGTATCTATTAACACCTGTGAGGGGTTGCCACTGGGTGTTGCCACTGCTGGCTTAGAACACATGAGAGATTTTCTCATCAGGAACACAAATAACAGTAGATCTTACATACACAGTGCAAAACCAAGATGAGAGATGGTGAACCAAGATAGGCATATAACCTAATGGAGTGATTCCAAAATACATCTTGTAGTCAGTGATCAAAAGTTCTCAAGCTTGTTCTTCAGTTAGTACAAGTTTTGTGAGAATGGAAATTCTTGCCTGTTTGGTTTACTGCTGTGTCCCTGCTATATCACGAGTACCTAGAGTTATGTCCAGTGCATAGTAGGTGTTCAATTTACATTGTACAGATGAATTAGAAATAATTTCAAACAGTCACATGTGAATAATATAAGGTATAAGATGGTGCCATAGGTTAAAATAAAAACATGTATCAGAATGACAAATCAGACCAGACTATGCAAAAATAATAATAATAATAATAACGAAAGCCCAAACTGACTCATTTAGAATCCAAAGAGGTGATAAAAATCAAAGGAAATACAGGTAGCATATAGTAAGTGCGATACACACAGCCAATGAAATCAGAAAATACAATTCTTAAAATGGGAGATGACTGAAAGGGAAAAGCAAACATAGTGATTATGGGATCTTGCAGTTCCCTAAGTATTCCTTAGAGTTTTTGCCTAAAGGATTTGCCTATATGTTTCTTTTATCTCTACCACTGGGCCCTCTTACCACCTTGCTTTTTTTTTTAGACAGAGTCTTGCTCCATTGCCCAGGCAGGAGTGCAGTGACATGATCTCGGCTCACTGCAACCTCCACCTCCCAAGTTCAAGTGATTCTCCTGTCTCAGCCTCCTGAGTACCTGGGATTACAGGTTCATGCTGTCATAGCTGGCTAATTTTTTGTATTTTAGTAGGGATGGGGTTTCACTGTGTTGCCCAGGCTGGTCTCAAACTCCTGAGCTTAGGCAATCTGCCCACCTCGGTCTCCCAAAGTGCTAGAATTATAGGTGTGAGCCACTGTGCCCGGCCCCACCTTGCTTTTTGCCTGAATTACTCCATCTTCCTCACCAGGTCCCCTCCAGCAAGCCTATCATCTCCCAAGACTAGATCAAGAGCCTCATCCTGTGCTTATTTCTGTCATAGCACTTCTCATACTGTGGATTTACTACTTATGAGTCCATCTCCACCCACTAGGAAGGAAAAATGATCTTGTTTAATATATATTTCTTTGTAGCCTAGCACTGGCATGAATTGTGCTGAGTAAAGATTGGCAAGACCTGAAGAATAGAATAAAGCAACCAGAAGAGCTTTACACACACATAAGAAAAAGATTTTGTAGGTGACTATCTTTCTGTGTCTCACATGACTCGCAGAAGCCAATCCTACCGTGATTACTCTGGAAGACCAGTACAGTGGCATTCAAGCTCAGCTGCACTTTCAGATTAGCTGGAGAACTTTAAAAAATTACTGACGCTTGAGTCCTACCCCAAGAGATTCTTACTTAGTCTTGGGAATAACTTGGGCCTGAGTAATTTTTAAAGTGGCCCATTTCATTCAAATGAACAGTCAAAGCTTAAAACAGGTCATTGGGAACACCTCAATAAGGTGAGAATTGTATAGGAAAAGGGGAGAAGTGGCTTCTAACAAGCAAATCTCTACAATAAAATAGATACTATTTGATCTTTGGTCTTTTTGTAGAATTCAATATAATTTAAAAGGCCTCTAACAAATACACCAGGATTTGAATCTGATGTAATAAACCCTAGGAGTGAGGACAAATCAGACTCAGACAAAGCCTTAAAATAACAAAACCAAGAAAACTCCAAACCAGTCCTCAGTCAACTTAGTCTCTGATTGGATTAAGATGATCAGCCACCATTTTTCCTGCCTACTAGATGATGAGAGTATTCACTGGAGGAAGATAACATCACCTAAAGCCTCTACAATGCATTATACACAATGCTCAACATTCAATAAAAAGAACGAGGCACACCAAGAAATAGGATTCAAAGAAAAAAAATAAACAATAAAAGCTGAGTCACAGGTAAAATATCTATTGGAATTATCAGATATTGAAATTTTATAAGTTTATGATTAATAATTTCAGATAACAAATGAGAGATGAAGAATTTTTCCAGATTACTGGGAAAAGAATTAACCAAGAGTGCTAGACTTGAAAAAAATTAACAACTACACTTAAGAGTTAAATTCATATGATTACAAGAAGATCAGACATGAAAAAAAATTATTAATACACAAAGGTTGGTCAAAAATAAGCAGGAACAAAGAGAGCAAAAGCAATGGAAAATACAGAAAAAGCATATAAATGATATATAGGGCGTGACGCAAAGATCCAACATACATATCACTGGAGGCCCAGAAGGGTAAGAAAACAGGACAGAAACAATACTGAAGTGATAAAGATCACAGATTGTCCAAGAAAAGGTTTTTATAGGATTAGGGATGCACGATTTCAAAAGAAATTTAATCTGGTCAAAAGGGTACATGTTAAATGACACATCTCATGGAATTAAGGGCACATGAAATTTTCTGGAAGCTTTCATGAAGCTGATCCTGATATTGCAAGATCAAATCTACTTGGAGTCACCAAAATAGGGCCATGACAAAACATTCACAAATGTGGCCCTTGCATCCACGTATGAAAATCCAGGTGTTTTTAGGTCTTTTTTCACACTACTGGCCTGGAGTGGACAGCACCCTTTTAGTCATAATACTAAGTTAGTGAGCAAATATTTCCAGTTCCCTTTAAAAAGTCTACCCTAACATCTGAGATGTGTATCAGGCAGATGCAACTCCTTTCACCCCTGGAGATTCCTGCTTCATCTCAGGCACAGGGAAATCTCATTTATCTTGTTTTAAACTTCACTATGTGTTTTAAATACATTTTTATAACTTAATGCCTATTTTAAAATGTTTTACCCAGTATTTTGATGTGTTTAGCATGGGCAATCAGAATCAAATGAGATCAATCAGCAACACTGATCAAAAGTCCACTTAGTGCTATAGCAATCTGATGTTCAAAATGTTCTAAATGACTCTAAAGTGGTAAAGGATTGTCAGATCAGATAAGAACATTACCAAGGGGTCAGACAGCCTTTTGCAGTGGAAGAGACAGACATTGGAAGCATGAAAAGTAATTGAAGCAATGTAGTATTCTTCCAGTGAAGATGGATTTCATTCACTAAATTTCAGGAGGGACTGCAGACATTCCACCTTCTTTATTTATTTTTCCTGAAACTACAAACCATGGTTGATTCCCAAATTAATCCTGGACTTTGCAATCCCCTACTAGAGGTGCTACCTTATTTGGAAAGATGAAATCAGGCCTTTTTACTTTTCTATCTCCTTTTACAGATGAGTGGGGATATTAATTTTGAGCGACTAATATATTTTATATGATTTGTCACTTCTCAGCCCAGCTTTGACAGGTACATTTCATGATTAAAACACTTAGTAATTAGCTGATGTCCTCTTTCCACTCTTTCCAGTACTCACTGCCCATTCCCCAGCCTTAAATTCAAAAATCTGCTTTGTGCTTATCAAGAACTATAATATATCTCATATCATTGTCCTCAGTGAAAGGTTTTGGCTTTCAAAAACTGAACATCAGCTGCAGTGTTTTCTATAAGCTAGGTCTTATTTCCTAAAAGAAAAGTAGAATTTTTCTAAAAGCATTTGAAATATAATCTCTAGTTCTAGGTGAAGCAAAACTGCAAAAATGTTACATTTATTGATTAGACTCTGAAGTCCTCACAGAGGTGCAGCTACCTCTTTCTGACCTTTCTACCCGGCTTGGCCAATTTGTGGGGCCCTAAAAAACAAAGTTTAACTTTGCAAGATGTTCTTTTGTTAATGGGTATCTTTATTCGTATTTTAGAGTGATAATTTCCAATTTTTCATAAGCTCTTTGAAAGTGAATAAAAGCATGAAGGTTGGAGATACATTTGGCATCAGTGCAAATCATTTATTATAATGGACGTCAACAATATTACACCAATACTAGTTATTCCTGTCAAATTGCCTAAAATTGAAATCACATTTAGGACAACAGGCACATTGAAATTATAGGAACTAGCATTTCACTGTGTTTGCATTGGGCTGAGTATGTTGTGATGATTTTGCAATTAGCATTGCTCCTGCACAAAAAAAAAAAAATGTGTAGGTGAATTTTGGAGCCTAATCTTACTAATTACCTGTAGGAGATCATCGCTTAGATGCTTTATTAGACATTTCTGAAATGTAATACTGTTGAAATGGTCTCTCACTTCCAGGCACACCTTTCATTTCCCAAAAGTCTTTCCCCGGAGCCAGTATGACCCAACTTTTGTGTGTATAAATAGCTTTTGTCCACGTTCATGGGAACTTTAATCATTTCTGTTTGACAGATAAGTGATTTTAAGTAAAAATGCACGTTTTCATTTTAAATGAATGTGTTATGAATTTTGATGCACTTAATCCTATTTCAAGATATGAAGACAAATCTTGACTTCTTACTATTTAGTAAATAATATATACTACTAAATTTTTTAAGTTAATTATTTGAGAGAGAGCATGATTCAATCCACATGTTTTTAACTGACATTATAATGCTCTGTCCCTGAATTGGCCATGTCAACAGTAGACTAAGACTGACAGAAAAATTAGACCCAGCTACAACTTGAATGAGTTAAACAGGCTTTCTATAGAGAAGGATATTGACAGAAGCAGAATAGTCAAGATACCAGTTGAGTAATCAGTAACATCTTCAAGAGTGGAAGTCCCAGTTGGGAGCCCAGGGTTGTTGGTAATGTTAATTGAGAGCCATCACCCCTTCTGGAAGGTCACTTTCCAGGAAGAAGAAGACTGGAGGCATAGCACTGCCATAGATGAGCTAATCTGATGGCCCCAGGTCCAGCTCACCTGGATCCACAGTTGCTCCATCTCTCTCAGGGTTATCTTCATACCACATGTGTTTCAATATTGAAAATGGGTTTTAAAATGTTTTCATTATTTAAAATGTTTGCCTTTATAAAATTCAGCTAGATTATTTTTACAGTGTTTGAGCTTTGATTGTAAATAAAGTGAAAGAGCCATGGGATAAAGTGGACAAGTGACACTCTGGGGCTGAAAATAGGCTTCATCCCAATTAATGAAATCATAAAAGGAATATGATCATTGCTATCTTTGTTTTTCTTCTTATCATTGATTTCTGAAGTGTTGGTAAGATCTTGCTGCATTACATAAGAATTTTTATTAGATGCTTGCCAAAATACAGATTCATCACACATTTTTTTGAAATAAATTTGAAGGCTTATTAAAACTTCATGCTCTTCATCATATTCTTAAATATTGACATCAACATTCTTAATGTTTTGTGACTATACAAAGCATTAAGTGTAGCATGAAGTGTGTTAATTAAACAACATATGATTAGCTATAAACCAACTTAAAACTAAGTGATAAATTCCTACCCAATCTATAATTTTTACACATAGATGCTAGAGAAACTCTAGGAGGCCTTCAAACTGAGGCATTTTAAAAGGGAAAAAGTCAAATAGTTTATTCATTGGGATATGAAAACACATTCCATGGCTGTCTTCAGGATGAGCTCCCGGTTGTTCTCTAATCAGTGGTAGTAAACTCCGAGGTCACCCCAACTGAAATTTTTAGTCTCTTAGATTAAATATTATCACTTGAAAAGTTATACCATCACTGGGCGTGGTGACTCATGCCTGTAATCCCAGCACTTTGGAAGGCTGAGGCAGGCGGGTCACCTGAGGTCAAGAGTTCGAGACCAACCTGGCCAACATGGTGAAACCCCGTCTCCACTAAAAATACAAAAAAATTAGCCGGGCATTGTGGCAGGTGCCTGTAATCCCAGCTACTCAGAAGGCTGAGGCAGGAGAATCGCTTGAACCCAGGAGGTAGAGGTTTCAGTGAGTCAAGTTTGCACCATTGCACTCTAGCCTGGGTGACAATAGTGACACTCCATCTCAAAAAAAAAAAAAAAAGAAGAAGAAGAAGAAGAAAAGAAAAGTTATACCATGAACTGTTCCAACAGGCTCATAACCTACTGACTTCACTGGCAATATCTTCTCCATGCAGTCCACTCACAGGACGTACCTAGCCAACAGTTACACTCATATCATTCCCCTTCCCAAAAACCTTCAATGATTTCCCCTTTATTCTCCCAAGCTCCTCCATTCCCTAATCCTTTCATGTAGAGACTGTGTCCCACCCTAATGGTTCTACTGGCTTTTTCCAATAGAAATAGTTTAAAATGCACAATCTTTTATTCTTGGTTACTCTTTAGAAACACTCTCCTAAACCTTCTTTACCTGACTGTCCTCTGTGCCTTTGCTCTTGCCAGATTCTGTAGTTGAAGTATCTTTTTCTGGCCATCTTTGTCTTTTGAACACCATGTGCTAAGGCATGAAGGCAAGAAGCAAGAGGGACATTTGGAAGACTGGAAGTAGCTCAATAGGCAGTGAAAGTGCATGCTCATGAAGAGGGCACAGCAATGCCAGGATTGCAGGCAGAGTCAGAATTGAAAGAGCTGTGACATCATTTTAAGAACTTTCATTAAAAACAAAGAGCCATTGAAAGTTTTAAAAATGTGTATTTTAGGAAGGTCATCTTGGCCACATTTGGCAAATAAAAAAGACTGAGGTTAGGGAGACCACTGAGAGAGATCATTTACAATAGACCAGGAAATGGACAGGAAATGTCTGAATCAGGGAGTAGCAGGATGGCTGGCGAGAAGGGTGGAGTCCAGAGATACCTCAGAGGTGGAATCACTCTCCAATAGGAGAGTTCTGATCCATGAGACTAGAAATGAGGAAAGAGAGCAGGTTGTGTGGGAGAGCAAACTCACATTTAGATGTATTGAATAGAATATATCTATATACAAAGAGATAGGTGGGGTGGGCAGGAGAATCAAGGAAGAAAGAGGAAAATATACAAAAAAGTGAAAGGAGATGTGTGCAGACTGATGATGACAGCGATGGTAAATGAGGGGCATGATTAACACTTAAGTCTCCGAATTCTGGGGCTAAAATAAAAAGGGAACAAGCTGTTTTGCAGGTGTTGAGTAAACAATGAGGAAGCCAAGTGCTCCAGAGGAAGTAAGAATTGCTCCTATGGAATGATTTAGAAACACACTTTGGAGAAGCAAAACATACCAACCTTTCTCACAAGGCTATTTTTGGGATTCCAGTTATCTTTATAGAGACATTTACACCCCCATATATTCAGTAAAATTACTATGATTCCTCTTCTACTTTTGGCCCTAATATAGTTTTGTATCCTCAGATATACAGTTAAAGGATATAATTTCTATATTTAACAACCTGCACATTCCCAACTTGGAGCTAAATGTATATCAGAGATGAGTTTTTTTCTCCCAAATTAATCTCTGTATAATATGTGGATCAGGTCTTTGGAGAATGTCCCACTTCCATTTGCTTTTCATTCATTATTTCCTTAAAGAAGGCTTTTTTGAACCCCTACACTCTGTCAGCACCTCCTGATACACTCCAGTGAAGTTGAGCACCTCTTTTTCTTGCACTTGAAACAGGTATCATCGACTTTTACTGCACAGTCATGCACCACCTAACAGTGCTTCCATCAATGATGAACCACTCACAGGGCAGTGGTCCCATAAGATTATAATATCGTATTTTTAATGTACCTGCTCTATGTTCAGATACCCAAATATCATTGTGTTCCAGTTGCCTCCAGTGTTCAATACATAACTTGTGCAGGTTTGTAGCCTAGGAGCAACTGGCCATACCATACAGCCTAGGTATGTAGCAGGCTATACCACCTAGGTTTATGTACGTACACTCTGTGATGTTCACACAATGAAAAAAACCACCTGACGATGCATTTCTCAGACCATATCTCCAACATTAAGTGACTCCTGACTGTCTTTGATTAATACTGTTTCCCCACGAATCTACAAGCTCCAGAAGGGAAGGAACCATGTTCGCGTTGCTTATTATTTTACCCTCCAGTTCCCAGAACAGCATCCAGCACATGGCAGATATTCAATAAGAGCTGTGAAGTGCACACAGAAGATAAAGACAGAATGAATGAGTGAAATGAACTATTTAGACTAGGACTTTGGCTAAGTAACACTTTTCTTTCACTAACAAAAATTAAGTCACGACCTCTAGTTCTGATAGGAGCATTACTTTCTGAGGCCTATCAGAGAATACTAGTTCTCCGCAATGACAACTCAAGGAAAAAATTTTAAATTATTTAAATTTAAAATGCATTTAACTGTCACGCTATTGCATATTATGTTTTGCCTGGAGGTCTGCACTGAGAGATTTTCATAAAGATGACAGAAGAATCAGATATAATAGAATAAGCAATGGTGCAGAGACACGAAGTTCACATATTTGGCAAGTGGTAGCAGGAGCCCAAGGTGAGTACAGAGGGTAAGGATGAATCTGTAAGTTGCACTTGAAATCAACTTGGAGAGAACCATGAAGGCCACAGGTCTGGCTTTTAATCAGAACATGCTGGTGGGAAGAGGTGGGAGGGGAGACTAAAGATTATTATTATTTTTTTTTTTGAGACAAAGTCTCAGCCTCCAGAGTAGCTGGGATTACAGGCACATGCCACCATGCCCAGCTAATTTTTGTATTTTTAGTAGAGATAGGGTTTCACCATGTTGGCCAGGATGGTCTCCATTTCCTGACCTCATGATCCAGCTGCCTCGGCCTCCCAAAGTGCTGGGATTACAGTCATGAGCCATCATGCTGGGCCAAGACTAAGGATTTTTAATACAAACCTTACACAAATCATAGCTAGCCTTTAGAAAGCTGATTCTGGAGGCAAAGAATGGCTAAGCACAACAGGGATGAAATCTGTTAGGAAATGAATGATCCAGTTCATACCAGAGGCAACTGGGGCCTGAAATAAGGTAGTGGTGTAGACAAAGAAAAAGAGAAAGAAGTTTAATTATCCTCAGGATGCTGCAGTCATTAACTGCCATGCTGATTAAGGAGGAAGAAGAGGATTAGAAGGCTAGGTAATGAATTCAGTCTTCTTTCTAAACCTCAGGACCATCTATGTGAAAATTCAGCACCAGCTAGAAAAGAGAGCTGGATGTCTAAAGAGGATCTGACAAAAAGATGAAGATTGAGAAGCCATGGATACAGATGAGATTGTCAAGCAAGAAAGCACAGAAAGCAAGAAAAATAAAATGAAGGAGAGAACATTAGAGAAAGTGTACATTTAGGAGTAAGAAACAGACACAGTAGGGTCATGAGAGAAATGAGAGTAATAACACAGAAGCCAGACATGAACAGATGTTCAAGAAGGCAAGGTCATGGTCAATGCTACCTAAAGGCTGGGCAGAAAAATGATGAGAAACAGCACAAATCAGGTTTGTGGTTAGGAATCTGATGAACAGATTCCTTGGAAGGTGTGGTAGGCTGAATAATGACCCCTATACATTTCGGGTTTGACTAAGTTAAGGATCTTGAGATCAGAAGATCATCCTAGATGATTTGAGTGGGTCCTAAACGCAATCACAGGTGTCTTATAGGAAAGAGGCAGAAAGAGTTAACATGGAAGGGAGAAGGGAAGACAATGACCTCAGCAGAGAGAGAGACTTGAAGATGCTATGCTGTGGACTTTGAAGACAGAGGAAGAGGCCAAGTGCCAAGGAAGACAGATGGTCATTAGGAGCTGAAAATGGCCAGGAATGCAGTTCTAGAGGCTGGGAAAGGCAAGGAAATGGATTCTTCCCTAGAAGCCCCAGAGGGAATGCAGTCCTGATGACACCCTGGTTTTCAGTCCAGTGAATGTGATTTTGGAATGCCAGCCTCAAGAACTGTGAGAGAATAAATTTACGTTGTATTATCTCACCAATTTTGGTGATTTGTTACAGTGGTCTTAGGAAACTAATTCAGAAGGGAAGGTGAAAACACATTTCAAATATATGAAAAGAGAGTAAAATATGAAAAAGTGAAGGTAATAAGCAAAATATTAATTTCTCACTTCGTTGACAGGTTCTTGGAAACTGCAGCTTTAAGTGAAACAACATGTAACAAGGCCATCTTTTTCTCGTCAACATTACAACAAAACAACATTAAACAATAAAAAAAATTATTGGAGAACCTGTTTTATGTTAGTTTGCTTAAAGTTGCAGTTTCTAGGAACCTACCAAAGAAGTTAAGTGAAAACTTAGTGTATACATCGTGATCTCAAGAGGGTTGCCAGCAATGGAGTAAGAGTGTTGAGACAGCTTAGAGAGAAATCAAGTTCAAAAGAAGAATTATTGTGCCTGTGTGTTACTTTTTAGATTTGTGGACACTGCGATATGTCTATAGGTTTAGAAGAAAGAGTCCATGAAGAGTAGAACTCTGAAGATGCAAGAGTAATGAGATGATGCTTGATGAATCAGGTATTTCAGGAAAAATGAAGAAATGGTCGGGTGCCAGACTTGGAAAAAATAGGAAGCCATCCTGAGTTAGGAGGAATATAAAACATCTGCATGCCATTTGCCTTAGCATTCATTAGTATGTGTCCCAGGATTGTAAACTGACTTTAATGTTAGCCCAAGCAGAGCATAAATAGATAGGTTAGATCTGCTACATGACAAGACAGAGAGCTTCTCATTGATTTTTACATAATTCATTATTTAGGGTTGTTCATATCACTATCCACCCCCATCAGTGCTGGTATTATGGACTTCACCACACTTCCAAATGAGTGAAAAATAATATAATCCATAAAAATATTGATTAGAGTAGTTAGAATAAAATGTGTTAGGATTATATTTTGAGTTCTAAGAGCTTCAAGCCTTGAAATTCGTAATCAAGTGTGCTTCAGAAGTGCTCTATGTTCAAGGCAGTTATTTAAATCACCATCCTGAGTATTGCAGGGTACAGTATAGCACTATGGTTTTTAAGAAGCAGGCATGATTATAACTCCAACAGTTGTGTTATCATCAGGGAAAATTCCACTCCAGCACTTTACAAACTTATTAAGTCAGAAGAACATGTCTCTTCAGCCTAACCCTTTCCGAAAGTTTCAGGCAACTTCCTAACGAGTTATTTATCAGAAAATCCATTTCCTCACATTAAAAAAAAAAAACCGACAGAAGTGTTATTAGGTTATGTTGTAAAAGGATTGATGCTTCCAAGAAACTGACAAATTAAACACTCTGTCCATACTGGTAACTCATTGCTCTAATGCAGTTCTGGAATCAAGGAAGTTATGGTACAAACAACCTCAGATGACCCGCACGTTTGCCTGGGAGACTGACAATATACAAGCACATGGTAGGGTGACAGAAGAGAATAGGATTTCCCTCTTTCTGAATGGTCATGCTGTAGGATGAAAGGGAAAATAGGTATATACTATGGTTTCCTGATGAACAGTCACCCAAAGATGATTTGAGAGGATGTCTTTCCCCTTAGAGAAGGCGTGGTAGCCAGGAAATCAAAGGGACGCTGTGTTAGGCTGTTCTTGCATTGCTATAAAGAAGTACCTAAGGTTGGAGAATTTGTAAAGAAAAGAGGTTTAATTGGCTCACGGTTCTGCAGGTGGTACAAGAAGCGTAGCACTGGCATCTGCTTCTGGGGAGGCCTCAGGAAGCTTTTACTCATGGCAAAGGTGAATGAGGAGCAGGCATCTCACATGGTAGGAGCAGGAGCAAGAGAGACGTCGGGAGGTGTGAGAACTCACTGTCATGAGAACAGCATTTAGCCATTCATGAGGGATTCATCCCCATGACAAAATCACCTCCCACCAAGCCCCACCTCCAACATTGGGGATTACATTTCAACATGAGATCTGGGCAGGGACACAGATCCAACTTTATCAGACACCATACTCTGTGCTTCTTTGCAGACAGGTGGCTCCTCTTAGCTGTTTCCTGCTGAGTTAATAGGTCAAGGTAAAAGCCCATGGTGGGAAATAGGATGACCATGACACAGGTGGTTTGTCTTCTAAATCCATTATGGAGCTGAGAATGGGAGACAGCTGGCAGGCACCAGGTGTACATGTACCATGGATAGGCATTTTTTTCTTTCTAATAAATAGGAAGGGTCCTTACTACCTCTGGAAAGATCCACATCAGTAGAAGCATTTACTGTCATTAAAAATGAACCTTAGGGCAACCTGAAAAGCAAGGTTTCCTATGAAAGTATGAGTTTAAAGTGGTAGACAGACGGTGGCTACAGAGGGAACTCACAGCTGATCTAGGGCCCGCCTTCAACATTAGACAGGGAAGCCCCCAAGAAGAGAAGCAGAGGTGGTGAGAAAGATGGGCAACTTGGTACCACAGTGGGCAAATAATGGAGTTCACAAATGCTGCCCAAGGCTTGCAGAGGGAGCCGCTTGGGAGACTGGCACTCCTTGGTTGCACCCATATGTGTGAGGCCAAACAAGGCAAAAATAGGAAGAAGCCTAGATTACTCTACACAAAGACCTCCCAGATAATATTTGTCTTGAACTGTCAATGCCGCCCAGTCAAAAAACAAAAACTAAAACCTTTCACAGGATGGAGACTTAGTTCGACAAATTCACTAAAGGCAAAAGCAATGGATCTTCCTTTGTAATTTATCCTCTGTTCCTCACCTTCATTGACCAAATGTAGGATTTTCTTTCATCCATTCATTGATCCGACAAATATTTATTGAATATCCACCATGTGCCTCATGCTATTCAGGTGCTGGGGATACAATAAATAAGTCATACAATGTCCTTACCTTCAGGAGGCATATAGTCTAGTGGAGAAGGCAAATGTTAAACAAATAATTACAGACCCACATAAATATAAACTTTCAAATTGGGAAAAATAGAAGATGATATTGGGGACATATAATTTAATTTGGGGGGATCTGAGAAGGCAAAGAAATGTTACTGAAGCTAGAGGATGGGAGAGAATCCAAGAGGTGAAGAGGAGGAAAGTGGTTTCCAAACACGGCAAACAGCCTGTGCAAAGAGCCCAAGAAAAGAAAGAGCTTGGCATGTTCTGGGAACTAAAAGATGGCCATTGGGTCTACAGCACAGTCAGCCAGAACAGGAGTTGGCACGAGGCCAGGCTGGAGGAGTGTGGGTACCACATTGTGATGCCAATGGCCACAGACATACCCTCAGACGCAAATAAAGCAGCCCTTTGAGAAGTTACCCTTCAGCCCTTCTCGGCAGGTCTTTATTCTCCCACTCGGCTGTTCTGACTGTGTGCTGGTCTGCTGGCCTAGTGCAGCCATATAGAAGTCAATAATCAACCATACAAGATGATATCAGATGATCGAAGTAGCCAATAATGTAGAATGGGGAAGACTGGGGAAATATCAAGCCTGGGAGAAGATTATAAAGTTCAGGTTTTGACACATTAATTTGAGATGATGTGTGAGACATCAGGTAAAAAGTCCAACATTTAAATTTAAAGCTCAGAAAAGCAGAAAAGAGACCTGGGCTAAAGCTATGAATCTGAGCATCATGGCAATCAACAAGCAATAAAAACTAACTCTGGCTAACTTCAGCAGAAAAGACATTTATTGAATGGATGTTGGACAGCTCACAGAATTTCCAAGATGTTTGGAGAAACAAACTCAGAAAATAAGCAGAAACTACAGAATGCTGGTTGGCCGAGAACACTGAAAAATCACACCATCAGAATTCTCTGGTGAGATCATGGCAGCCATCACTGCTGGCCCTGGACACTGCCCATGGCCACTGGCACCACTGCCCCTGGAATGTGAATGCTGCTCATTTACCCTCAGATGAACTCTCTGTGCTCCATGCTTCTTTGATTTACCAACCTCCAATTCAAACCAAGGTACCAGTATGTTATTTGCTAAGTCTATCTGCCCATATTCCAACTGCTGATAGAAAAGATAAAACCAAGTTTCAGGAATATTTATCTTGGGTAGAGAAAAGGAGCCTACAGGAATGTACAAGATCACTTAGTGAGCAAGTGAGAAAGGAAAAGGGCAGGATGGAAACAAATGAGAATAAGATGGAAGAAATGAAGGTGAGGGAGTTTGCAGGGAAAAGCCTTGGTCCAAGCCTGGAGAAACTCCGGCATGGGGTTTCACCTGAGTAAGAACTGTCAAGGCCTATTCTGTGATGATACACTTCAGCTCAAGTCTACTAGCATTCAGAAACAAAGATGGTATCCCTCGTTTGGGAGTACACTGATTTTAACAAGTGAGTCTTGAAGTGAATTTAAGAATCACATTATAAATCTGACTCCTTAAGATGGCATTTTCCATGTGACCTTACCCACTCTGATGCCAACTCTAATTGGATATGCTCCTAGGGTTGTTAAACTGTTCAAAACTACAATAGCACACAAAAAAGGAACTGACAGAGATTTATATAACAATTAATTGAAATACCATATGCATTGCCTGGATGTATTTCTTCAGTATTCTTAACTGACCTGTGACTCTCTGTGTAATTACCTGCAGATCTTGAAACCTGGCAAGAATTGAATCAAACGCAAATAAAAAGACATGTTACATCTTTTGTGTTAGGAATAAAATGGAGACTAATACCCTTTGAGAAAAATAACCTGGACGTTATGATGAGGGTTATCATGGCAAGAAAAAAACGTGTGTGGGATATGGTACCAAGCAAATATACTTTTCCCAAACAGTCTCACCATTAGAAATAGATCCCATTCAAATTCCTTTTCTTTAGGGAAAAAAAAAAAAATCTACATATCCTAGTCCAGGAACAGAATCTCTGAGACTGGGTAATTTGAAATGAACAGAAATGTGTTGGCTCCCAGTGCTGGAGGCGGGTGATCCAGGATCCAGGCACCAGCATGAGGTGTGGTGAGTGCCTTCTTGCTGCATTCCTTCTGGCAGGAGGTGGAAAGGCAAGAGGGCAAGAGAACGAATCCACTTCCATGAGCACTTTTAATAACGTGCTCATGAATCTACTCATGAGGGTAGAGCCCTCAAGACCTAAACACATCCCGATTAGGCCCCACCTCCTTATACCATCACATTGGAGACTGAATTTTCATTCCCCCCAGAACCTAGGGAACATTCAAACCACAGCACTGCATACGTCCTCCCCTCCCCACTCCAGTACTTTGAACGCTTGCTCAAAAACACAGAGCACAGGGAGTTTTTTAATCGTTCCTGATCTTTTCAGCTAATTCTTGGTTCTAAAGAAGTGGTTTTCCAACGGGGTATGTAGGATCCCCAGATTTCCACATACAGGCTTTAGGAAGCATCACAGAAAACAGAGGAGACCCATTAGGCATGGCTCAAGACTCCTGGCACTGCTCTGATTTTATGTTTTCTACATCTGTTCTGTGGTGTTAAAAGCTTAACACCTGCTCTGGGGAAAGAAAATTCCTTTCTCTCTCTCTCTCTCTCTTTTTTTTTTTTTTTTTTTTTTTTTGAGATGGAGTCTCGCTCTGTCGCCCAGGCTGGAGTGCAATGGTGCGATCTCGGCTCACTGCAACCTCCGCCTCCCGGGTTCAAGCAATTCCCCTGCCTCAGCGTCCCAAGTAGCTGGGACTATAGGCTATGTGCCTACATAGGCACGTGCCACCATGCCTCACTAATTTTTGCATTTTTAGTAGAGACAGGGTTTCACCATTTTGGCCAGGTACTCCTAAAATTCTTTAGCCATTTACTTATACCACTACTGTGAATAACAGAGTTTTCTGAAAAGCCCCTAAGTATTCATTTTAGGACCCCTGACATGAAGGATACTAGGATCCCTAAGAACCAAAATGCTTCTGAAGAGGAAGGAGGTCTTTGGCTCTACCACACACCTAAAAGACTGGCCCACCCATGATGTGGGCCTGCAGATGAGCCTCAGATCTAGGGCTGCCAGATTTAGCAAGTAAAAGTAAAGAATGTTCAGTTACATTTGAAGTTCAGAAAAATGACATAAAATTTTTGCATAAGCATATTCCATGCAATACTTGGGATAGATTTATACTGAAAAATTATTTACTGTTTCTCTGAAATCCAAATTCATCTGTGAATCCTGTAGCTTATCTGGCAACCCCACTCAAGTCAGACTAGAGCATGTGGTGACACATAAACACGAGTGTCAAAGTTCACCTTACACTGATGGGTATGTTTGCTATTCCAGAAGTTCTGCCTAGGGCCTGGGACCAAAAGATCAGCCTGGGTGTTCCTTCTAAAGTCCAGCACAGACAAATATTCCTGCAGATGCCCTGATACCCACTTCGACTCTAGCCTGTCTGATTTAGTTATCACAGCATCTCAGTCACTGACTTAAACCTTGCTAATCTGCCTGGTGTTGCTTTCTCCAGGTCTATCAGCTCCCAACATGGCCAGGTGCTGAGCCTCAAATGGACTCCTACGTCATTTCACTCCTTCATGGTTGTCACCTAGATATAAATAGGAATCCTCATCTCCATGAGCCACAGATCCTGATCTCCAAACCTTGGACCACTTAAGAACCCCAAGATTTATCACCACGCCAGACCCTGAGATGAATTCTATCTATAGTCAGGTAACTGTTTAATAACCCCAAAGAAGCTCAGCATGATCTGACTCAAGGTTGATCACTCTCTGACCTTGTATCTTCCTCAGCACTTCCTCAGTGAGGACCCCCCTAGCCTCACTATGTATAGTTGCACACACACCTCCCCACATGGGACTTACTCTCCTTCTCTGTTTATCTCAGTAGCACTTATCGCCATTTAAAATACCAAGCATTTCACTTATTTATCTTGTTTATTTTCTGTCTCTCATCTCCACAATGTCAGCCTCACAGGAGACTCATTTTGCCTATTTTGTTCAGCGCCTAAAGTCATACCTGGTACAGGACAGATACTCAAAAATATGTTTTGGGAATATCGTATCTTTCTTCTAGTAGCTGGACTTCTAGAAGAGAGGTTATTATCTTGTCCTGCTGTGGTAGGTCTTTGTGTTGTTCAATATCTCTGCAAATCCAGCACTGGGAACCTACCTTCCTCCTCTCACTAAAGCCTTTCCAGGAATGTGCATTTTATTCTAGACCTGAAAAACACACAGCCAGCTTGCTGGTACCTGCCATCAAAGCTTCCCCACCTGAACTTTCTGTCTACTTGAACTTCCCTCTGACACCAAAGTTCGGATTCACCTGCTCATTTTTTTCCCTGCCTGTACCAGTTATAAAAGAGGGATGCACAGCTTTCTTGTCATCTTGAGATCAAAGGGGCAGCACTCCCACGTGGTGTAAAAAAGACTCACTTTCTAGTCTCTGAGGACTCTACTCTGTGTATCAACAACAGCAGGCTATCCATCCAGGCTAGAGTTCTGTGAATTAGGCAAATGTCAGGAACCTCACATGATTCACAACTTTCGTACTAGAGAAATACACTGACCTTAAAACGTAGACATCCTCACAGAGCAATAGACTGCATTTACACTTTGAGGGAATGTTAGTGTCCTAAGAGCCTATAACATAGACGATGACCATTAGATGGATAAAGGCAAAAATGATTATAGCATAGTCCTTCTATGCTCTATACTACCGTATGGTACTGACATTCTGGATCTCATTTCTCAGGACCATTTCGTTAGTTTATACTGAGTAGCAAGACCTCTCTCATCTTGCATATATATGTTTATATACATATTTCATGTATCATATTACACAAAATAACGTTATAAATGGGTTTTTATGGGATCTTTCAGTATCAGAAAGATCTTTAGTTAAGACCAACGCTAAAAGAATCACACTGGTTCATTCTGAAAAATTAGATGTCAAAAAATATAACAAAAAATGTATAGAACATCTATCTTGAGACAATTTAGAATTTTAATAAGCAACCTGTGCTTAATCTCCAGAAATTGTGCTATACAAAGGTGAGTGGCAATTCTTCTCAGATCATTAGTACTTCTGGTACCCAGTCTGATCAGGTTCAACAATCAACCACAAATGCCAAAATGTGTAAACTGCAGGACTAGAGTGTGAGCTCCGGAATTTTGTCAAGTTTTATTGACTGCAATATCCCCATTGTCTAGAAGAGAGTAATCACTCAATAAACACTTTTGGAACAGAAGAATATTGCTCTTGGCAGACAGGCATATTTTAGTTAGAGGTGATTTCAGATTTCCAAAGTTCCAAAGTTTGGAAATTTTTCAAAGATTTCTAGAGAAACTCTTTAAGTGTGACTTGTGCTGTCCAGCAGCATCTTTGCCTTAAATAACCATTCAAAGGAAACTGCATTACTTGGGTTTCTGTAATTGTCAAGGCAAACTACAGAACCACAAAATAAATTTTGACTAATGTAGAGTTATGGGGAAACTAAACTTCTCGAGATACTAACTTTTGTCTGAGTTTATATGCTTGTATTAAACTCTTTGTCCAAAACTTAAACAAATGAAAAGGAAAATGAGGACATGTTTCCAATATCAAAATAAAAGCAATAAAAACTATCCAAGAGATAACTTCTACTTCCCCTAGATTTGCTGAAATTTGACAGTAGAAATTGATGTTTTCAAATTACCAATTATGAATACATATTTGATATTAATTTACTTAAGAAAAAACAAATATCTGTTTTTACAGGTGAACATCTAATCATAAGTATCAGGCTAAAAATATTCTCATAGTATCTGGAATTATAGCCTTGAATTCAGCATAATTGAACTTACCATTAATTCCTAAGAGGATTTAACTACCAAAAAGTTATAGCAGTCATTACATGTAAGTTATCCTTCAGTCTTAACCTTCAACATAACATTATATCAAGGCTCCAAACATTATATTAAAAAAAGTATTTTAGTGGCATCCTGAAAATGAAGATGAATTCCATCATCTATTATGTTTTCTACTCAGCAGTTTGCTAAGAAAAAAAAATAGAGGAAATAGGGGTTTAGGAGTCAAAAGTGTGACAGTACCTGCATTTTACTACTGAGTCCCTTTGTAAAAAGTTTCTACCTGAAACAAAGCTAAGTTCAGAATTAGTGCACATAAAAACTCATTGCCTATTAAGTTTTATATTTGCTTACTTGTGCTACAGATGAAACAACCAGAAAACTATTGAAATGGTATCCATTAAAATGTTTAATAATTTCTTCTGCTCAGAGTTACATCAAAATCTAGTCCCTTAGATAACTGCTTTATTGGCAAATTGTTTGATGAACATCATTCTCTTGTAATGCAAATATACAATTCAAATTTTCCTATTTTCTCCATATATACTTTTACACGTTCTTGAGTTTAAAATAAGAGATTTTAATACCTTGTTATAAACATGATATTCTGAAAATCATGACATTTGTTTTATGTTTTCAGATCTTTCATGTCTGTTTTATAAAGAATTGCATGATCTCCTGGCAACATTTGATTAATAATTTAATACTAGGCATGTTCTACCCTCCCAGGGAACCCAGATAATAGAGTCTAATAAATTTGGGAAATCCACATAGTTTGGTTCCAGATGAAAGGGAGTAACCACACTGCACTCATTCTATCCCACTTAATACAACTATAAAACCCAGAAAGAGTGCATAGCAGCTATGAGAAGACTATGTAAAGTAAATCACAGCAGGCACATCAAGGCACCATGGAATCAGTAGTGAATTTACCATTTCCCCCCTCCTTTAGCCCATGACTAGAATTCAGTGCAGCCTGAAACACAGAAGCAAGCCCTTACAGCACAGATAAACTGAACTCCAGGAGAAGCACAACAGGCCTGGCTGAGAACTAGGAAAGAAGCTCTTAATACTCATGGTGGGGAGAAGTCTACTTCTCCTTTCTACCAGGCCCAGCCCCTAGGCAATTCCATATCAATGTTGACAGTGACAACTATGAGACTCTGTAAAAGCCGATTGAGAAAGGGGAACCTTCTTCTCTGCTCAGTGAAACTGTAGTTGAAAGAAGGTAAGAAAAACAAACAAACAAACAAATACTGCCTTTTTCTTTCTCTTTTGTTTTTTTTCCTCTCTGTTCTCCCTCTTATTGGGCTGGAATGTGAGCCCAATCAGAGAAGTGTACACAGAGAGGGATCACTAAAGCCCCAAGTTTCTGGACAGAGGACCAAAAAGAGTGGCCCAGAGAATCAATAAATACTCAGGAAATTATGCAGAAAGAGAAGCTTGGGAAGGTAATCCCATGAAGTTAGTTGTTTCTGAACTCTTGGGTTCACTCTTGACCTGCACATGTGTGATTCTGATCCTAATCAGCCTTCCAAACCCCTTGAGAACTGAAGTTACATATAGACCTCTGCCTAGATCGTAGACACCCAGGACATATCCAAAGAACATTATAATGGCTTTGACAACTGAAATGACATTGAAACCGTAGGTCACCATACAAGGTAGATAGGAATCTGAGATCTAAATCTAACTAGATTAATTGTCTGCTAAAACAGAAATAGCAACATTCTCCATAGAATTTAAATAAGATCCAGAGTCTCATGAAGTAATATTCAAAATGTCCATTATGTAATCTAAAATTACTCAACATCTGATAAGCCAAGAAAATGTCAACTCACATAAGAAAAGAAAATCAATAGAAAACAATGCCAAGAAAACACAATTGTTGGATTATCTGACAAAGACTAAAATGTTCAAACTAGCAATTGTGAATACTCTCATGACAAATGTAAAAACTAAAAATCTTGGCAAGTAAATACAAAATGACTGATATAAAAAATACATTGAATAGACTCAATAGCCGGATGAGGATGACAGATGAAAGAGTCATTGAATTTGAAGATGGAGTAATAGAAATTATGCAGTCTGAATAACAAAGAGCATGAAGCATAAAGAAAAAATAAGCAGAGCATTTGGGGCCAGTGGGACAATAGCAAAAGGTCTTATGTCATGTCCTCAGAGTGCCAGAGGGAGAAAGGGAAGAGTGTAGTAATGAAAAAATATCTGAGGAAATAATGAAAATTTCCCAAATTTGGCTAGATACAAGAACAAACACCAAACAAGATAAATCCAAAATATCCATGCCCACATAGCGTAATCAAAATGGTAAAAACTAAAGACAAGAATATAAATTTCTGAAGGGAGCCAGAGAAAAACAACACTTTATATATACAAGAATAATGATTTAAATCACTGTATATTTCTCAACGGAAATCATGGAGACTGTTAGAAAGCGGCACAATATTTTTCCAGTACTGAATGACTATAAACATAGAATTCTATACCTAGTTAAAATATTCTTCAGGAATGAAAGTGAAATAAAGACATTCTCAGATGAAGGAATACTAAGACAATTTATAGCCAGCAGATCTTCTCTAAAAGAATTTCTAAAGGAAGCTGTGTGAATAAAGGGAAATGATACTAGAAAGAAACTTAGAACAAGAAAAAAAAAACAATAAAATGGCATATATCTTGGTAAACAGAATGGGCTATTCTCTTGAATTCTTAAAAATATGTCAGACAATTGAAAACAAATTTCATAACATTGACTTATGGCATTTGAACCATAAATATTTAGATATAAGACAACAATAGCATAATGGGAGAGAGCAAAGTGACCTGTGCTCCTTTTTCAAAGAGAAGGACAAGGGTACAGATGATAGAACCCTTTATCTCCGTAACATAGGATTGTGGGTGCTGAATGGAGCTTACTTACAGCTGTACTCCTCATGTCAAAAACTTCCCAGGACTTTAACTTTGACTGATTTTTTTTTTAATTAAATCATTAGCCAAAGTTTACCTCTTCGGCTAGAACAACTCACTTTGGTTATTTCAGTTCTTCTCATAATCATGGAGAAAGTTATGGAATGATTTAAAATATTCTCAAAGGTTCTTCTTTCACTAAAATTTTACTAAATCCCATTGACCTGCCATGATTTATCAAATTACCCACACTGGAATAACTTATTTGGGTTAAAATATTTTGTCCACCATTCTTCTATTAAAATGCAGATATGTTACAGTATATCTGACTGATTCAGACTATCCTGGATTCTATTTTTTTATCTAATGCCCTCATATATCCTCAGAAAATTACCTACGAGATACCTCTAGATCTATTCTAACAAGAGAGGAAGTATCAAAATATTGGAAAGAAAGAAAGATATGTGAAGGTGATAATTATTAAATTATGACCAGCAAGAAAGAATCATGCTAACTCTAACTCTAGAAAAAACAGGAGCCTTTAAGGAAAGTGACCACATCCTCTGTGGGTTTAGACAAACTGAGAAGGCTCTCACACCAGTCAGAATGGCTATTATTAAAAAGTCAAAAAAACAACAACAGATGCTGGCGAGATTGTGGAGAAAAAGGAACAGTTATACACTGTTGATAGGAGTGTAAATTAGTTCAACCATTGTAGAAGACAGTGTGAAGATTCCTCAAAGACCTAAAGACAGAATTATCATTGGATCCAGCAATACCATTACTGGGTATATACCTAAAGGAATATTGATACGGTTTGGCTGTGTCCCCAACCATATCTCATCTTGAATTGTACTACCCATAATCCCCACATGTCATGGGAGGGACCAGGTGGAGATAATTGAATCATGGGGGCAGTTTCCCCCATCCTGTTCTCATGATAGTGAGTTAGTTCTCAGAGATCAGGTGGTTTTATAAGGGGTTCATTTGCTGGGCAATAATTCTCTCTCCTGCCACCATGTAAAGAAGAACATGTTTGCTTTCCCTTCCACTGTGATTGTAAGTTTTCTGAGGCCTCCCCAGTCATGCTGAACTGTGAGTCAGTTAAACCTCTTTCCTTTATATGTGTTGGTACAAAGGTAATTGCAGTTTTTGCAATTTTAATTGTAAGAACCACAATTATTTTTGCACCAACTTAATAAATTACCCAGCCTTGGGTATGTCTTTATTAGCAGTGTGAGAATGGACTGATACAAATATAAATCATTCTATCATAAAGACACATGCATGCACATGTTCACTGCAGCACTATTCACAATAGCAAAGATCTAAATGCCCACTAATGATAGACTGGATAAAGAAAATGTGGTACGTATACACCATGGAATAATAGACTACCATAAAAAAGAATGAGATCATGTCCTTTGCAGGGAGATGGATGGAGCTGGAGGCCATTATCCTTAGCAAACTAATGCAGGACCAGGAAACCAAATACCACATGCTCTCACTTATAAGTGGGAGCTAAATGATGAGAATACATAGACACATAGAAGGGAACAACACACACTGAGGCCGGTCACAGGGCAGAAGGTGGGAGAAGGGAGAGGAGTAAAAACAAAAAACAAAAACAAAAACAACTAATAGGTACTAGGCTTAATACCTGGGTAATGCAATAATCTGTACAACAAACCCCCATGACACAAGTTTACCTATGTAACGAACCTGCACATGTGCCCCTGAGCTTAAAATGAAAGTTAAAAACAAAATTAAAAAGAAAAACAAAGGAGGTAATAGTGGGTAGGACCAGACATGCCCTCTATGCCTACTGTGCTGTGCAGATATCAACAAAAAAAAAAAAAAAACAAGGAAAAGGAAAATATTAACAAGTGCAGAGTACAAAACAGTAGGAAGATGCAAATGATAAAGAAGTTCCTATAACTATAAATCTAACAATGCAATCACAAATGATCCTGAGGAGGAAGAAAGGGCAAAGGCAACTGATGACATCAACTGGTCTGCCAGGAAACTCTCTAATTAACTGATAGCGAAATGGTCACATAATCAGGGGGAAATACAAAAGAAGAATAAAAATCCTTGAAAACACTTGAAAAGGAAGAAATCCAGAATAAGCAGAAACTTGCAGAAACTGATAAAAACAATAAAGGGGAGAAATGCATTTTCAATAAGTTTGAAACTAAAGTAGAATGAGGAAGGAATTGGACCAGTACTTGGGGCAGATGGTAAAACGTTAACAGACGCAGAAAAGGCAAAACACCCCATTTCTCTTTTTCTCTAAAATTTTTAAATTTTATTTCTCTCATTTAAACTGAGAAATTAAAAAAAAAGGGGGGGGGGAATTAAAGCCAAGGTAGGCAATGAATTGAGTAAAAGAGAATTCAGCTACTTTAAAGGAGCTTCTGCCTCTAGCTCAAATGAAGTACAGTGTGATATATTCCAAATACAAAAAGAACATGCAGATTTGACTGCACATCATGCAAAATGAGAGAGGTGAAAGAAGACTGGTAAAAATTTCTGCCATTTTCAAAACGGGAAAAATAGTGTAAATACAACGTGGTGAGATAATGATTAATTTCCAAGAAAATTCTAGAATTGTTTATCAAACCAGAGAGATATATGCAGTTTAAACGGAAAGTTGTCACCTTAGGAGCCAGCGTGAGTTTGCTCAAGAGCAGATCACAGAAACCTAACTTCATTAGTTTATGCAAAAATATACCAAAAGTTTCCCTCAGAATTCTGCATAAATGCCTACTTGTAATAATTTAATTCTCTATTCAAGTGGTACTTCCTCATAAGAGCTTTGTTGGGCAATCCAGCCTAGAGAGTTTCTCCTTTCTTTCAGCATCCTATCACTCACATTTGATTTTTTTTTCTAGAGCATTTATCTAAAATGACCTTGCTCATTTACCCATTTACTTATCTGGCTCTCCAACTCTTATGAGACCTTGAAGCCTATGAGAATGGGGACTTTATCTGTTATTCCCCACAGTTTCCTCTTTCCTAGAAAATTGCCTGGCATTGAGTAGGCACTCCATAAGTATTTTTGAATCAATGAATAAACAGAATCTCTAAACTAAAAGGGACATAAAAGTCACCCAGGCCACACACAGCCCCCACATTGACTGTCAGCATGGAGTCACTGAATTTTTTTCTTAAACTTCCAATGGCAATTACTCATCACAGTTCAATTACTTTATTTCATCCTAGAACAGATTCAATTTTGGGAAAGTTCTACTTATACTAAACTGAAATCTGTGTACAACTTTTTCTTTCCGTCTATGAAGGTTATCAGAACCCAGCTCTTCCATAAATTCACAGATAACAACAGACTCCATCTCTCTTGCACACAGCAGCCGTTTAGCATTTGCTTCTCCAGGCTGGACAGTTTCAGTTCTTGCAGGCTCTCCACATGGGAGAATTCAGAGACCTCTCGCCCTGATTGGCTCTGCCTTATGAAAACATTTTCAGTCTAATATCTTGCACATTTGGGCAGTCACAATATAGATTGGCTCTGCTATCCCTCAAACTGATAAGCAAAGGCGCAAACACGCAAATGAATACTCTCCTCTCCCACCCCCATAGCAGATATCCCCAATAACTCCTGGCACTGAGATGGGAGTCATCTTAAATCATCTCAGTACAGCCTCTAGGCCATCACTACCACATGATCATAGTTGGCACTAATGAGGAAACAAAATTGTCATCCCGGTGTTAGATACTAACACATCCTAAGATGACATAAATTTTTGGCAATCATTTGATACGCCAGCTCTTAGGGAGCCGACTAAAGTTCTTAAGTCATTTTCCCATACGTTGTCGCTAAACAACATCCCCTCCATCCTTTATTTGTGCACTTATTTGCTTCTGCTTTTTTGGTTTTAGATTTTGTTTTGTTTCTGGAATCAGTTGCAAAGATTTATATTCAACCATGTTCAATTAAGATGTCATTTAATAAAGATGTAAAACTCATTACTGAATCCAATGTTCCGTGGTTGTATTAAAAACAATATAATTTACTAGCACAATATGGTAGAGGAGAGTGAGTAGCAAAAAGTCATCAAAAATCACAGCTTTACATATGGAGAGAACTGAGGATTTTAGATGATGTCAAGCAAATTAAGAGACAATAATGAGACATGGCTAGGAAACAAAAAATAAATGCAATCTTAGACTACATTGATACAATGATAGTATCAAAATTAGAGAATAATACTCATCTTGTAATGTCAGACCATGTGTTCACTACTGCCAACAAAATTTTATGAAGGATGGGCTAAAGATGTATGCTATAATAAGATTTCTGGTCATTATGTCTTGTGAGTAACAGGTGAGAAAACTAAAGATCCAATCTTAAAAAGAGAAGGTGCAGGACTCATGATTTCATACTTAAAAAAGAAAATAAAAGCCTCCATGTAAAACTGAATTAGACTAAGTCTAATTATAGGTATATTTACAATTCTAAAAAGCTTTAAGGTTGGAAATCAGAGTTCACAGCCTTGCTGTGTGATCATAAGAAAAATACTTAATTTCTCTCTACCTGATTCTTTATTCATTCACTCAACAAATACATGAACTGAGTGCCAAAGATACACACTGAATAATTCACGCATGGCATCTGCCCTCCTGAGGATTACAGTCACATGGTGGAAACAGACTTTACATAAGTAAATTAATCAGTTGAAAAAAATCACAAATTGTGATGAGTGCCCAGTCAATAATAGGCACTCAATAAACATTAGGATGTCATCCCTTCAGAGAGCAAAATCAAACTGATTATTCAATTAATGTCATCCTGAAATAGAATGGACTGTCTTACAAAAGTAAATAAAATTAGTGGACTCCAAACAGGCAGTTCTGGCCATCGTGAGCCATCTTGGGCATTGTGAGGAAGGGGATGTAAGAACAAAAGAGTTTCCCATTGCTTACGTATTCAATTAAAGGTTTAATATCACAAGTCAATGAAAATGTAGAGGAGATGTATACATTTGGTGAAAAAGTAGACTAAAACTTCTGTAGGCTTTTCAGCCATAATCTCCATACTTCTCTGTGATTTCTATGATACTCTGAATTTCAGCTTTGTAAATAAGTAGATATCTTCACTCTCTTCTCAGTACCATAAAAACTGTTGAACAAAATAAAATACACCACTTGAAAAAATACATTGAACTGAACTTGTATTCATTTTGGTCAATAAGGCAAGCATGTATTTACTTTATTTATCTTTATATTACCATTTCTAAATCTGCTTAGACTCTAAAATTATTTAACTTGTGTGAATAAATTCAGTGTGGTGAGAGAAAAAACTGTAAATAATTATTCTTTCATTAACTTATTCAAAAATTGTATACATTCATTTAGGTATTCACTCAGAAATGTCTGTGTGGTTAACATTGTGCATACTACAGAAATAATTTAATGATGACTATCAAATATACGTTCCCTTGAATAGTTGCTTCTATTATAGTGCCTTTTAAACTTTTGGGGGTCAAAATTTTGAACCCTCAGGTTTTATTTTTGGAAAATTAAAACTGTGTTTTTAAAAAGTAATAACTGTGTAAAACATGAATCTAATCAAACCTAGAGATCATCCACAAATTTACAAGTAATTTGCAGAAAATGCAAAGAAAGGAGAATTAGAAGTTAAGTGACAATACCAAATGGCAGTCATCCAAATCCAGATTATGAGATGCTCTATGGAACAAATAATCTCCAATAATTTAATAACATAAAAAGGAGAAAGGGTGATCATTACAATAAAATAGACTTTAGATGTTTACCAATCCAAAGGTGAACTTTGTTTAAGTCCTAATTAGAATAATTGAATGACAAAATCTAATAGCTCAATTATACAACGACATATGAGACAATTGGGGAGATTTGATGATGGGCTGAGAATTAAATGAGGTTAAGGAATCACTGTTCATCTTACTAGTTATCGTAAGGCATGGTGACCATGTAAGGAAAAAATTAACAGTTGAAGATTCACACTAAAGATTTTATAGAAGAAATGGCATGATATGAGGGATTTGCTTTAAAATACTCCAGAAAAATACAGTGCAGGGATAAGTAAAATAAGCATTGTAAACTGTTCATATTGACTCCAGGGGAATTTGCATAACTTCCCCTGGAGTCTCTACTTCAGTGATTGTTTGAAAATTCCCCTAATAAAAAATATTCTTTAAAATATGCATTCTTTCCAGAAAATTAATACCTTCAAATAGAAATCATATTTTGCTTACAATTTGAGGGGGGATTACATAGTGCTAAACCTATTTCAGATTTTAAAATCCTGACCTAGTGAGAGAAGGAAAATATATGAGTATAATCTCAAGGGAGAATGCTATTAATAAGAAATTGCCATGGAGATTAGACAAGTTTTAGCTCTTTGTAACCATCAAAAGCAGAGCCCAGGTACCCACAAAAATAGAGAAATGAAGAGCAACAAGAACAACCCTGAGACGTGTGTGGTCTTTACTTCTAGATTTGCAAAGGATTTAAAGGAATGAATAACACAGGACACAGGGAAGGCAGAGGAGCTTAAAATTAAAAATGAAAAAGAAACGAATGAGATGGTGAGGCTAAAAGAAAGCAAACTACAGTCAGCCAACATCTTTCTTCATCCAGCATAGCATCTAGAACATCCCAGCTCAAGCCCATCCTGGACATAAAACTAGAAATACTACAAATGGCATTTCTGAGTAGTCCTGAGGGGTGCTGGGGGGCAGGGTAAGGGACGAGGAGGTAATATCTATTCCAAAATTCTGAAATACTTTGCCTATAAAGAAATCCTACTATGAGTCTTATTGTAAAGGGAAACATTTTTGTAAAACCAATCATCACTACCCATTTTAATGAGTTGTCTAATGTCTATTATGATGATAATGTTACTTTGTAGCTATGCAGGAGTTTTAAAGAAGAGCACTGTAACATTTTCTTATCCAAATCCCTCAACTAGATACAACCCTCCTGTAAAACAGAAAATGCACTTTTCTTCTCCACTGTGTCCCCAGATCTCAGAGCAGCACCTGGCTGGTAGGCACTTAATAAGTAGTTTTTGGATTAAAAAATAAATGACCTGGCCGACATGGTAAAACCCCATCTCTACTAAAGATACAAAAATTAGCTGGGCATGGTGGTGCATGCCTGTAGTCCCAGCTACTCAGGAGGCTGAGACAGGAAAATCGCTTGAACCTGGGAGGTGGAAGTTGCAGTGAGTTGAGATTGTGCCACTGCACTCCAGCCTGGTGACAGAGCGAAACTCTGTCTCAATAAATAAATAAATAAATAAATAAATAAATAAGGTTCCACTTCCAAGAATGGTGGGCTGGTTAACATAACTGAGCCTTCTACTAAGAACAACTAGAAAACTTGAACACTTTTTAAAAACATATCCGCTTGAAGGGACTGGACATCAACAAGATTGCAAAAAATTACATACAAGGATCTCTGAGAGAGCATGCTTAGGAAGTGTGATGGTTAATTTTATGTGTCAACTTTACTGGGCTAAAAGATACCCAGATAGCTGGTATTACATAATGTCTGGGTGTGTCTGTGATGGTGTTTCCAGAAGAAATTCACATTTGAATCTGTTGACCTATTGAAGATCACCCTCAGCAATGTGGGTGAGCATCATCCAACCCACTGAGGCCCAGATAGAACAAAAAGGAGAGGAAGGGTGAATTCTCTCTCTCTTCTTGAGCCAAGACATTCATCTCCTCCTGTCCTTGGACATTGGCATCACTGGTTCTCAGGCCTTCAGACTGCAGGACTTACACAAGTTCCCCTCCCTGCCGTCTCAGTTCTTCACCATTGGGCCAGGGTTTACCCCATCATCTTCCCTGGTCTCAGCCTTTGGATTCAGGCTGAATTACACTACCGGCCCTCCTGGTTCTCCAGCTTGCAGACAGCAGATGTGGGACTCCTCGGTCTCCGGTCTCCATAATTGAATGAGCTAATTTCTATTTAACACACACACGCATATATATATATACACACACACACACACATATATAAATATATATATATTTTTTTTTCTTGAATGTAATATATCACTACCATCCCAAAGGTAGCCACTACTCTGACATCTAACACAATAGATTACTATTGCCTGTTTTTGAATTTTATGTATAAATTTTATGTATAAATATATGTATGTATTTATATATAAATATATATATATATTTTTTTATATATGTGTGTGTGTGGTTCTGTTTCTCTGGAGAATCCTGACTAATCCAGGAAGTTAAACTAGAAAAAAGAACAAGGAAGTGGTTGCTATGATAATCAGGTTATGCTTGGAGGAGGACAGGTTAGTGATTCAGAAGAAGTATGAGGGAGATTTTCAGGATACGAATAATGTTCTATATTTTTATTTAACCTGCTTGTTTGTGATAAACCATGAACCATTACACTGTATATCATTCTGTTATACATTTATCTGCACATTTGTTAAATTTCATAACAAAACAGCTTTTAAAAATATTCTTAAAATATAAATAAATGAGTCTTGATCACATTAATCATTTGAAGTTAGCAGTACTTCAAAAGCATACGGAAACTGGAGTAGCATTTCATTCCTGTAAATAGCTTCTCCTCTTTGCTTTGGAAAATAAAATTAGTGGACTCCAAACAGGCAGTTCTGGCCATCATGAGCCATCTTGGGCATTGTGAGGAAGGGGATATAAGAACAAAAGAGAGATCTGAAAGAGCTGCCTAGACAAGGTCCATTTTTCTTTATGCCTCATACCTAAGAGACTAAAAGAGAAAATATATTTGTCTTAAGCAAAGGCAAAAAAAAAAAAACTATCCAGACTGATCATTAGAGCCTTCCCACACACATTCAGAATAACCATGGCTGGACAGTGAACATTCCTCAGAAAAGCAAAAGTTTCCAAGTTAATGCAACAGAGTTCTCTGCTCACATTCCAGTTGAAGAAGTGAGATAAAGACAAACCCGTGTGCAAAGAACTGTATATTTCTAATAAGCAAATCATGACAATGGGGAATGCCTACAAATCCATTAGCTGTTTGGGAAGACATCATTATCTGTTTTGACTGCATTAAGATAGCAGCTTTGGAAAGCCTATTAGAGAACTTTACAAAATAATCTTTTGACAAGCTGCTCTTCTAGTGGACTGTGGAAAACCTGACAAAACTTTGATTTTTCATTTTGATCTCTTTATTTGTTTTGTTCGTATGCAAGCTGCCATTTCAGAGCCAGGAAAGTCATCAGCAGCCTATTGTGGCCTTTCTCTAAGCTGTGTAGGTCATTTTTCCCTTAATCTTACCTTTCTCCCTTAAAATAATTTAGACTCTATCTGGGACTAACAGGCACACACTGCCCCCATCAGGTTAAACTACCCTGCAAAATCAGACTCTCTGGAGAAATTAAAATAAACTGAGTGTAGCAAGTACATATGCATAGAAAAGCAGACATATTTCAAACCTCTGGATTATGCTTAAGATTATTTCTATTAAATGCAACCTGGCCCTAAAGAAGCTTATTTTAAATGAATCACTCTTTAAATAGATCATTATTTGAATTTTCAGTTGTCAGAATTGACTCCTTAATTCTGATACCATCTACCTGGTTGTCTTATATCCTCACTTCCAACTTAGCAAAGTAGCCTGAGAGAAAAACTATGATTTCTTTCCTCTGATCATTCAATTCTTTAATTTTTAATGAAATCCAATTAATTCAGAACCATTATTATGTTCTATAATAGAAACTATGCTATTACACAACGTTAATGCCTCTCTGCATTTTTTAAACAAGAGCTATATGATATTACTTTACTTGCTTAAATTATCTTTGGAAATCTGAATTTTATGAATAAGTCACTGCAAATGAGGTAAACATTGTGATGATGGTAAAATTTACTCATTAGGAATATGTTGAGGTCTTTTGGGAACAAAGCTAGTAATGGTAACTGTCATTTTAGTATTTAGAAGTGCTTATCTATATATAGCAACATACCAAGCACTGCAGAAATCCATCCTTGACTTAAACTACACTAGTCGTGCTCTATATGGTGTAATTTTAAAGGGGGTCTTATTTTTTAAAAATTCCCCTCCTGCCTGCTTAGATATAAAAAAGTTCCACATCGATTACTTTTTAGAATAAACTATTAAGTCTACAAGCTAATCTAGGTGGAGTAACATATTAAACTTGCTAAACTATCTAGAGATAGATAGTCTCTTAAGAAAAAATATGCAAAATATGTAAGTTTTAATGGGAAGAAATAATGCAGAAAGGAAAAAGAAAGAGGAAAAATATAGTGCTGCAATACCAGAACGATATTTTCTCTAGTCTGGAATGATCTGCCTGGAGAACCCAAAAATCACTCTTCAAATTATAACTTAAATGTCATGTCTTTATTTACACTTTTTATCTCCATTAAAGGGGCATTTATTTTAAAATCTATTTTAAAATGGATTTTTCTTGAATGTAATATATCACTACCATCCCAAAGGTAGCCACTACTCTGACATCTAACACAATAAATTACTATTGCCTGTTTTTGAATTTTATTTAAATGGAATCATATAGAAGTTACGTTTCGTGTCTGGCCTTTTGCATTCAACATTCTGTTGATAAGATATGTTAATATTATTGTATATAGCAAGAGTTTATCATTGCTGCATGGTATGCAATTATGAATACATCATAGTTGATTTATATATTCTATTATTGATGGACATTTATTCAGTATCCAGTTTCAAACTATTAAGAATGGTGCTTTTGGTGGACCTATATTCATATTTCTGTTCATCATGTATTTAGAAGTAAAATTGCTAGTCATAGGGTATGAGAAAATTCATTGTTAGCAGATACTAGCAGTTTTCCCAAGTAGTTACATCAGTTTCTGCATCACCAGCAGAGTTCAAGAGTTCCAGTTCCTTCACATCTTTGTCAACATTTTATGTCTTCCATTTTTTTCTTTTCATTGATCCTCTTGGGTGCACAGTGATATATCATCATAATTTTAATTTGGGTTTTTGGAATAATTAGTTAGGTAGAGCACTTTTCATATGTTTACTGGAAATTTGAACATTCACATGTTTACTGGAAATTTGGACATTTGTTTCTGTGAAGTGCCCATTCAGGTTTATTTATCTATTGAATTTCTTCTTTTTATGACTGATTTGAAAGATTTCTTTATATTCAACATACAAGTCTTGCCATTACAAATATCCATGTAAAAATTACAAATATCATTTCCTTTTTAATGTATTCTGGTGTATATGAGGTATTTTATTTTAATATAATTTATTTTGTTTTTCTTTTACCATTCATACTTCTGGTGCCCTGCTTAAGAAATAATTGCTTAACACAAGGTCATGAAGAAAATTTTACTCAATTTATTTAAGGACTCTTATACCCATAAGAATTACATAAACATGTTATCTGACATTGGGTCTTATTTATGGTGTGAGATAACTATCAACATTGTTTTTTCATTTCATCAAATTAACACATCTTTTATGGAGGAGGTCATCCTTTCTTTTATTTAAGGTATTTGAAGCAGCAGACTTATGAAAGTTCAATTTTAATGATGAGTAATCCATCTCACCGAGGAATATGTAAAATTAACTATTAGTTTTCCTATTTGTCTTGTTTCTCTGGCATAATACTTCCTGGCCTTCAAGTTTTAAATCTATCACAGGAAAGTTATACTTTACATTTGTGAAAAATGTTCTATATTTTCCCCTGATGCTACTATTCTGTGGTTAAAATATGCATATATATGTATATATATACACACACACACATATATATATTTATAATAAGATAACTTTTTTTAGTTGTAAATACATTTGAAGTTGTTAGGAGACTGTCATGAATTTTTAAATAAATGTAATGGTTACATTTTTGTGTTTTTCCCTGATGCTACTATTCTGTAGTTTAAAATATATATATACGTATATTTACAATAAGACAGTGTTTTAAGTTTTTAATAATATATTCAACTTGTTAAGAGACTGCCAGGAATTTCTAAATAAATCTAATAGTTCTTTGATTAAAAAAAAAAAAAAAAGGAAATCATTGCTTAGTACAAGGTCATGAAGAAAATTTTACTCAATTTATTTAAGGACTCTTATACCCATAAGAATTACATGAACATGTTATCTGATATTGGGTCTTGTTTATGGTGTGAGATAACAATCAACATTGTTTTGTCATTTCATCAAATTAATATAACATCTTTTATGAAGGAGGTCATCCTTTCTTCAAATGTGCTTCCATTTTTTAAAGAGACTTTTGTTAAAAATCAAGTAACTATATGTGGTTCTGTTTCTGTACCCTATTCTGTTCCATTGTGTTTTTGCTTATCTTTCTGCCAATATTCTACTGTCTTATTTGCTATAGCTTTATAAATCGTTTTGCTATCTGGTAATCTAAATATCCTCTAGCTTAGTTCTTCAAGATTTTTTTGGCTATTCTGTGTCCTTTGAATTTCCATACTCTAGCTTTGTTACAGAAAACATTTGAGGTAACTTATAAGAACATCTGAAACACACACAAACCAAAAATAAAGAAATAAATATAGTGAAAGTTATTATAGCATACAAACCTTCTACTAACAACAGCTACACACACAAACACATACCAGAGAAAAACCTATTTGAAGTCCTCAGAAAGCTACCAAAATATCTGGGGTTCAAGATCCCAGAGATAAACAAAAACATTGAAGTGAATCTGGTATTTTGCTGCTGTTTTCCTCAAAAACAATGTATTTATTTCTAAGCCACATGGGCTGTGAACTGGAGACGGCCTTCCAAAAGAACTAAGTTAAGAAGTTGAAAGCTAAGAAAAACATTTATCAATCTCATGGAGGTAGGGAGGTAAAATATGGAATTTAGTTTTATCAAAGTGGATGTGCCATGGTTATCCCAGACTTTCAGTTGGACCCCCTAAAAGACTACACCATAGGAATAAGGGCAAATCCAAATAGTCCAGGCCTTAAGAAAACTGAAACACAGCCTCAAATCAATTTTTCCCTGGTTAGAGGAAGGCGTTCTTTTATTTAAACTGCCTTCTAGAAGATAAAGTTTCATGCAGAGCCTCTGTAATTTTTATACACAGTTGCCAGCATTAATCAAAAATTAACAGGCATATGAAGAAAACCAAGACCAAGAGAAAAAAAAAATCAGACAATGAAGACATATCTAAAGGTAATCAAGGTATTATTAGAGTTTTCAGAAATAGACTTTAAACTAACTGTTATTGAGGAGTGACATCAACAAGATGATATAATAAGTGGTCTCAGCCCTTGGCCCTCTGCAAAAGCACCAATTTAACAGCCTCCATAGATGAGAATATCTTTATGGGAGCTCCAAATCCAAGTGAGAGGTTACAGCACACTGGTGGAATGCAGAAATGAGAAAAAAACATGTTGAAGGGAAGGAAAAAGAACAGTATCATTTTACCTGTATTATCCCTCCCCTAAGCTAGCATAACATAGCACCAAGAAAGAAAACTTCAGCCTGCAAGTTCTCCCAGGGAAACAGGGTGAAGTCAGCATCCAGCTTCTGCCTTTGGGGCACTGCCTGAGAGGCTTGCTTCTGTTGTGCCTCATCCATAACACTGAGGGAAGTAGCATGACTAGATCACCTGAGGGTAGCTAAGAACAAAGAAAAATGGTGAGGGCTCTCAACAGCCAGTTGAGAGATCTCAACAGCCAGCTCACAGCCCCTGGCCCAAGGCCTGCCCACCCACAGATCATGGCACTAGGCCCACCAACCCTCAGACCCTGGTACCAGGGCTAATCACAGATCCTACAAGCCAGCCCATCTGCAGGCCCTAGTAACCAGACCACCAAGAATCTTTGGTCAGCCTGATTTGTGAATGGATTTCCCTGCCAAAGCCAATTTGTAAAGATAGGAAGAGATAACTGCTTCTTCAAATGAGCAGACACTAATGCAACCCTACAAAAGTCATGAAGAATCAGGGAAACAGCCGAGTGTGGTGGCTGACAGCCGTAATCCCCAGCACTTTGGGAGGCCGAGGTGGGCGGATAGCTTGAGTCCAGGAGTTGGAGATCAGCCTGGCCAACATGGCAAAACCTCATCTCTACAAAATATACAAAAATTAGCCAGGCGTGGCTGCATGCACCTGTAGTCTCAGCTACTCGGGGGGCCGAGGTGGAAGGTTTGCTTGAGCCTGGGAGGCAGAGGCTGCAGTGAGCCAAGATCATGCCACTTCACTTCAGCCTGTGTGACAGAGCAAGCCTCTGTCTCAAAAAAAAAAAAAAAAAAAAGAAGAGAAAAGAAACAAAAATCAGGGAAACATGAAATCACCAATGTATTAAAATGAAACTCAAGTAATGGACCCTAAAGAAATAGAGATCTAACTACCTGACAAAGAATTTCAAATAATTGTCTGGGCACGGTGGCTCATGCTTGTAATCCCAGCAGTTTGGGAGGCCGAGGTGGATAGATCACCTGAGGTCAGGAGTTTGAGACCAGCCTGGCTAACATGGAGAAACCCCGTCTCTACTAAAACTGCAAAATTAGCCGGGTGTGGTGGTGCATGCCTGTAATCCCAGCTACTTGGGAGGCTAAGGCAGGAGAATCACCTGAACCCAGGAGGTAGAGCTTGCAGTGAGCAGAGACTGTGCCCCTGCACTGCAACCTGGGTGACAAGAGTGAAACTCTGTCTCAAAAATTTAATAATAATAATTAAAATAATGTTAAAGGAGCTCAGTGAGCTATAAGAGAACATTGACAACGAAATGAAATCAGGAAAATAATATATGAAAATATGAGAAGTTCAACAAAGAGACAGACTTATAAAAAAGAATTAAACAGCACTTCAAGAGCTGACAAACACAATGACTAAACTGAAAAATTAAAGTTTCAACAGTAGACTTGATCAAGCAGAAGAAAAAAATCAGTGAACTTGAAGACAAATCTTTTAGAGCTATCCAGTCAGGAGCAAAAAGAAAAAAGAATGCAAAAAGTGAAGAAAGCCTACAGGACCTATGAGACACCAAATGAGTCAATATACACACTATGGAACTTGAAGAAGAGAAACAGAAAGAAGCAGAAAGCTTATTTAAAGAAATAATGGTAGAAAATATTCTGAATGTGGGGAGGGAAATGAACATCCAGTTTCATGGAGCTCAAAAGATACCAAATAGGTTAAGCCTAAAGAGGTCTATACTGAAACACATTATAATTAAATCATCAAACTCAAAGAGAAAGATAGAATTTTGAAAGAAGTGGAAAAAAAGGAACTTGTCATATAAAAGTGTACCTTCATAACAATTTCAGCAGATTTCACAGCAGAAACATTGCAGGCCAGGAGAGAGTGGGATGATATATTCAAAGTGTTAAAAAGAAAAAACTGCCAACCAAGAAAATTTGTCCTTCAAAAGGATATCTACCCAAAGGTAAAGAAGTCATTATACAAAAAAGATACTTTCACATGCATGCTTCTAGTAGCACAATTCACAATTCCAAAAATATGGAACCAGCCCAAATGCCCATCAACCAATGAGTGGATAAAGAAAAGGCGGTATACATATACCTTGGAATACTACTCAGCCATAAAAAGGAACAAAATAATAGCATTTGCAACAAACTGGATGGAATTGGAGACCATTTTTCTAAGTGAAGTAACTCAGGAATTGAAAACCAAACTTTGTACTCATAAGTGGTAACTAAATTATGAGGCTACAAAGGCGTAAGAAGGATACAGTGGACTTTGGGGACTTGTGGGGAAAGGATGGGAGGGGAGTGAGGGATAAAAGACTACACACTGGTACCATGTATACTGCTTGGGTGATGAGAGCACCCAAATCCCACAAATCACTACTAAATAACTTATTCATGTAACTGAACACCACCTGTTCCCCAAAAACCAACTGAAACAAAAAAAAAAATTAACCTCTACTTTCTCAGTAATAAATGGCAAGTTCCAACCTTTTTTGTTTGGAAATTCAACAACAATAATAAAATGTGTTCATCTTTTCTTAAAAGTGAATTTTTGAAACAGATCCCAGGAAAATAATTTCATGATGTGCAATTTTGTGACTTTTACAAATAAACCATATATTATATAATTTTTTTTAAAAAATGAAGATGTCATAAAAGCTTTCCCATACAAACAAAAACAGGGAGTTATCACAACTAGACCTGCCTAACAAGAAGTGCTAAACGGAATTCTTTTTTTTTTTTCTGAGACAGACTTTCACTCTCGTTGCCCAGGCTGGAGTGCAATGGCGAGATCTCGGCTCACCACAGCCTCCACCTCCCAAGTTCAAGTGATTCTCCTGCCTCAGCCTCCCTAGTAGCTGGGATAACAGGCACGCGCCACCATGCCTTGTTAATTTTGTATTTTTAGTAGAGACGGGGGTTTCTCCATGTTGGTCAGGCTGGTCTTGAACACCCGACCTCAGGTGATCCACCCGCCTCGGCCTCTCAAAGTGCTGGGATTACAGGCATGAGCCACCGTGCCCAGCCGGAATTCTTTAAGTTGAAATGAAAGGGTGCTAAAAAGAAACATAAAAGCATATGAAAGTATAAATATAACTGGCAAAGGTAAATTTATAGAAAAATGCAAAACAATGTAATTTTTGACCTAGTACACATATCACTTTCACCCTAATATAAAAGTTAGAAGACAAGAGTATTAAGAATAAGTATAACCACAAAAATGTTTTCATAAACACACAATATAAAAAGAAGTACATTCTGACATCAACAATATAAGATGTGGAAGAGAGAGTAAAATTCTCCAAACTCTTCAAGTTGTATACAAGAAATATGTACAGCTTTTTGTGTATCGATCATATCTCAATAAAGTGTTTTTAATTAAAGTAAAAATTAAAAATAGTATATTTTCAAAGAAATGTATGATGAAGAATATATGAAAATATTCCATCGAAATTCTATAAATGAAAAACTAAGGTTGAGGCAAACAGATGATTATACAGCATATTTGAGAGTGGAATGCAGCACTAATAAACTGGATGCAGGTCAGTGTAAAATGTCTTTATTGAAGCAAAGAAAAAGAAAACCTGACAAAATATTCAATAATAGCTATACAGGACACTGTGAGAAATTCTAGCATATATGTAAAGGGCTTCCAAG
Organism: Theropithecus gelada; assembly: GCF_003255815.1. Taxonomy (NCBI): domain Eukaryota; kingdom Metazoa; phylum Chordata; class Mammalia; order Primates; family Cercopithecidae; genus Theropithecus; species Theropithecus gelada. Next base: position 11,002,528 of record NC_037686.1, on the reverse strand, counting down.
AGGGGAACCGTGATAAAATAATGTGATTGAGGCAATATATAAGAAGATAACAGACTCAGACTTTCCCAGAATGATGAAATGCATCAAGTGAATTATTCAGCAAGTGTGATAATCTACACACAGAAAAAAATAGTAAGATAAACACTCCAAGTTTGAGAGTAAAACTACTAAAATCTTAGGACAAAATAATCTGATAGGCAGTCAGAACAACAAATACACATTACTTTTAAAAGAGCAGTTGGGCACAATGGCACACACCTATAGTTCCAGCTACTTAAGAGATTGAGGCAAGAGAATTGCATGAGACCAGGAGTTCAAGGCTGTAGTGCACAATGATTGTACCTGTGAATAGGCACTGCACTTTAGCCTGGGCAAGATGTGAGATCCTATTTCTTAGAAAGAGAGCAAAAATATAACTGACATCTGACTACTGAAGAGAAATGATGGAAGTAGTACACAATGAAAGAATATATTTAAGGTATTGAAAGAATATCACTGGCAATCTATAATTACATACCCTGAAAACTAAAGGCAAAATGAAGATGTTTCCAGACATAGCAGAGAGATCAGCACTATACCTTAAGCCAGAATTCTTACTAAGGAGAAGTTGGTTGTAGATGATAACATTTGAGTAAATGAGAATCATAGGAGACTTTTTGAAAGGTTAACCCCTCTAGGGAGAATCAGATTAAAAAAAAAAAAATTATTCCTGTAGGCTAACTAGATATGTGCCACGGGCCATTGATCAGGGTCACAGACATCTCATTTGCCTCTGTGTTACCAATATAATGCATTCCAAGCCCTAGAGAATAAAGTATAAGCCAACACAATTCAGCTCTCCCCAGGTCAACATATCCTGGCCCAAGAGCATTCATGTGCAGCATAATTCCCAGACCTTTGTTCTTGTTCCACTGAACTGAGTTCACAAAGAAAACTGGCAACAGGGTCTTTGATTCAGTTTAGAGTCAATCCTTCATACGCTATATTTTGTTTGAGAATGAATTCTATATTAAAATGTGCATTGAAATCTACCATGTGGTACGATATCAATGATACGTTTTTAAATACTTACTGATATCACATTTGTGAATCTTGCATTTAAAATAATCAACTAGTTCATTTTACATTTATTTATTTATTTATTTATTTATTTATTTATTTATTTTGAGACAGAGTCTCGCTCTGTCGCCCAGGCTGGAGTGCAGTGGGGGGATCTCGGCTCACTGCAAGCTCCACCTCTCGGGTTTACGCCATTCTCCTGCCTCAGCCTCCCGAGTAGCTGGGACTACAGGTGCCCACCACCACGCCCGGCTAATTTTTTGCATTTTTAGTAGAGACGGGGTTTCACTGTGTGAGCCAGGTGTATTTTGATTCTCTTTTCTCTTTCTTTTTTTTTTTTTTGGCTACTCTATAGACATAGTGGGGCAGAGTAAGCAGAATGGCCCAGTGTAGCCATTTCTATATAGCGAGAGACAAAGCTTCAGTATCCTGTTTGTAAGGACTTTCCACGAATAAGATGTTAAGGCAGTGAAAGATCATTATTCCCAATCAATGACAATGACACGATAACTGAAATAAAATCATCCTTATCGTTTTTCTTTTAACATTGCTTATTGAAATGTTGGTGAGATTTTTATATTCTAGGTAGGAACTTTGATCAGATACCTACCAAATTACAGGTTTGTGAAAAATCATCTGGTGATGAATTTGCATATCATAATTGTACGTCTTTCATCGAACTGTTATATTTCAATGTCAACATTTTTTATTTCCTGACTTTAACCAGTGGTCAATTTGGGGTATGAATTAAACAACACATGATTAAGAACAAAACTGAATGCTAAATCTTCAGAGTAACTGAGATATCAACATGTTCATCTGATCTCCACTAGTTCCCTCATGTGTTCAGCTGATAGAAACTAGAAGCCTTTCAATCTGACCACAGAAAATAAAAAAATTCAAATAATGAGTTTCTTAATTGATATGTGTAAATGGTCTCCAGTACCTGCTTTAGAATGATTTCCCCTATTGATTTATTAATCACTGTTGGGAAGTACTGCCTTGAACTACAACAGGCTCCACTGGTCTGCTTCCATTTCTCTTCTGTGAAATCCATTCCACATGATACAACCAGCCACATTAAGATTCTTAGATCTCATCTCTGCTCCTATGACTCCTCTCACCAAAATATTCAATAGCTTTTTTATTCTTCCGGACTTTTTCCCTACCTTCCATTCATATAAACACTATACAACAGCTTAACTAGATTAGTTGTTTTTTTCTAATCAAAAAAAAATTATTTTTAAAGAGTATCATTTCTTAAACACAAGAGTTTCAATTCATTTGGCAAAATTATAAATTATGTACACCTAAATGTATCCTCAAAATTATTAAACCAAAACTGACAGAAGCAAAAGGACAAAGAGACAAATTTATAATCACTGTAGGACATGTTAACACAACACCATCAATATGTAATAGTAAAAACACAGTAAAGATATAGAGGACTTAGTAATATGATTTAAAAATTAACCTGAGATATGCAAACTATTGTTTCTAATAACTGTAGAATATAGTCTTTTCAAGTGCATAAAAACTATTTTGTCAAAATTGACCACATAGTATTCTTAAAGTAACCTCAGCAAATTTCAGAAATTTGAAATCATAAAAGATATTTTCTCTGATGCCAATAAATTTAAACTAAAAATCAACCAGAAAAGTTAACCAGAAAATGTTTAAATATTTGGAAATTAGGCACTTCTGGAAAACCCATATGTCAAAGAAATGTCATTAAAAATTCAAATTTTTTAAAAAATTAATGATAGCAAAAATACTACCAAAATTTGTACAATTCTGCTAAAATTTACTTAAAACTAAATTTGTAAATCTTAAAGATATAAGAAAAAAGACTGAAGAACAAGTGCTCTAATATCCATCTCAAGAAAATTTTTTAAATAGCAGCAAATTATCCAGAGAAAACAGGAGGAAGAAAATAAACAACATAAGAGCAGACAAGAATAAAATAGGAAGCAAACCAAAAGCAGAAAACAATATCAAAGCAAAAATTTGATTTCTTGAAAAGACCAAATAAAATCTGTAAGTTCCTGGTCATCAAAAGGCAGCGTTAAAAGGGTGAAAAGGCAGGCCACAGCGTGATGAGAAGCTATTTTCAATACATACACTGGACAATATATAGTGCTAAACATCATTTGTCACCAAGCAAATACAAATTCCAATCACAATTAGATACCAATCTGCATTCATCAGAAAGGCAATACTAGTCAAGATAGTGGCTAACTTTGGGGAGGGGCTGGATCGTGACCATAGTAGAACAAGGGAGACTTCCGTGTATAGTAATGTTCTATTTCCTGATCTGGAAGTGGTTACACAGGTATGAAAACCACTTTGTGAAAATTCATTGAGCTTCATCCCTATAATTTTGTACTCTTCTATGTATATGCCATGCTTTAAATGAAAACAAAAGACATACAAATGTGAAGGAATTGAGCAAAACAAGACTGAGATAGATATAGATTGATGATAGGATAGATGCTGGGTAGACAGACAGATATAAAAATGACTTATACGCTGTGCTTGGTTTGCTGAATAGAAAAGGAAGCATTGTCAGTTACAGTATTACATTATCCATAAGATAAAATCTTACCAATTAAAACACAGAAGAACTGTCTTGGTATTAAGAGCAGATGGAACCACCTTCTGGGGATTCTCATAAAAAATACAATGAGAAAGTCAATTAGCAGCATCACCAACAATTTACATTGTATCCCGTTTTGTGAGGCAGCTTTCATGTCAATTCCTGGGATAAGTGAATGGAATGACACCAAAGTGCAAATAAAAACCAGTTTTGGGAGAATCACCAACAAGTTAGTTTCTGCCTCCTTCATGCTTTCCTGCATTGCTGTATGCCTCTCTCACACATTTACCTCACTCCACTTGCATCTCCCCTAACCATCAACACAGTGCCTTGCACATTACACATAATCCATTAAAATTCTATGAGTGAATGAATAAAGGAATGAAGGAGGCACTTGATACCCAAAAGACAGTAAAAAAGAAATGGCAAAAAAAAAAAAAGAAAAATATCAAAAGGACTGTGTGTCTGCTTTGCAGTTTGGCAGTAGGCAAAATCTCTAACATGTAGATTTCAACCTAAGACAGGTATTGTTGATAAAGACAGATATAAATGACCCACAGTGACCTTGAACTAGTATACAGATTAAATGTCATGCATTATTCCTGGGCAGAAGCAAGCAATATAACTTTACAACAGGTTTCTATATTTTTCCATCCTTTTCTTAATTTCTTATTCTACCCTGAAAATAACTATGTGACAACAAGTCAGTATAAAATGCAAGATGCAATACCAAAGTTAGATGCAATTAAGGGAGAAACCACTAGTCCAAGACTTTATAGCTTGAGGTGACTTCAGATTTTGTTTGGCAAACCTTTTTTTTTTTTTTTTTTTTTTTTCCTGCTAGCACTTTCATTTCAATTCTTTACTCTTTCTCACATTTTAGCCAAGTCATTGGCTCAGTTGGCAGATGACAGAGCATCCTTGTAGCTAAAATTGCATTTGTCATTTTGGTATCAATATGTCCTGTCTCTTAGGATTGCTGTAGTCTTGTCTCTAAGTGAAACTATCTGTCTTGTATTTCCCTTCTGAGTGAGATTTATGACGGAAAGCATTCAAATTGCTCATCTCTAATTCAGTCATCATTCTGCCACTAAAATGTCTCAGAATTTTCCCTTTACTGCAGAAGAAATATTCTCTCCTTTTTGCTGTTCAACTATCCTCTCCTGACTTTTGTCTATAAAATGGGCTGCACCAGATAGGGAAGGGGTTTAGGGAATACCCAGGCCAACTTGGGGTAAATATCTTCCCAGCTATAGCTGGGTCCATCTAAGACACCTCAATTCATAGCTGATTCATACTCATTCTCTCTCCTTAGTCTTCAAATTTTACTTTGGCAACTGACTAAAGTCAGAATGCTCTAACTTTAGAGCTTGTCTTGAGAGCATTTTAGAACATGTCTATTAGACATTCAGTCTAATATTTTGCAAACAGCAAATATCAAGAAAACACTAGGCTAATTAATTGTACAGAAAGGAATAATTCCAATACAAAAGTTTCATAAAACAGACTCAACATATGATAACAATAAACATGTAGTTTAAAAAATGAAAGAAATGTCATATATTCTTATTTTCTTTTTCCTTATTTCCAATTGCAAGAATAGTCCTTTCAAGATGAAAAACACTACCTTAGAAATAGGAATGTAAAAGATCTGCTGCTTCCTGCTGTCTTATTACACTATCTCTTATACCAAAATCACAGCTTGCTCACTGTGACTTCCAGTAATGACTGGAATGGCTTATTAGGAGATAATTTGGTAGGTGGGGAAAAAATGTGTCTACTAAAAATTCATTACTAAAAAAACAGCAAACCCTACACCAGGGTCTAGAGATCAGACAATCCAGTTTATAATCTTAACAATACTGGCTGTGCTCAGTGATGCCTGTACCAATCTGAATCCAGTTAAAATGAACTGTATGCCTTTGAATACGTTTTTCAAGTTCTGCAATTCAGTTACTCTTTGAATCTTGTAAATTCCCTACACCATAAAGAACTAGCATGCACTGCCAGATCAAAGACGAACTTTCTGCTTGACATTTCCACATAAAGGTCTTATGAGCATCTCAAAATTTACCATAGCCAAAACAGTCTTTGATTCCTCCAAACCCTTCAAAACCTACTCCTTCTCATCTTAATATACCACCAGTGTCTATTGTAAGAGTTGAAGAGAGAAGAAAGACACAAAAAGTGGCTCAACAGTCAAAGACAGGCTTATTTTGGAGAATAAACCTGAAAGGGGCTTCTGGCCGATTTCAGTCAGGAGCATTCTCTCTTACAGACTAAGGGTGTGTAAGGGTCTGGGGAGGGAGAGCATATCGTAAGCTGCGAATGTTTCTGTGTGGAGGAGAGTTTTATTGCTAGGTCGGAATCGCTGGCATGTTTCCGGTCAGAGGGGGCTCATCTCAGGGTTGGAATATTTCTGGCTGGAGTGTCACGTGTGGTTTATGGTCACGCTGACATTAGCCATTATGCTGATGTTTTCTGGGGCTGGATTTAGGCAGTTTTTAATCAAGGGGAACTTAAAATGGCAGTGTTTGTCCAACATGGTGATGCCACTGCTCTGTAGTCTATCTGAGCGCCAACCCAAAAATCTAGGAATTATCCTTGCTTCCTCTTCTCCCTTCACTTTCTGTATCCAATTCATCTCAAATTTAATGTGAGGGAGCATAAACAATCTCCTTTGTCTGCAAATATAAGTCAGTTTCTTCAACCCAGATGTTTTCAGTAATAAAGCTGATGCTTTTATTTACATCTACCCGATCCCTCCATCTATTTCCCAATTAGTCCAAACTTTGGATGGGGGTGGAGGAAAGGCCGTTTATTCACCTCCGCTACCATCGCCCCACCGCCAACCTGCTTTCCCGCCTGGTGTTTCCTCAGCCTCCAGGGCAGGAGCTATCTTACCCTAACTCTAGGCTAGCCCTGGTCCAGATGTTAGAACCTATTCAGTCATAGTAATATAATAAATTTTAAAGTAATTGTAAAGGAGAAATATAAAGCACCGTGCTTTAAGCCATCCTTCCTGTTGCTCACCCCCTAACCTACCCTGTGGCTCCAAAATCAAGTTTACAGGGTCCTTGAAACAAACCCTTGCCCTGAACATAATTGAGACTGAGGGAGACACAGGCTTCTTGGGGGACATGCAAAGCTAAAACACTGTATGCCTCATGTTTGAGTGACACATATGGTTCACCCAGTCCTTTTATATGCTTTACCCTATTTGTATAAAAACTCAATATTGTTCTTCTCCAAATAATGAGTAAAATATTATTATTTGTTCGAGTGTATCAAGGATGCATGGATTTGTGTTTTGACAAGCTCTATCCACACCAAACAGGCGATCCAGGTCATAAGACATGTTAAATTATACTTGATGAGCCAGTCCTTGGAGAAAGTTCTGAGATTGCATCTCCATGAAGCACAGACAGCAAGGATTTCTATGAATATTTCCAATGAGCTTACATAATTCTGGGGAAGCTGCTACAAAAAAAAAAAAAAAAAAAACTGTACAATTCAAATCTGAGACACTGTAGTGGAAATCCGTCCCTGCATAACCAAGTGGGCAATCACAGAAGACAATGAAACCCAATGCATTATTCATCATTATAATTCTGGATCATATGCGACCATCATCAATGCTGAGGATGCTCTTAGTTTATATTACAAGTAATTTAGATATCATATGCCTATTTATAAAATGCCAAATCAGCTCTCAGATGCAGTATGAGTTCACAGTTTCATTTTCTGTAAAGATGTTTTAAAATATTGATTGTTGTAAACTTTGCAAGGCACAGATGATAAAGGCACTGTAGCAATCCTCACACAAAATAACAACTAGGACTACTTCCCTCAAAGCTGGTTGGTCCCCTTGTTCATTAACTCATGGTTCCAAATGGAACTTCCCCACACCTCCAAAATGATGCATCCTGAGTTCATTTCCCAAGGAATAGTTCTTCAAAGCATCAAAAGAACCAGATGTGCAATATCTGCATGAAAAGGTTGCTTTTTTTTTTTTTAATCCCCAAATAAAACTTCCATTTGTAAGAAAGGGGAGGGGATCAGGGATTCTAAGATATGTTCATGCTGACAGTGCATCCTGGAACTATATAAAAACTTAGTAGAATGAATTAAAAATGAGAAACTTGGAACCACAAAAGGCATTTTCTTGGGGAAACTCAAAACATAAGGACACTTAAAACGAAAACGAACAGGCTCTTGGGTTTTCAAAAAAAAAAAAAAACTTGAATCAGCTATATAGTCATATAGTCATTGAGAGCTTGTAAAATCACATACCCTTGTGTTCTTGCTTAAATTTCCCTATCAATATTGTTCAAGCGTGTGCCCAAATACATGGATTTTAGCTCCCCTGGAGAGTCACTTCTGAAAGAAAGCACAGATAGAGGGACCTAAAGTCTATGCTATTATAGCAGGAAGAGACATCATTTCTCCATGAATAGGATGTTTTTTCCAGGGCAGAGATAGGAGGGCTGGAGGGAAAAATTTAAAAACACATTGGCCTGTTTTTACTGTATATATTGTTTCCTGGATGCTGGAAATTATCCTGATTATTCATCTACAAAATAGCTACAAAGAAAACCCAAACTATGACTCAGCTATTGCAGCTGTGGTAGACAGAATTGCCTATGGTGAAGGAAGGGCAGAAAACTCACTATTGCCATTAGTTTTCCCTCTTGTTTTGTTTAACTTCTGAGCCTAATTATTTAAAACACACACACACACACACACACACACACACACACAGCAAAAAATAAGAGAAATGAGAGCTGGTCTGCTTTTCCCATCCCTCATTCCCTACATGCCATTTCCAACCAAATCAAACTCAGTATTTTATAACAGTGCTCCTCCAATTGTCTCTCAATTTTAAAGTTTTCTGATCTTTCAATGGAATTGATTTCCGTAATAACCAGACTAGAGTTGGCAGCCCATTCTTGTTTAGCAGCACTGCCTGCATTACATTGCCTACAGTTCATCCACCCTGATCCTTTAAAGACACTTGAAAAAACAGAAATATGTCCTTTGTCAATACCATAAGCTGCTGCTGCCACAAGTCTATAAACAGCAAGAAAAATAAACAGAAGTCATCCTATTTTATCAAAGTCTAATAATACATACACGCTAGTCTTTTGCGTAAGCCCCAGAAATAAAGGCAAACACACCATGGTAGGAAGAAAAGGAATGCACGTGGTCTCACTTATGCCCTTACCTAGACATAGGCTCTACAGTGCATCTGATCGGAGACTACCTCCTCACTTTCCAGGCTTTCTGTGTGATTTTATCCTTCCCTTCTTCTCCTTTCCTCAGGGTTACTCGCAGAGAGATTCCACCAACACATCCTTAGACTTGAATTTACCTTCCTGGAAAACATTGTTTCCAGCTGGCTCACTATTCTTCACACCCTGATTTTAGATCTTCCCTTGTAGTTGATCTCTGTCTCTAAAACAAAGATGTTTCTGGACCTTTGATAAAAGCCTTGGAGGAATAAAACCCGCTTTTTTATTTAAAGAATAATAATGTTCTGCAATGTAGTTCAGATGCACCTAAAGAAGAAAAAACACACTAACAAATTTCCACGCAAAGGTCTTAAATAATCCAGATGTTCATTTCGTTCTCTAAGGTTGCAATATCTGTCACCCAGGCTGGAGTGCAGTGGCACAATCTCAACTCACTGCAACCTCCAACTCCCGAGCTGGAGAGATCCTCCCACCTCAGCCTCCTGAGTAACTGGGACTACAGGTGCGCGTCACCACACTCAGCTAATTTTTGTATTTTTTGTATTTAGAGATGAGGGTTCACCATGTTGGCCAGGCTAGTCTCGAACTCCTGACCTCTGGTGATCCACCTGCCTTGGCCTCCTAAAGTGCTGGGATTACAGGAGTGAGTCTGCCACTGCACCCAGCCCCATTTTACAAATTTTTAAAAAACAGGCTTAGAAAAGTGAAGTTTCCCAAGGTCACATAGCTTATAAGCGACAATATAGGATATAAGCCCAGGTTTGTTTAATTCCAGAGCCTAAGCACTTAATGTGCAATGCCACTATATCACAAGGAGGTGCCCTGCACAAATCACAATGATGCTGAAATCAATTCAGATTGATGTAAGTAGCTAGTCTACTGCAGTATGTCCAAAATAAGTAAATACTAATCCATCAGTCAGTAACTTTCATGCTTTTTAATTATGAGCAGATACCATGCTATGTGTACAACAGGAAGGACTGAGAAACAATACATGGTTTCATGTTGTAATAAAATAAAACAGAAAAATTAACACTTAAAACCTACGATCATAATCATGCTGCACAAGAATGATTTTCAGAATCTATCTTTTCTTAGTTATGAAATAGTAATAACACATTTAGGTCATTTTGAAAAGTAGTTCTAAGATTTGTGTTATTATATTTTTATGTAGCCATAGCATTCAGTTAAATTGGTATTATGGTATTTTTCTTTTCTTGTTACTTGTGTATACTAAACGTGATATAAATGGTAAAATCATTACGTCAAATTCTCTTGAGATGGTGCACAATAGCATATTTAACATTTAGCTTATTTCTAATATTTCACTATTCTAAATTGCTAAATAAAAAGTAAGCAGAAATGAGAAGACATTGCCAAGCCAATTTCTCAGAGCATTTCATTCCATTGTTAGTTGTCTGGTTCCTACAATCAGTATAGACAACCACAGGCTTTCCTGATGCCACGTAGTCACTTCAACAGCTCAGTTCGACTAGCATTTAGGGACGCCATCACTGGGCCGGGTACTGGTCACCCACAGAGAGGAAGAGAACATAGCCTCTACCCTCAAGAAGCTCACAGTCTAGAAGTGAGTACAGACCCATGAAACGTAAATGGCTGGTTGAAATATGCACTCAGTACACAAAAAGGGCATTCAATACAACCTGGGCATTAAGAAAAACTTCCTGGAAGAAAGCTCCATCATGGACACATACTCATGTACATGAAAGACAAACGTGTTGGACCCAGCTGTCCAACAAATGTGCCCATTACATCTTCACAGTTCCAAATCCAGACTTCCTTGTGCACCCCCACGTCCCCAGTCCAATTCCCTACTTTTCTCCTACCACCGAAAGAATCTTTGACAAAAACACAGGGACATGGAATCAGAGAACATCTCTCTGCCCAGCACTGAATACTTCAAGACCACAGAAATTCTAGGCCACAAATCTATAGATTGTCAATAAAGGGGAAATAGCCTACTTCTCACCATGCCAATGGAATGTGGAAGAGAAATCTATACCTTAAAAATGGCTAGCATCAAAGTGCTGGCACTGTGCTCCTTTCTGGAGGCTCTGGGGAGAATCTGTTTCTTGCCTTCTCCTGCTTCTAGAGGCATTGTTTGGCTTGCAGCTCCTTCTTCCATCTTCAAAGCCATCAGTGGCTCATTGTGTCTTTCTCTTCTCACATCCCTGGGACACAGATCTTTCTGCCTCCTTGTGTTCCCTGTACCATAGAGAAGGACCTCTGTAATCCCACTTGACTCACTCGGATGATGCAGCATAATCTCCCCATAGCAAGACCTTAACTTAATAACACCTACAAAATTCTTTTGCCATGAAAGTAGTATCCACAAGTTGCAGGGATTAGGACATGTATGGCTTTGGGAAACCATTATTCTGCTGCCATAGGCACTCCTCACAGCAGCCCAGGGATTCTGACATAAGTAAGGTGTTCTGCCAAGTACAAATAGAAAAAATGAAAGTTCTGTTAGTAGCTTATGGTCAGCCAAGAAACTAATTGCCTCAGCAGTGCCCACAGCCTTCATTGTCAACATAGTGTACAACCCATTGGTCACCATGCCTATGCCACAGAGTGAAGCAGGATGGTCTCGCTCCATCAGTAACTTGCTCCTGCTCTGCTGAGTTGTGGAATATGTCAGCCATCCTGCCCTGTATCAGTCCTTATTCAAAGTAGATTAAAGTATACTTTGATGAAGCAAACTCCAGGAGGAAAATTGTAGTGATGAACAATAAGTAAAGATAAAGTTATGTCTCCGATTTCAGCTTTATTACATTTTCTATTCTTGCAACTGCATTTTGGGGGGAAAAAAAGCGGAGGCGGGGGGTGGTTAATCAACCTGAGTCTACTGGCTTCCTCACAAACCAAACAGAACTGATTTCTCTCATAAAATCAAATCTAATAAAATTTCCTCATGAATCCCCTCTATAGGGAAAAGTACTCTAGAGTCCTAAGAGAATAAATGGATGTAACAACCTAAGTAAAAACTTGCAGTAGAAAATTACGGGTCATTTTTGAAAACAAACTTTTTAAATATTTCAATCAGGATGTAGTGCAGTGGCTGACCTAGGGACATGTCTTGCAATGGGGTGATACATGAACAAAAAAGGGGGGAAGAGGATGAGTTTGGGATAACAGAGAAAAAAAATAAGAGATTAGAATTGCAAACCTGAAAAGCACCACCTCCCAGCAGGAGACCAACCAGCACAAAAACAGAACATTAAACAACCAAAACTAAGGAACCTCACACAGTCCATTTCATGCCCCCTGCCACCTCCACTGGAACAGGTGCTGGTATCCACAGCTGAGAGACTCACATTCAGTTTACATCACAGGACTCTGTGCAGACAACTCCCAGTACCAGCCCAGAGCCTGGCAGACTTGCTGGGTGGCTGGATCCAGAAGAAAGACAGTAATCATTGCAGTTCAGCTCACAGGAAGCCACATTCATAGGAAAAGGAGGCGAGTACTACAACAAGGGAACACCCCGTGAGACAAAAGAATTTGAACAACAGCCTTGAGCTCTAGACCTTCCCTCTGACAGAACCTACCCAAATGAGAAGGAATCAGAAAACCAACTCTGGTAATATGACAAAACAAGATTATTTAACACCCCACAAAAAAAAAATCACACTAGCTCACCAGCAATGGATCCAAACCAAGAAGAAATCCCTGATTTACCTGAAAAAGAATTTAGAAGGTCAGTTACTAAATTAATAAAGGAGGCACGAGAAAAAGGCGAAGCCCAATTTAAAGAAATCAAAAGAATGATACAAGAAATGAAAAACAATCAAAACTTCAAGAAATAATGGACACACTTATAGAAATGCAAAATACTCTGGAAAATCTCAGCAACAGAACTGAACAAGCAGAAGAAAGAACTTCAGAGCTCAGAGACAAGGTTTTTGAATTTACCCAATCCAACAGAGACAAATTTTTAAAAAGTAAGAAAATATAAACAAAGCCTCCAAGAAGTCTGGGATTATGTTAAACAACAAAACCTAAGAATAATCAGCGTTCCTCAGGAAAAAGAGAAATCTAAAAGTTTGGAAAACATATTTATGGGAATAATCTAGGGAAACTTACCCAGTCTTGCTAGAGACCAAGACATCCAAATATAAGAAGCACAAAGACCACCTGGGAAATTCATCACAAAAAGATCATCATATAGGCACATTGTTGTCAGGTTATCTTAAGTTAAGACCAAGGGAAGAATCTTAAGAGCAGTGAGACAAAAGCACCAGATAATCTATAAAGAAAAATGTATCAGATTAACAGGAGATTTCTCAGCAGAAATCCTACAAACTAGAGAGGATAGGGCCTTATCTTCAGTCTCCTCAAACAAAACAATTATCAGCCAAGAATTTCGTATCCAGTGAAAGTAAGCATCATATATGAAGGAAAGATACAGTCTTCCTCAGACAGACAAATGCTGAGACAATTCACCACTACCAAGCCAGCACTACAAGAACTGCTAAAAGGACCTCTAAATCTTGAAACAAATCCTGGAAACACATCAAAACAGAACCTCTTTAAAGCATAAATCTCACAGGACCTAAACAAAAATACACATTAAAAAAACACACACACAAAAAGCAAGGTTTACAGGCAAAAAACACTACCTCACATTTCAATACTAACATTAAATGTAAACAGCCTAAATGCTCCACTAAAAGATGCAGAATCTCAAAATGGATAAGAATTCACCAACCAACTATCTGCTGCCTTCCAGAGACTCACCTAACCCATAAGAATTCACATAAACTTAAGGAAAGAGATAGAAAAAGACATTCCATGCAAATGGACACCAAAAGTGAGCAGGAGTAGCTATTCTTGTATCAGACAAAACAAACTTTAAAGCAACAGCAGTTTAAAAAGACAAAGAGGGACATTATAGACATTACACAATCATAAAAGGCCTTGTCCAACAGGAAAATATCACAATACTAAATATATATGCACCTAACACTGGAGTTCCAAACTTTATAAAACAATTACTAGTAGAACTAAGAAATCAAATAGACAACACAATAACAGTGGGGGACTTTGATACTCCACTGACAGCACTAGACAGGTCATCAAGACAGAAAGTCAACAAAGAAACAATGGATTTAAACTATGCCCTGGAACAAATGGACTTAACAGATATTTACAGAACATTCTACACAACAACTGCAGAATATACATTCTATTCATCAGTGCGTGAAACTTTCTCCAAGATAGACCATAGGACAGGCCACAAAACAAGCCTCAGTAAATTTAAGAAAATTGAAATTATGTCAAGCACTCTTTCAGGCCACAGTGCAATAAAACTGGAAATCAACTCCAAAAGGAAACTTCAAAAACATGCAAATACATGGAAATTAGATAACCTGCTCCTGAATGATCACTGGGTCAAGAACGAAATCAAGATGGAAATCAAAAAGTTATTTCAACTGAACAACAATAGTGACACAACCTATCAAAACCTCCGGTATACAGCAAAAGTGGTGCTAACAGGAAAGTTCATAGCCCTAAATGTCTGCATCAAAAAGTCTGAAAAAGCACAGACAATCTAAGGTCACATCTCAAGGAACTAGAGAAACAAGAAAATAACAAACCCAAACCCAGCAGAAGAAAGGAACTAACCAAGATCAGAGCAGAACTAAATGAAATTGAAATAAAAAAATACAAAAGATAAAGGAAACAAAAAGTTGCTTCTTTGAAAAGATAAAATTGATAGATCATTAGCAAGAATAACCAGGAAAAGAGAGAGAATCCAAATAAACTCAATTAGAAATGAAATGGGAGCTATTATAACTAACACCCCAGAAATAAAAGAGATCATTCAAGGCTACTATGAACACCTTCATGTGCATAAACTAGAAAACCTAGAGGAGATGGATAAATTTCTGGAAAGATATAATGCTCCTAGCTTAAATCAGGAAAAATGAGATACTCTGAACAGACCAATAACAAGCAGCCAGATTGAAATGGTAATTTAAAAATTACCAATAAAAAAAAAGTCCAGGACCAGATGTATTCATGGCTGAATTCTACCAGACATTCACAGAAAAATTGGTACCAGTCCTATTGACACTATTCCACAAGAATAGGAAGATTTAGAGGAAGAGGGAATCTTCCCTAAATCATTCTGTGAAGCCAATATCACCCTAATACCAAAACCAGGAAAGGACATAACAAAAAAAGAAAACTACAGAACAATATTCCTGATGAACATAGATGTAAAAATCCTTAACAAAATACTAGCTAACCTAATACAACAACATATCAAAAAGATAATCCACCATGATAGAGTGGGTTTCACACCAAGGATGCAGGGATGATTTAACATATGCAAGTCAATAAATGTGATACATCACATAAACAGAATTAAAAACAAAAACCACATGATTATCTCAACAGACATAAAAAAGCATTTGACAAAATCCAGCATCCCTTTATGATTAAAACTCTCAGCAAAATCAGCATACAAGGGATACACCTTAGGGTAACAAAAGCCATCTATGACAAACCCACAGCCAACATAATAGTGAATGGAGAAAAGTTGAAAGCTTTCCCCATGAGAACTTGAACAAGACAAGGATGTCCACTCTCACCACTTCTCTTCAACATAGCACTGGAAGTCCTAACCAGAGCAATCAGACAAGAGAAGGAAGTCAAGGGTATCTAAATCAGTAAAGAGGAAGTCAAACTGTCACTGTTTGCTGATGATATGACTGTATACCTAGAAAACCCTAAAGACTCCTCCAGAAAGTTTCTAGCACTGATATAAGAATTCAGCAAAGTTTCCAGATACAAAATTAATGTATAAAACTCAGTACCTCTCCCACACACCAACAGCAATCAAGTTGGGAATCAAATCGAGAACGTAGCCCCTTTTACAGGAGCTGCAACAAAAAAAAAATAGGCCGGGCGCGGTGGCTCAAGCCTGTAATCCCAGCACTTTGGGAGGCCGAGACGGGCGGATCACGAGGTCAGGAGATCGAGACCATGCTGGCTAACACGGCAAAACCCCATCTCTACTAAAAAAAAAAAAAAAAATACAAAAAATCAGCCGGGTGAGGTGGCGGCGCCTGTAGTCCCAGCTACTCGGGAGGCTGAGGCGGGAGTATGGCGTGAACCAGGGAGGCGGAGCTTGCAGTGAGCTGAGATCCGGCCACTGCACTCCAGCCTGGGCGACAGAGCGAGACTCCCTCTCAAAAAAATAAAAAATAAAAAATAAAATAAAATACTTAGGAATACACCTAATCAAGGAGGTAAAAGACCTCTACAAAGCAAACTATAAAACACTGCCGAAAAAAATCATAGATGACACAAACAAATGGAAACACAACTCATGCTCATGGAGGGGTAGAATCAATATTGTGAAAATGACCATACTGCCAAAAGCAATCTATAAATTCAATGCAATTCCCATCAAAATGCCACCATCATTCTTCACAGAACTAGGAAAAACAATTCTAAAATTCATATGGAACCAAAAAGAGCCTGCATAGCTAAAACAAGACTAAGCAAAAAGAACAAATATGGAGACATCACATTACCTGTTTCCAAACTATACTATAATGCCATAGTCACCAAAACAGCATGGTACTGGTATAAAAATAGGCACATCGGCCTACTGAACAGAATAAAGAACCCAGAAATAAACCCAAATACTTAAAGCCAACTGATCTTCAACAAAGCAGATGAAAACATAAAGTGGGGAAAGGACACCCTATTCAACAAATGTGCTGGGATAATTGGCTAGCCACATGTAGGAGAATGAAATGGGATGATCACCTCTCACCTTATAAGAAAGCAACTTAAGATGGATTAAGGACTAAATCTAAGACCTGCAACTGTAAAAATTCTAGAAGATAACTTCTGAAAAACCCTTCTAGACATCAGCTTAGGCAAGAATTTCATGACCAAGACCCAAAAGCAAAGCAATAAAAACAAAGATAAACAGCTGGGACTTAATTAAACTAAAGAGCTTTTGCACAGCAAAAGGAACAGTCAGCAGAGTAAACAGACAACCTACAGAGTGAGAGAAAATCTTCACAATCTATACATCCGACAAAGGACTAATATCAAGAATTGACAATGAACTCAAACATATCAGCAAGAAAAAAACAAACAATCCTATCAAAAAGTGGGCTAAGGACATGATCCAAAGCAAATGGCCAATATTAAGTGTCTTATTTCATACATTTCATTCAATTGATGTTTTTATTAATATCTACTATGTGCCACCCTTGGCGCTAACCATTGGAGATATAATGCCATTAGACACTGGCTTTATGGAGCTCACAGTCTACTGACAGAGAGAAGCATTCATCAAGCAATTCAAGGAATATATATTAAAAATAGAGACAACATCTATGAAGGAAAGGTACAGTCTGCTGTTATAGAATAAGAATGAACCAAGCCTGTTCTGGAAGTGAAGTGTCTGGGGAAGAGAAAGTGGAGCTTCGATCCAAAGGAATAGTTGGTGAGAGCAGGAGAAGAGGCTAGAAAAGTATTCTAGCAGAGAGATCAGGATGTACAAAGGCTTTGGATCTAAAAGCATGACCTGGCATAGGACTGTTGATGGTAGGATGAGGCAGAATGGAAGTGTCTACAGTCTAGAAACAGATATATCCCCAAGACTTGGACAGGGTCTGGGGAAGGAAAGTAGGCCCAAATGCAGACAACAGCAGAAGGTCCTCTCTGAGGACCAGTTATCACAATATTAAGGGAATAAGAGTGACAGTGTTGCTCAAGTGCAAGAAGCTCAGAACCAGGAAGTGGGAGTGTTCAACACTCAGGCAATAGCAGGAGGAAAATATCCGCTGTTAGTAAAAGCCCCACTCCCAGGCTGCAAGAAGCACTTAATGCTAATTCCCCCATAAATTTGTTGAACTATATGCAGCAATCCCACAGCAAATCCATTGAATATATAATGCATTGAATATTCAATCCCAAAGCAAACCCATTGAATATATAATGGGTATATATTCAAAGGAAAGGAAATCAGTATGTCAATGAAATCCCATGTTTGTGGCAGCACCTTTCACTATAGCCAAGATACGGAATAAACCCAGTGTTCATCAACGGATGAGTGGATAAAGAAAACATGGCATACACAGTGGAATAGTATTAGGCCATAATAAAGGAAAAACATCCCATCATTTCTGACAACATAGATGAACCTGGAGGCCATTATGTTAAGTGAAATGAGTCAGGCACAGAAAGACAAATCCCACATGATTTCACCCATGTGTGAAATCTTAAAAAGTGGGTCTCATAGATGTAGAGAACAGAATGGTGGTTACCAGAGGCTGGGGTGGTGGTTGCAGAAGAATGGTTGGGGAGATGTTGGTCAAATAATTTATAGTTAGATAGGACAAATTGTTTTACAAGATCTCTTGTAGAGCATGGTGACTACAGTTAATGATGATATATTGTATTCTTTAAAAATGCTGAGACTAGATATAATGTTCTCACCACAAAAATGATAACTAGGTGAGGTAATACATTTGTTAATTAGCTATATTCAACAATTCCACAATGTATATATACTTTTAAACATTATGTTGTTCACAAGAAATACATACAATTTTATATGTTAATTTAAAGAAGTAAATTTGAAAAAAATACTACTTCTCTATTAGAGAATATTTGCAATAAATTGTAATAATGGAATAGAATTATACATTTTTTTGTTTTTTAGCCTTGATTTTTTTGCGCACATTCCAAATTAAATATTTTAAGTATTATTCAGTAATTTGATTTAATATAACCATATGCAAATTGGGTTTAATATACTTAAGAATGTTGGAAAACTGATGTGTACATCTGAAAACTCAGTCATTGCAAAGACGTTTTCTTCATTTTTTGAAGCAACTTGTTGGTATTTTTCCATTAGAAATAGTATCAGTCACAGCATTATAGCTCCCTTATATCTTTCCCAAATTTAAATACTTATTAATGAGCACATTCACTCTATATCCTTAGGTAATTTTTTGTTTTTAATTCTGTCTCTGCATAATGTAATTATTAACCTTGGGAACTGCAGAAGCATTCTAGATGTTGTGAGAGGAATTGTTTCATAACATTTCTGGTTGATTTTTTTTTTGACCCAAGAAGTTTCACAGATCTCTGAAATCTTTCAAAACTTTCAGGATTTACTCTCATCTCATTGTACTATGGGTCTCTTCATGTTTTCTCATCCCTAAACGTTCTCACCCTGCTATAAAGATACTACCTGAGACTGGGTAATTTACAAAGAAAAAAGGTTCAATTAACTCACAGTTCCTCACGGCTGGGGTGGCCTGAGGAAACTTACATTCATGGTAGAAGGCAAAGGTGAAGTAAGGCATGTCTTAGATGGCGGTAGGAGAGAGAAAGAAAGAGAGAGGAGGTGCCACACTTAAAACCATCAGCTCTTGTCAGAACTCCCTCACTACCATGAGAACAGCATGGGAGAAACCACCCCCATGATCCAATCACCTCCCACCAGATCTCTCCCTGGACATGGGGGGATTACAATTTGAGATGAGATTTGGGTAGGAACACAGAGCCAAACCATACCAAGGTTGTATATCTGCTCGTCTTTTATCTGTTTTTGCCATTCTTTCTATTACTTTTTGTTTCAGAGGATACCAGCTCAAAATTTTTCTGCATTTTCTCCTCCCTATCTGAAGATTGACAAGAAGCAATGACTATGCTTTGCCAGAGGGTTCAATATAAAACAAATGAAAGTAGACATCACATTACTTTTATAATATGCCAGCAATAGAAGCTTTCCTTATTTTTAACACTCAATAAAAGGAAAAGTGATTTTGACACATCTCTATGTACAAGAAAAAACTAGCTGCCTTCATGCACCAAAGACATAATATTTGCCAGTGCTCTTATTATCACATTTAATATTTGGTTAAGATATTAATGAGTGTTTGTAGAAGGCTGGCCTCTGTTTTATTACCTATGTTTCATTTGTTTTTTGACATCGTTGAGAATTCCGGAACCCTCTAACAGGAAGAGAGCTTGCAAAAATTCTAGAATAAAGGGAGATCATACTCCAGTTTATCTCATTTCATTCATCTTCTAAATATTGGAGTTTCCTGTGGATCATTCCTCTCTGCACTTCTCTTCATTTCACACTCTCTCCCTAAGTGATCTCATCCTGTTTGATAGGTTAAATGAAATCTGTAAACTTCAGGCTCTGGCGGTATGACAACTCTCCCATTTCAAGCCTTTAGAAGTACTAGATGGAATGTGTAAAATGATTTTGAATGTATTAACTGAAGCTCAAATGGATAAAGAATGCCAGAAAGGGAGAGGAAATGGAACGCCGGAGGTAAACGAGTGAGTTAATGATATCACTGCCTTGGAGTAAAATTATCAAACAACTCCAGTCGGAGATCCAAAAGGAGAGCTTCAAATATATGAATGAAAATGTGGCAGAATAATAAGAAATTGACACATCCACAGGCATGCAGGGAAATACTGATACACACCTCTCTATGCAGTTGATAGGTCAAGAATGCAAAAATTAGCACAGATATAAAAATGTGATTACACGATTAACAAGCTTTACATGAATACAATCCTATACCCCAAAACTGGAGAGTGCATATTTTAAGTGAATAATTGAATATTTTTAAAAATTGATCACACATTCCCTTTAAACTGTTTCCAAGAATATCAAAGGGACCATTTAATACAAACCCAATGATGTTGTCATCATGTGATAAAAATGAAACTCAATAAAAAGGGGGAAAAAACCGCACATGCTGCAAATGCAGCCACATCATGAAATATAAAGAAAGAAGCATAATGGAAATAATAAAATATTTAGAACTGAAAGGCAGTATATGTCAAAAATAGTGGGATAGATTGAAGTTTCTGGTAGAGCAAAAGGCGAGAAGTATTGAAACTTTGTTGCTATGTAACATTTTTAAGTGCTTAGAAGAAAATATTGAAAATGAGTAAATTTTTAAATAAATGGATGAGCTTGGAAGAAAAGACAGGAAAAATTTAATCCTGGTACAAAAGCAGAACATCAGTCCAGGAAAGTAAATAAACACTGAAACCATTGGCTGACTTGGGAGTATATATAAATATATGCCCCCCCATGACCTATAGTTTCAGTGTGTGAGGGGAGTCGCCAGTGTGAACCCCAGTTTCATTTGCTGTGGTTTAACCAGCCTCTTTGGTCCTGGGCAAGCCCAAACCTTGCTTAGAGGCCACACCAGAAAAAGCTAGGATTCAAAGGTGAGATGTGAAAATAATAACATGAAATAAAGCCCAGAAAAAAACAGCAAGGAACATTCTCTAGCTAGGCATAACTGCCCATGGGTTGTTTAAAAAAAAAACAAATAAAATTTTAAATGACTTCTCTTAGAATCTATGGCAAATGATAGACTTTTTGTGTGCTTTAACTCAGAATCTTGATATTTAGTTGGCCTAAAATTTGCAAGCCAATAATTGTAATAAAAATATTTAAGGTTATACCACATCACACAAATGTTGATATGCAGTATGATCATTTCTGTTCTGTTCTAGGTATTTTCTAATTTTCATCTAAATTAGTTGTAAGCATTTCTTAGTTTTCAAATGTAAGTGGAATTTTTTTTATCATTTTGTTATTTATTTCTAATTCAATTTTATTGTCATCATAAAATGTATAACAGCAATTCTGTAAGATTATGACCTAAAACAAGGCCAATTTTCATAAGTAAGTTCTGTGTGTGTTTACATAACCGTGTATCCTCCAATTATTTGTACAGTGTGCTATTATGTTTTATGACCAATAGCGTTTATCACGGAAAGCAAATTTTGGTTCAATATTAGAAAGTCATTCAAGGTAATATAATATAAAACTTAAGAAAAAAATAAAATAAATTATTTAGGAAGCTTATAAGGAACATTCAATAAATTTCAGCATCTATTTACGATTTTTTAAATACCACTCAGAAATAAAATGAAAGAAATTTCTGTAATTTGATAGAGGTTATATTATAAAAACTGACTGCAAACATATTTAATAAAGAAACACTACATGAATTTCATTCATTTCCAGGCACAGTCCCTCCTGTCACCTAAATTGTACCTCCTTTCCCATCTTCCCCATCTCCGTTAACAACATATTCACCAACTGAATACCAAATGCCAAGCTGAAACTCTAGCAGTAATCATTTCTTTTTGTTTTTTAAGAGAGATGAGGTCTTGCTATGTTGCCCAGGCTGATCCTCCCACCTCAGCCTCCCAAGCAGCTGGAACTACAGGTTCAACTAGCAGTCATTTTTTAATTTTATTTTTCCCTCACATCTAATATCTAGCCTGCCGGTGGGTCTCAGCAGCCCTCTCTTCAGAATACATCCTCAGTCTGTTGACTTCTACCCATCTGCATCTGCTGCTGAGTGAAGTCCTCTCCATCTCTCATGTGAACTTCTGAAATAACCTTCTACCTAATCGGGTTTTCTCCACACAGCCTGTTTGCCACATAGACTAACAGAGTAATTTGCTTTAAATAAACCAGACCATGATGCATCTCCAGTTAGAATCTTTCAATGGCTTCCATTTCACTTTTAATAAAATCAAAGCATCTGACCGTGACCCACAAAGTCCTGTATGGTCTGGCGTTGGCCTGACTCTCAGACTCCACCTCTCCCACGATTCTCCATGATAATTGAACACCTGTCCCACTGGCCGCTCGGCTCCTTAATTGCCCCAAGCTTTTTTCTCCTTCAAGACTTCAACACATTCTGCTTTCTTGGCCTAGAATGCTCAGGTTTCTGCTAAAATATCCCCTTCTTAGAGAGAGCTTCCCTGACGACTCATAAATAATCTCTCTATCTCATTATCTGCTTTTACCTCCCTGGTAGCACTAATCATTACTCAAAGTCACATTAGTTATTGATTTGTCTGTCGCTTATTTTCCACTTGTCCCACTAGCAAGTAGGCCCTTTGTGAGCAGGGAATTTGTCTGTCTTGTTCATAGCTGAATCCCCTGCCCCTCGAACATTGCCTGGCACACGAGGGAACTCAGTAAATGTCTTTGAATGAATCTAACATAGCACTATCCAAAGCATGGTCTGCTGACCACAGAATGTTTATTACTGGTCTGCAATGAGATAAATATAGAAATCAAGAGTAAGCATTTACCAACTTTGATAACAATTTGACATGTGCTTGGTCTTTTCCCCAGAACTTAATTTTTATTGTATTTTACAAGAGTATCAGTTTGCATCAAATTAGAAATTTTACAGATGTGGTCCTTCATCACAGATAGTTTGAGAAGCACTAGTCTCAACAAGGACTGGGGTATAAAATAGCTTTCTCCATCTGGTTTTGCATTACTGCATTTATTTAATACTCAATAAAATGCTGAATGCCGAATGCACGGCAGGCCCTGGGCTAGGAGCTAGGATCAAGGATGAACAAAACATATAGCTTGTCCTCAAAAATGTCACAGTCTCTTGAGGAAAACAGGTAGATAACCTATGGTTACAAAACAGTAGGGCAGAATTGTGTACCAGGAGCCCTGGTAGAGAGGGGAAAAAGAACCACACATTCTTTGGAAGGATTAGAAGAGCACTCCCTGACCAGGTGCGGTGGCTCAAGCCTGTAATCCCAACACTTTGGGAGGCCAAGGCGGGAGGATCGCTTGAGGCCAGGAGCTCAAGACCACCCTGGCCAACATACTGAGACTCTATCTCTACAAAAAAAAAAAAAAATTAATTAATTAGGTGGGTGTGGTCGTGCATGCCTGTAGTTCCAGCTACTTGGGAGACTGAGGAGGGACGACTGCTTGAGCCCAGGAGTTGGAGGCTGCAATGAGTTAGGATTATACCACTGCACTCCAGCCTGAGTGGCAGAGTGAGATCCTGTCTCTAAAAACAAAATAAAATAAAAAAAGAAAAAGAGAAGAAGCATCCCTAGAGAGGTGGCACATGAAGGAGAAGAAGGTTTCCAGGTGAATAAGAGAATGGGGCATCCTAGGCAGGGGAAGGCAAATGGAAAGTCGTGAGAACACAAGGCTCTCGCAAAGCACAAGTCGCACCATGGGCCTAGAATCCTGGGTACAGGAGAGTGAGGTGGGACATAAGGCTGGAGAAAGCCTGTGGTCATTTGTTTTACTATCCAGCATTTGTCGGCAGCCCATCTGTATAGGAAGATTATAATTCTTCCCACATTGACCAAGTCCATTTGGACCTATGAAATGTAGGAGGTGGCACGAGCCCCTTCTGAGCAGATTCTTTGAAAGCCCTCATGAGTTATTCTAGCCCCTTTCACTCTGCCACAGCCTGGCATGGCCCAATTAGGGGCTGTCTATCATCCTGGGTCCTGGAATGGGGACTTGTGTAACAAAGTCAACCCTCAAGGAACATGAAATAAGAGTAGAAAATAAGGCTTGGATGTTGTAAGCCACTGAAATGTATCACCACAGGGAAACATTGCCTCTGCTGACTGGTCTCAGAGACCACCACGTAGCCCATCCCGGAACATGGCAAAGGAAACCCAGAGCAGGGCTGTTGTGCCCACGTACATCTGTTAACCCTGAACACCAGTTCCCGACCCCACACTATAGCTGCTAAGCGGCAGCCAGGCTCCTCAATAGGTATTCAGTTTTGAGCAGAGAATCAGGAGAGCTCTGACTTCTCAGTTTTTACAGAGTGCCCCGCTGTGTTGCACCAAGTCAGACTGAGAGAATGCCATCTGTCAGTGGTGGCATTCTGAATGAATCTTAAGGCGCATCATTTAGAGAGAATGCCATAACAGAAAATAAAAGGCAGCATGATGTAAAAGGAACAAAGGCCCTGTTCTGCAGTTCCAAAGCTTTTACCTGACAAAATCTAAACCAATATGTTGACAAAAATCAATGAAATAAAACTATGTTCTGAAAGATTGTTGTGTACCAAGGGGGAAGTCTTGAGATGCTCAAATCTAACAGTTTCTGAGTGGCATGCAAAATTTCAAGTCATTTCTCCACATCTTTGGGAATATGGTGGGTGTTAGTCTCCTAATCAACAATTAACATAATCATCATTCTGTTCTGAATCTAAGGTAGATTCTTCCATTTGAAAATTCAAAATTCACAGTTTTATGGCTCATTAAGACCCTTCCCTGGTCCCCAGGAGCAGCTACCCCTCAATGCTGCCCTCACTCCACAATACCAGTATTGATAGTCAAATTCACCTCTGCCTAGCATTCCCATCCCTATTGGAGGTAACTTAAAAACAGCAAGGATGCCCTCCAGTTCAGCAACTTGAAGAGAGAATCTATGAGATGTCAATACGCAGTACAATGGATTGAATGTTTGTTAATGTTCATAAATGCTCCTATGAACATTCTTCACATGAGCAAAATTCATAAGTTGTAATCCTAACACCCAGTGTGATGGTTATTAGGATGTAGGGCTTTTGGGAGGTGACTGGGTCATAAGGGGTCTCATGAATGAAATTAGTGCCCTTAAAATAAGAGACATGAGAGTTTGCTTTGTCTGCTCTCTACCACATGAGAATACAAGGAGAAGGTGGCTATCGGCAACCCAGAAGAGAGCCCTCACCAGAACCCGATTATGTTAACGTTAGCTCACTGATCTTGGACTTCCAGCCTCCAGAACTATGGGAAATGAATGTCTGTTATTTATAAGACACTCAGTCTGTGGCATTTTGTTATATTATAGAAGCCTGAGATAACTAAGACACCTTGACCCACAGATGGCACTGGTCATCATATCCTGCTAAACATCCATCCTTTAGGTATCTATCAGTGTCCCTGAAGATAGCTCTGAGAGGAACTCTGGTGTGAGCGAAAAAGAAAAGCATTTCAAGTGAACATCCATGGCAGAGGTTCTGCGGACTCTCTAGGCTCCCTGTCCTGGCATACATAGCCCCAGGATTCTTCCCTCATGGTGAGTACTTAGTGCGGGAGAGTGTGATTACTCTACTCCTGAGATTCTCTTCAGTGCAAAATTTATTATTATAAGTTTGTGTATCAAGTTCTGTCACATTAATTTTATGTATTACGATATTTTCCTGTGTATATATTATAGAATCACTGTCATAATTTCAAAGAATAATTATTTTATTTTATTATTTTTTGTTTGTTTGTTTTTGAAATGGAGTCTTGCTCTGGCGCCCAGCCTGGAGTGCAGTGGCGCAATCTTAGCTCACTGCAGCCTCTGCCTCCTGGGTTCAAGCGATTCTCCTGCAATTCTCCTACCTCAGCCTCCTGAGTAGCTGGGACTACAGGCACTCACCACCACCCAGCTAATTTTTATGTTTTTAATAGAGACAGAGTTTCACTATGTTGGCCAGGCTGGTCTCAAACTCCTGACCTCAGGTGATCTGCCCACCTTGGCCTCCCAAAGTGCCGGAATAACAGGCATGAGCCACCACGCCCAACCAAGAATAATAATTTTAAATGGCCCTAAAGCTGTGCTGTGAAACTGTGAACTGTGATTGGAAGAACAGTTGACTCCTGAACAACACAGGTTTGAACTGCATGAGTCCACTTATACACAGATTTTCTTCCACCTCTTCTACCCGTGAGACAGCAAGACCAACCCATCCTCTTCCTCCTCCTCCTCCTCAGCCTACTCAGCATGAAGATGATGAGGGCGAAGACCTTCATGATGATCCACTTCCACTTAATGCAGAGTGAATCTATTTTCTCTCCCTACGGTTTTCTTAATAGCGTTGTTT
This sequence comes from Theropithecus gelada, assembly GCF_003255815.1. NCBI lineage: Eukaryota > Metazoa > Chordata > Mammalia > Primates > Cercopithecidae > Theropithecus > Theropithecus gelada. The sequence continues at coordinate 10,975,919 of NC_037686.1, read as the reverse complement.
TATTTAGTTTACTTTATTTTAAGAATACGGTATATAATACATATAAAATACAAAATGATGTGTTAATCAACTGTGTTATCAGTGAGGCTTCCATCAAGAGTAGGCTTTTAGTCGTTAAGTTTCTGGGAGTCAAAAGTGATGTGCAGATTTTCGACTGCACGGGGGTTCACACCCCTAATCCTCACTTTATTCAAGGGTCAACTGTATTGGCAATGTAATAAAATCCATTTGCAGCCCTTCATTCTTCTAAAGCTTTGACTTTTCCAGCGATTCAACTGTTATTCAAAGATGGCAGCATCTTAATGCCAACACTATGTTTCCAGGTCCTCCTTTCCCTTTTAATTCTTTCTTATACTAACTCCTACATTTTTGTTACTGTCAGAAGGTAAACTACCTTTCTCTGAGCCAAGAAATAACAAGGATCTTCTCACAAGTTTAAAGTTCAAGACAGAAAGATAGTATTACAGATATATGGAGGGGAAACTAGTTGATCTAGGGTAGCTAGGGGGATTGGGTTGCACAGACATTAAGCGTTCATCAAGTGTTCTTCGCTGAAGAAATTTTTTGTAATGTAAATGATTATTTGTATACAGGAAACAAGGCTGTTACAAGAGCCTTGTAGCTCTTGGAGATATGGATGGGTAGCATCCATCATAATAACTCCTTGTTATTACCTCCAACAAGACCAGGAATCCTAATTGTGCCCAGAATCTAAACCACATTACTAGAACCAGATAGAACCAAAGCTCAGACTCTTGCTCTAATACACAAAGAATTAATGTATTAATAATTATTTTATTAGCATTAGTGGTGTTCAATACCCAGTGGTGGGGGGTACACTTGTTGATAATAATTATTATTCCTGTTCAACTGAAGCTGTCATTTACATCAAATACCAGTGTATTTTCATCCATTTTAGGATGTAGGAATTAATATTGGTTTTGCCATTGTCTTCAAATCTTTTAAAATAATCTCTAAGTTAGAATTCATAAATCACAAGCCTAGGGCAATAATTTTTTCCTGTCTCTTTAAAAAAAAAAAAAAAAAAAAAAACAAGGGTGAGAGAAGAAATGAGAAGGGAAGGGAAAGGAAGAAATACAGGCACTTTCATTTGTAAAGTCTATACTTTTGTCCCTTTGTACATCTAAACAGCTACTCAAGTGACACTACAGTGTCATTCAATATGTATTGAACTGAGGGAAACTCCCTGGAGGGAATGAGAGATAGGGGACTTGTCTTGAATCGGTGTTCACATAGTGAGGACACTGTTTATACTTAGATCTTGTGATTACTTGGGATGGTTGGGATCACAGTGGGGTTCTAACCCACCTTTCTCAGAAGTCCTTGAAACTACTGTGCCTGAATTCAGATACCCCGAATGCCTGCTGCGTGCCATGCACTGTTCTAGTTGCTGGGACTGCAACAGTGATCAAAAATGTTATTCTTCCTCCAGCGAGCTAGCAGTGGATATGGGAAAACAAGCAAGTAATTATGGAAGAGTGCCAGGATGGTCTGTGACAAAGTAGACCAATAGGAGAGTTGCTGAGGGACAAAACCAGAAGGCAGAACAAGAAGGAGGGAGGACAAGTTCGTTTGTAGCGATCAAGTCATGGCAATTTGGATCTATACATGAAGTGCCTGCTCTGTCATCAGGGAGACTGTATTTGTGTCAATACACTGACAGCATTCAGTGGAGGATCATTCCTTGGAGAAGAGATCGGGTTCCTATCCTTAAACTTGACCTTTTTCAATCACAAGATTAGAGAAGGGCTGTTCCTGAATTTCCCCAGTGTAATGTCCCAGAAAGGTGAGGACTTAGAAGTCAGAATCCAGCGCTGCCATTTACTCACTCTCTGAGCATGAGGAAGTTACTCAAACACTGTGGACTTCAGCTCCCTCAGCATCAAAATATCACCTTCTAGTGTTATACTGAGGATTAAATGAAATTGTATATGTAAAGCACAGTGCTCTCCTTTCAGTACATGCTCAACAATTGCTCCTTGCCGTCTTGTCTTTTTCATCTTCAGTGCAAATGACCTCTGAGAGCAGACGTTTAGCTCCCCAACCACTCCATATACACATGCACGCACACACTCCTACTCACCCACAGCTCAAATTCTATTTAAGTAGAACTCCTAAATAATCCTCCTGAGCACTGCCCTTGGTCCTTTCTCCTGTGGCCACAGGTCCAGGAATGTAAAGCCTGTGCTGCCTTTCTCTGCTGAGAGCCCTAAAACAGGCAGGGATAGACATGGGGTATAGCACCGACTCTGCCAGGAGGGACAAGCAGCCCTGGCTACACTGCAGCTGCCCCTCTGATCTCCACTCATAGAGAAAAATAAGTCAAAGCGACATGCTCCCACTTTCAATTGTATTTTGATGTTTGAAATGAAAGATATTTATAAAGTGCTCTTATCTAAAAGTATCTAAGCAAATTGATCTAGCTTACAAATCTGAAAGAACGTTTATGCAATTCCCTTCTGAAAATCTGAGCTTTTCAAATGCATTAAAATCCACCGGTCCCAGAGAAGGCCTTGTCAACCCCTCCTCAGCAAAAATAATAAATGCCCTGTTGCTTCAAAGTCTCTTTAGCTTTAGTACAGTATTTCTTTCCTTTAAACATGCAACCGGTCAGAAGAGAGTTGGAAATATCATTTGAGGTTATACAAAACAAAAGACATGCTCCTAAAGAAATAAAAATGCTCTCAACCAAAAGACAGAACGTAAACCCTCAGGAAATGAGCTAGAACAAACCTATGAATCCCACCAGGAAACCAAATAATAAGCAAGGGAAATTAATAATGAATGAAAAAATAGATTGGAACTGGATACTCTAAACTCCACAGAAGCAAAAAGGCTCCTCCTGCCTGTTGTGACATCAGCTCTCCTTCTCATGTATTTAAATCAAGAGCAGGGCAAATCCTGGGTTGACCCTAACAAATATGTAGTCTTCAGAAATTTCACTCTATGATACGTTAAGAGTTAAGAGGCATACAGGGGTATATGTATATAGGGGTTTGATTTTTAATATAGTAAAACTTAGGAGTTTATCCAAAAGCACACTTCATTTTAAGACTTGTGGGATTTCCTGCAACAGAATAATATCCCAGAGGAAAGGGCAGAGTGGATCATACTCCCAGCCAAGAAAGAGTTAAGTCTGCCCTACCTGCTCTTTGTACCTAAACGTGTAATTATTATATCTGGTGCTGCTGAAGCCCTACATACTTGCCAACTAGTTAATCTATTCTGGCAATTTATCACTCACCTATGTTTGTAGAAATTCAGATAGAGTATCTTTCTGCTTGAGATGGATAGGTAGCATCCATCATCATAACTCCTTGGTAAACCCATCCTTGGTAAAGCCCATCGACACATCTCTAAAGCATATAAAGCATTTATAATTATCTTTATTTGCAGAGGAAGAAAGTTGAATCTCAGAGATTAAGGAACTAGTTTAAGTCCATGCCCCCCCTTTTTTTTTTTTTTTTTTTTTTTTTTTGAGATGGAGTCACGCCCTGTCGCCCAGGCTGGAGTGCAGTGGCACGATCTTGGCTCACTGCCGGCTCACCTCCCAGGTTCACACCATTCTCCTCCTGCCTCAGCCTCCCGAGTAGCAGGGACTACAGGCGCCCACCACCACGCCAGGCTAATTTTTTGTATTTTTAGTAGAGACGGGGTTTCACCATGTTAGCCAGGATGGTCTCAATCTCCTGACCTCGTGATCCACCCGCCTTGGCCTCCCAAAGTGCTGGGATTACAGGCGTGAACCACCACGCACACCTCTTAATCTAGTAAGTGACACTCAGAACTTGAATCCCAATCTTTCATTACAAACCTCTGGACATTGTTCTTACACGTGGCAGCTTGCCCTCACTGAACATTATTTCCTTCATTTAACCCTGATTAAGTAGCTATTAAACACAGCTTGAATAAAAACTGACATCAAATAACTTAAGCCTCTGTTCACTAAAATCCCAAGTTCAGGCATTGTAAGCTACTATTTACAGCACATTAGTATAAAACATTTCAGCCTACACTGCCTTCGAAAATACCATGTGTGTATATAATATATTAGTATCCCACTTTTGTAAACTGGACAACCGAGACTCAAAGCCCTTAATCTTCTCCAAGTCACAAAGCTGGTGCGTGGCAGTTGAAGGCCCTGGTCCCAGCTCTTCAACTTCAGGACTTGCACTATTCCTTTTCAAAATGCCCCTGCTAGGTCATCTGCCACGACACAGACTTTAGGAGATGGCTCCCCTGTTTTCAATAACCATCTCACAATGCTCAAATTATATCCCAAGAAAAGGTCTATCTGCTTTGAGCTCTCCCAAGGAGCAGCAGAAAATGCATAGGAGCCTTCAGCTGGATCAGAACTAAACCTAGGATCAGGACATCCTGTGACAACTGAACCACTGATACCGTGTTGCAACTAGCTTGCCTGCCCTGAATTTGTCATCTGTTGTCTTCTGACAGACAATACTTGATAATGTGTAATCGTTTTCATTACTGCCCTACTATCTGCTGTGACCCTTAAAGCATGCCTTCTCTCAAATATGTGCCTTTTCTGCTCTAATTCTTAACTTGCCCCTCCATTCTAAGCTCCCACATTAACTCTGGTTCTCTGCCTAGCATCCGCTGGCACCCAGCTCCCAGCAACTCCGGCCTTTTCTTTGGTATGACAGAAGAGTAAAAAGAAAAAACCAGCTCTGCAAACATCTTGGTTCTGGCAGTGAAAACTCCTGTAAGTTTTAAATAACAGCGTTAATTTTCCATTTAATCTCAGAAAACCTGAAACATTTCTCCTTTGGGTATCTAACTTTGTTATTTATGCCATAGAACATAAAATTTATCTAGATTACCTGAATCATATTTAGTAACATAAAACTTTTGCAGACTGCCTCAGTAAGTTTTTTCCAGGTTGATATGTTTCAAAAGGTATAGATCAGAGCATTCCAAATAAAATTTCCACAAGATTTTGAATAGCAATTTGAAACTACCTCATAACATTGCCATTCTATTAATACAAGTCTGTGATACTCTCTATTCATTCTTCAACTTTATCTTGGATGTATTGGGCTTCTTTTTGTGGTTCTTTAAGTCCGTTTCTATGACAGTCACCTTACAGTCTGCTTTTACCTTCTGAAAATTTAGTTTTCAATGGTGACATGCTATGGTTTGAATGTTCGTGTCCCTCCAAAATTCATGTTGAAATGTAATCTCCAAGGCAACAGCATTAAGAGACAGGTCTTTAGAAGGTAATTAGGCCATGAGGTTTTCACCCTCATGGATGGAATAAGTGCCTTAAAAAGAAGTGGAGGGAACTATCAAAGCCCTTTTTGCCCTTTTGCCATTTGAGAACACAGCAAAAAACGCATCATCTTAGAAGCACAGACCAGGCCCCACCAGGCACCAAACCTGCTGCCACCTTGATCTTGGACTTCCCAGCCTCTAGCACTGTGAGAAAATAAATTTTTTTTCTTCATAAATTAGCCAATGTCAGGTAGTTTGTTGTAGCAGCACACATGAACTAAAACATAACATAATTTTTCCCTATTCACTGATGACCAGAAGAGCTTTGGTAGCAAAAACTGTCCCACATCTTCTCACCCTTCACTGACCCCTGACCCCGCCCATTCTTCCCCCACCCACCCTGTCTCATGATAGCCCCATTAGTCCAGACCATTCTGAAACAGCTGTCACATTCCACTACTGAATACTGTGATTCTATCACTCCCCTTGACAATCTTTTACTTTGAATTACCTTGTGGAAAAAAAATCTAAATACACACAAAAAAGATAATACAGTAAAAGCACAAATTCAAATTCATGAGAGAAGAACAGATGTGGAAATTAAAATAAAGCAACATTCATTATTTCATTTTCTTACATTGTTTCCAAGACCTCTCTTTGATCTAAAAGACATTGAAGTCTAAGCTACCAACAGTTCCCCTAGACATTACTCCACAAACAGTTGGTTAGAAAGGCATGATTTGCTTTCAACTTACTTGTAAATAGGGTGTTAGAAATTCCTCTGCATTCTCTACTCCCTGTTGAGAAACTGATCTTTATACAAGTAGCTTTTGAAAAAACTTTTTGAGAGGAAAAAAAATTAGAAAAATATAAATCAAAAGAAGTATTATTATTTTTTATTTAAAAAGTTGTTTCAAATAAAATTTATTTTAGTACAAATTCAATAAAATTCATATTCTTGTACATTAGTAGTGCCAGGCTAAGAATTTTCCAAGTACTTTTCTCATACTAGGACTTTATCCTTGCAAATCTTTTTTCTTTTAAGTTATCTTGATCTTCTTATCATACAGATGAGGAAACTGAGACAAGGTCAGTAGCTTGCCTAGGGGCACACAGCTGAAAAGCTGATGGAGCAGGGTTTAAACCTGGGCTGTCTCATTTCTTGGTCCAGGCTTTTAGCCACAATAATGCTGTATCACTTCTTCTAGGAAAGTCATTTGACAAAATAACTGAAGGAGAATAAAAACACCCTTGCACTTGTAACTCTCAATCTCGCTTTTAGGAAATCAAGAACACAAATTTGTCAATATCTGTATTCATGAAGATGTTTATCTCAGCATCACATAAAACAGTAAAAAATCTAAACTTTCAGCAATAGGGTAATATATTATGATATTTTAAATTAAGGTTACATTAAGTAGTCTTTGATGATTATATTTATAGAAGCAAAGTAACAGCATAAAAATGTCATAGAAAAAAGTTATTAAGTGGTATTTTTACAATGATTGTAAATAACAAATCATATCTGTGAAAAAATAACTTTAAAGATTTTTAACAGACATGATGTGTGTTAAATGAAAACTTATGCTTCATTTTGACTTACTACACTGACAGCCATAGCTTACTTCACAGAAAAAAAACTGCCTTTCTGAAAACATATTATAAAACACATCTATATACTAAACCTTATCATATACATCAAATGTAGCAAGAAGAGATTTTAACATAAATCAAGAGACAGATTAAGAAAATATTGAGCCCAAATGTAAGTTTTTAAAAATCTTCATAAGTATACACCATTCCTGATAGGAGTATAATTATCACTGCTTTGGATGGCATTTGACAAGGGTCTATACAGTATTTAAACCCTTAAACCAGGCAAATTCCAAATCTAGAAAGTGTTCTGAAAATAATTTTAAGTGTGGAGAATGCTGTGAAACTGAACTTATAAACTTCAATTGAGACATCTAATTAGAGAACGTAATCTTGAATGGAAGAGGTGCCTGAGGAAGTCAAGTTTATGCTTCAACTTTGAAGGACTGGTCTGAGCCAGGTGAAGATGTGGTGGAAGGCAGTGCACACCACTAGCGCCACAGTGGACAGTTCACAGCTGGGGGAGAGTAGGGCAGGTTTAGGACTTGAAAGTTTATGATAAATTGCTTAATAGCTACAGTGTACATTATTCAGGTGATGGGATACAGTAAGAGCCAAGCTTCACCACTATGCAGTATATTCATGTAACAAAATTGCAGTTGTGCCCCTTAAATTCATACAAATAAAAAAAAAAAAAAAAAACGATAACCAGTTTAGTTAGAATGAGACAAGTGTAGAATAGCATTCAGAAGTCTGGGTAAGTGGACAGAGGCAGATTCTAGAGCACTCTAAAAGCCATTTACATAATTTGGATGGATGTTGACCCTACATGCATTGGGAACCCTGCAAAAGAGATTCCAGCTAGGTTTGCATTTTTAAATCATTGTCCTTGAAGCAGTGAAGGCAGAAAGTACAAGAAGGAAAAATCTGGAGAGCAGCAAGATTGGAAGCAAGGGTCCACCTAGAAGGCTATGGTTGTGCTCAAGAGAAGATGACGACTTAGGAAAGGGCCATGGCAACAAGGACAGAGGCAAGAGTGAGGAAAGAGGTAGGTTCAAGCTCCAGAAAGTCGAGGCTGGGTGTCTTATTCTCAGTCCCCTCTCAAGCCTAGTACAGCATCTGACTCTTTACACTTAATGAGTCTGAATGAGTGAGTGCAAGAAAAATGAACTCCACTGCTTAAGATGTTAGTCAGTTCTCACAGTGCTGTAAAGAAATACCTGAGGCTGAGTAATTTATAAGTAAAGAGGTTTAATTGTCTCACGTTCTGCAGGCTGTACAGGAAGGATAGTGGCTTCAGCTTCTGGGGTGGCCTCGGGAAACTTATAATCATGGCAGCAGGCAAGTCTTGCATGCAGAAGCAGGAGCAAGAGGGAGAGGGAGGAGCTGCCACACACTTTGAAATGACCAGATCTCACTAGAAGTCACTCACTATCTCGAGGACAGTACCAAGAGGGATGGTGCTAAACCATTCATGAGAAATCTGCCTCCATGTTCCAATCACCCCCGACCAGGATGGATCTCCAACACTGGGGATTACAATTCAACATGAGACTTTAGGGGGGATACAGAGCCAAACTATATCAACGTAGTTAGGTAGTGTCTTCAGGGTCTGTAAATAGGGAAAAGAGCAGATATGTGAATGGGGACTAAAGGAATGTCTACCAGTGGGAAATACCCTGTGGCAGGAAAGGCCAAGTAACATTAAAACAGAGATGTCTAAATATTTATTTATTTATTTATTTATGAGACGGAGTCTCAATCTGTCACCCAGGCTGGAGTGCAGTGGCACGATCTCGGCTCACCGCAAGCTCCGCCTCCCAGGTTCATGCCATTCTCCTGCCTCAGCCTCCCAAGTTGCTGGGACTACAGGTGCCCGCCACCACGACTGGCTAATTTTTTGTATTTTTAGTAGAGACGGAGTTTCACTGTGTTAGCCAGGATGGTCTCGAACTCCTGACCTCATGATCCACCTGCCTTGGCCTCCCAAAGTGCTAGGATTACAGGCGTGAGTCACCTCACCTGGCCTAAATATTTAATTTTTAAGTGTTGATTGTATTTTAAAATCTTCTGTACCTGGTAATGGTTTTGGATAGTGGCATTGGATGGATGGGGGGAGAAAGAATATGGAGTAGAAGTGTGGAAAGCAGTCACTGCAGCTGAGAGAAAGAAATGGGAACAAGACAGCAGAAATGGCCAGCTTTATAGGTTGATTTAGAAGAAATATAGACACCACCGCCACCCATCCTTCCCTGCAAAAAACACCTCAGCACAGAAGATAACCTGGGGTTTGCAGATATTCTGTTATACTCTATTGCACTAAAACAGAAAACACTGGCAAAGGAAGGGCTTGAGTAGAAATGATGATAAGTTCAGTTTGGGGAGGTTGAGGTTTCTGTTATACATCCAGGTAGGAAAGCTTTATGCACACTGTGAGATTTAGAAAATCAGGAATGCCTAATAATAGTAGAAAGGAAATATTTAAGTAAATCACAACATAAAAACTTGGAAATCATGGAGCCAGAAAAATTATATTTACAAAGAAATTTCAATGTCATTTTATCTAAATTGGTGCTGAAAACAGAATACTGCAGGACCAAACAGCCCAGTAATGTATTTTGTTTGGTCATTGTTCAGCAAGGTTTGAATTTCAGCACCATGGATGGAGTGTGCATTCAGAAGCATGCCACAGTCCTCACCATGCCCTATCATTGCATAATCTGCCACATTGAGTCTGAATGCTCTGAAAAGTTTATTCCAAATTTGTTAATACAGCCTAGGAATACTAATGTGGTTATCACAGAGAATCACAGGAAATTTTTACTTTCTGTGCATTACATACATAATTGATTTCATACCAAATGTATATTATTACTTTTTTTTTTTTTTTTTTAAGATAGAGTCTCGCTGTGTTGCCCAGGCTGGAGTGTAATGGCACCATCTCGGCTCACTGCTACCTCTGCCTCCTGGGTTCAAGCAATTCTCCTGCCTCAGCCTCCCAAGCAGCTGGGACTACAGACACCCACCACCACGCCCAGCTAATTTTTGTATTTTTAGTAGAGACAGGATTTCACTATGTTGGGCAGGCTGATCTTGAACTCCTGACCTTGTGATCCACCCGCCTCAGTCTCCCAAAGTGCTGGGATTACAGATGTGAGCCACCGTGCCCTGCCTATTACTTTTATGATCAGAAAAAAATAAAAATAAAAAATAGAAGAAAATATGCCAAAATGTAAATGGTAGAAGTTAGGTGGTGTTTACATTCTTTACAATTATTTTTCCATATAGGCACATATCACTTTGCAATCAGATTAAAAATATACTAAAAAGCATGTGGCAAATGTTTTTAAATCATACTTAAGAAAAATTACAATTTGCTAACAGAATAATGCCAAAATTTAGCCAGAAAACTGTGTATGAAAGATTAAGAATACGTTTATGCTGGGAACAAGAGCCTTTATCTAACGAAAAAAACAATGTAACAATATCTTCCTCTCAGTTTATCTGCAACCTAGTCATATTTCAAGACTTAATTCAAATTTTTTCTCTTCAAGACATTTTCACAGTAAAACCTCACTCTGGATCCCTCTTGTCTGTCAAATGATTGCCAAATTATATTACAATGTATCAATCTATCATATTTATCCAATTATTGTACTATTTATTGCACTGAAAAACGACTTGCTTTATATACTGTCATATTTCTTTTAGTAAATTTACGTCTTCTTTCTTCAACTAGATTAAAAGTCCACGAGGAGTGAGGAGGCTGGATGTGGTGGCTCACGCCTGTAATCCCAGCACCTTGAGAGGCGGAGGCGGGCAGATCACCTGAGGTTAGGGGTTCGAGACCAGCCTGGCCAACATGGTGAAACCCTGTCTCTACTGAAAATACAAAAATTAGCTAGGTGTGGTGGCACACGCCTGTAATCCCAGCTACTCGGGAGGCTGAGGAACAAGAATCACTTGAACCCAGGGGACAGAGGTTGCAGTGAGCGGAGATCATGCCACTGTAGGCCAGCCTGGGAGACACAGCGAAAGAGATTCCATCTCAAAAAAAAAAGAAAAAACAAAGTCCATCAGGAAAGAACATGTTCATCCTTACTGTACTGTACTCAACACAATGGGTTACACATAATAGCCCTCAATTTGTATTTGTAGTCTGATGTTTACCAAAAAAATCATCAATTTATTTCAAACTGGTAATTTTTCCTATTTTACTTGGTAGGATTTTCTATCCATTAAGATAATTTTTTAATAGGTTAAGGATAGAAGAGATAAAGATAATAAGAGATAATAGTACATTTTAAACCGCAATATTCACATTACCTGCGTACGCTTATTTTGTGGAACATAATCAGCAAAAACTTAAACAGATAAACATATTTTCTGAAACAAAAGAATTTACACAGGATAGAAATTTGTGTAAAATGAGCCTCTGATTTGTGCAAATAATTCCTGATATATGAATTTTATAATTAAGAATTGCTTTGTGTTGATGTTCTCTGTGATAATTGCTTTGTGTGAAAATGCAGTTCTCTGGCAAGCTTCTTGTCTGAACACCAGAATCTTCATTGTTTCATGCAATTTTAAAGACCTGCCTCACAAGTCACCTAGTCAGATTTTCAGCCAGCAACGATTCAATTTGAGACATTTAACAAATTTGCTTTGAGAAACAATTATATTAGTTGCTGGCACAACTAGAAAATCTCTTTTGTACCTCAGTGAGTATTGGTTCATATTTATCAAGGCAAAAGTCATTATTCCCTCCAAAATATATATATGTATGTATATGTGTGTGTGTGTGTGTGTGTGTGTATATATATCAGAGAATGGTATATATATATATCAGAGAGATATATATATCAGAGAATGGGTTTATTTGCACAAACCAGAGACTCATTTTACATGAATTTTAATCCTGTGTAAATTCCTTTTGTTTCAGAAAACATTTTTATCCATTTAAGCTTTTGCTGATTGTGTTCCACAAAATAAGGGTTTCAGGTAATGTGAATATTGCAGTTTAAAATGTACCATTATCTCTATTATCTTTATCTCTGCTATACTTTAACCTAAAATAATTACATATATATGGTATTTAAGAAATTATTACAGTATCTCAAATTAAGATATTCAGCTATTTTGCATCTACTTGACCCTAGATTCTCAATGGAAAAGCCAAGGAAACACAGAGCTCAAAACAGGACATAGCCAACAGGAAGTTAATTTCCCTAATGCATATGTTAGGAAACAATACATTTTTCAAGTAATTAACCACTTTGTGCAAAAAAAATTTTAAATACTGTGTATTTTAAATAATTAAAGAATATAAAGATATATAAGATGACCACAACACAAAGAGTTGCTTCTATCTAGAGTATCTTCTAAGATAAACAGTACATGAATACAACTGTCATCATTTCTGCAAATAGTTTCCATCCACTAGAACCCTATAAAGTACCTTTAAATGCTCTGTTAACAGATTATGGCATCCCTGAGGTCCATGCCCTTCTTTCAGCTTTGAAGCCAGGTGAAGTTGGTTTGAATGCCAGATCTTTTACTTAGTGGTTGAGTGGCCTTAAAAGTCCCAATTATTTTCTAGCATCTGCTGGACCTCTGCATTTATGATTCCATCATAAATGATTCCATCATCCCGCAAAGTGTCTATTAATTTTCCCATTTGACAAATAGGAAAATGGCAATGTAGTGGTTAAGTGATTTGCTCAACATCATGGTTCTGGAATACCGCAGAATTCAGATACTAACACAGACCTCCCTGAATTCAAAGCCTTTCAACAGCACCTGTTTTAGCCTCTCCAAGCTCTGTGTGTTCGACTATAAAATGTGGATAATGATAAAAGCTTTGAAGTGACGTTGTGAGGATTAAAAGAGAGACTATAAGAAAAACATGCCTGGCTGATTGCTAGAACTCATTCATCTTATATAACTATTATTTTATACCCTTGAACAACAATTCCCCATTTCCCCCAGCCTCCATCCCCTGGCAACCACTATTCTATTTTCAGCTTCTATAAGTTTGACCACTTTTGATACCTCATCTAAGTGGAATCATGCAGCATTTGTTCTTCTGTGACTGACTTGTTTCACTTAGTGTAAAGTCTTGCAGATCCATCTGTGTTGTCGCAAATGGCAGGATTTTCTTCTTTTTTAAGGCTGATTAATATTTCATTGTAAATACATATTTTATATATATATATGCATAAAATTATAGTTATAGAAAATGAGTGCCTATAGTTAACAATACAGTATTGTGCATTTAAAAATTTAAGAGAGTAGACCTTATATTAAGTGTTCTTTTCACAAAAAAAAGTAAAAAGAAAGGCTCATAAAGAAACTTTTGGGGGTGATGGAAATATTTACTACCTTAATTGTCGTGATGGTATCAAGGATGTATGCATATGTCCTAACTTAAAACATCGCATACATTCAATATATGCAGCTATTTGTATATCGATTATATCTCAATAAAGCTGTATTTAAAAGTGCCTGGCATAGAACTGTGTCAATGGTGGTCTTATTCTCTCATTCTGCCTCATCACTGAGCACCAGCTCTATGCTATGTACTGTGGAAGACACTGAGAATCTGAGCACAGATGAAGGACGACAACAGCCTCTGTCTTTGGATATTAATTTTTCTCTCCAGCAACACACATCCCCAACATCCTCTCACCCCTCCATACTTCTAGACTATCTTTTAGTCTTGTAATGCCTATCAGAATGTATGAGACAAGTTAAAATTAAAATACGTCCTCTTGAAATTAGGCTCAGTAGGAAGTTAATAAGAAATTATCAAAAGTACATTTGTATGTTAAAAGAATATTCTCTTTTGCCTGTAATCCCAGCTCTTTGGGAGGCCGAGGTGGGTGGATCACAAGGTCAAGAGATTGAGACCATCCTGTTCAACATGCTGAAATCCTGTCTCTACTAAAAATACAAAAAATAGCTGGGCTTGGTGCCGCGCACCTGTAGTCATGCCTACTCGGGAGGCTGAGGCAGGAGAATCGCTTGAACCCGGGAGGTGGAGGTTGCAGTGAGCCGAGATGGCACCACTGCACTCCAGCCTGGTGACTGAGCGAGACTCCATTTCAAAAAAAAAAAGAATATTCCCTTTTTCAATAGGTTTTTTTTTTTTTTTTAATTTTCAAAGGAATTTTATCTGTGATGTGAGTGAGGGTAGCCACAGATAGATTTAATCTCCAGTTTGATGAGCAGTTGGAAGCGTAACAGGACACCAGCAAACTCTGCAGCTTGGCCAGGTGCTGGGGTATGACAGTGAGGCTCCTCCCCCACTAGGACAGTGCTGGGCCCACAGTGGAGGCTCCAACAGGCAGCCAGAGTTCCAAGTGCAGCAGCTGGGGCCTCTTCTGTGAGTCAACAACAAGGGAAAGAGAAAATAAAAGCAAATCTTTTCCTAAGCAATGTATTTGTCTGTACACTGAAACTTTCTAGGAAAAAAATGCCAATTCAAAGGAGCAATGTAAATGATAGTATAGGAAGGCATGGAGAGAATGAGGGGAAGAAAGTAATACTTGGTGCCAGGGAAGGAGAATTCCAGTGCCCTCATGGCATTCAGTCATCTCCAAGATTCATTCTCTAAACATTCCTGGGGCATTGACTGTGAGCCTAGTGATGCACTGAGCACCATGGATGTACATCTGAAGAGATGACAGGGGCTTGTACTTGAGAGCTACTGGGCAACCACCCAGTTCCACCTGTCCTCCAGGGTGGGCCTTGGACCAGTCCCTAATGCAAGGGACGGAGGGGCTGTGATTGGTGGTGGCCGGACGTGTGTTTTCCTGTGGCTGGGATGATGCAGAGGGTCAGGGAGACATGTTGGTTGGTTAGGAATACAGGCATAAAGCAATAAAGTTCTCAAAAAAAAAAAAAAAGTGTGGGTAAATGGCGATTTGTCAAAGGAAATATGTTGAGAAGACCAAGCATACATCCACTACATTCCTAGCAATTCTGCTGTACATTTAATCTTGTAAGATACAATCCTTACCCTCACAGAGCTCTCATATTTAAAAAGAGAAAATATACCTTTTAAAACATTAATCAGGCCGGGCGCGGTGGCTCAAGCCTGTAATCCCAGCACTTTGGGAGGCCGAGACGGGCGGATCATGAGGTCAGGAGATCGAGACCATCCTGGCTAACACGGTGAAACCCCGTCTCTACTAAAAAATACAAAAAACTAGCCGGGCAAAGTGGCGGATGCCTGTAGTCCCAGCTACTCGGGAGGCTGAGGCAGGAGAATGGCGTGAACCCGAGAGGAGGAGCTTGCAGTGAGCTGAGATCCGGCCACTGCACTCCAGCCTGGGTGACAGAGCGAGACTCCGTCTCACAAAAAAAAAAAAAAAAAAAAAAAAAAACATTAATCAAAACCAAAAAAAAACCGACTCGACAGCCAAAAGTACCAACCGCATTTTCATTATCAAGACTACAGGATAATAACACATTACAAACTTCGGGCAAATGCCTTCTTCAGTTTTTAATTGTTTTAGAATTGTCAGCCTTGTGTCAGGTGGAATAACCTATTGCAAACACTGACCCTTTTTTTTTTTTTTTTACCACATATAAGAATATGAAATTCTGGCATTAACATCTGCTTATAATGCAATTATAGGAGAGAAGAAGAAAAGACTCATGGAAAGAAGGCCTAGAGAGAGTGGAGATAAAAGGAGGGAATGAAAAGGCAAAATCGTTTAAGGAAGCTATGAACCCATGAGAAATGAAGCAGCCACGTGACAACCCAGAAAAAGTGGACATTTAAAAGATTTTTTAAATCCCGGAATTCTGCCAAGCGTGGTGGTTCACACCAGTAATCCCGGCATTTTGGGAGGCCAAGGCAAGAGGATCACCTGAGGTCAGGAGTTCAAGACCAGCCTGGCCAACATGGCAAAACTCTGTCTCTACCTAAAATGCAAAAATTAGGCAAGTATGATGGCACATGCTTGTAATCCCAGCTACTCACGAGGCTGAGGCATGAGACTCACTTGAACCCAGGAGACAGAGTTTGCAGCAAGCTGAGATTGTGCCATTGCACTCCAGCCTGGGTGACAGAGTGAGACTCTGTCTCAAAAAAAAAAAAAAAATCCCAGATTTTTAGCCAGTTAATAATAGAACCAGAGAAGAGATATTATCAGTTACTCTTGCATGGTGAGGAAGATTTTTTTTTTTTAGGTAAAGCAAGCAATAAGGTTTTTGTTGTTGGTTTTTTCCAGTTCTATAACCCCATCATCTTTACCATTCTCAAGTAAAGAAGTATTCTTAAGGAAAAGTCAGCAGAGCAGCATTTTGACAGAGAGCATCTGAGAACAGCATAAGGTCAGACCAAAACACAGAAGAGATTAAAGAACAAAGAGAATTAAGACAGAACAGGGCAGATTTAACAATTCCACTAATCCCCTAGGGAAGGAGAACTGGAGTTAATGGCATATACACATCAAGTTGTCATTGTAGTTTTGTACACACATGTATGTATTTTTCATCTTGTCACCTGGTTTGATTAGCATATATAGTTCAAATCAAAGTATAAATTCATTTGTGTTTAATCTTTTTTGTTGCCATTATAAAACCTAAGTTTAAAGAATCCCATCAGATGTCAATGCAAAATATCCTAACCAGGGAGATTGCGGTGACAGGTTCCTGTTCCTAGAACCACCCACCTGGTCAGCAAATATTCATTTACTGAAAGAGCCTTTGGAAATAAATGAAGGCTGCCCAGATAAGAACAAGCAAAGCTGTTTATTCAGAGCTTGCTGTCGCACAGGAGTCAGCCACAGTCACTTGCATTTGACAGAGACTCAAAAGCAGGCAGAGGAGCTGAAAAGCTTCATCCTGGAAATAAGGAAGGCTTCAGGTACATGCTGAGCAGAGGCCATTGGTGTGGGAAAGCTGAGGGCGACTTACTAGAAGTAGGCATCCTATGTGTTTGGTCAGGGGAGCGTATTTGACTTTCTTTGTGTGGTCTCACACTGGAAGTGGAGAGAAGCATTAGGAAGGCTGTCAGTTACTGACCAAGCCCTTGCTGTTTTGAGCCAATTGCTACAGAGGTTGTGGTCTGGCTTCCGGGGCTGGTTGGTGCAGGGTGTATAGTTTTGGCCTCCCAGGGTGGCTGCTGCAGGTCATGGGTCAGAGTTCTATTTTAATACACGGTTGGCCTTACGTATTTGTACGTTCCATCTCTCAGGCCTTCAAGCATGCTACAGATCCCCTGCTCACCTGGACTCTACAGCTATTCACATTTCTTTTTCTTTTTCTTTTTCTTTTGACACAGGGTCTCACTCTGTCACCCATGCTGGAGTGCAGTGGTGCAATCTGGACTCACTGCAACCTCGCCTCCTTGGCTTAAGTGATATCCACCTCAGCCCCCCAAATAGCTGGGACTACAAGCCACCACGCCCGATTCATTTTTCTGTATTTTTTGTAAAGACGGGATTTCACCATGTTGGCCACGTTGGCCTTGAACTCCTGAGCCCAAGTGATCCTTCCACCTCGGCCTCCCAAAGTGCTGGAATTACAGGTGTGAGCCATCACACCGGTCTTCAACTGTTCACATTTATTTCCAGTGGTCAGAATACATTTCCACTGAGAAAATGATGATTTCTAACTTTTATTTCATGCCAAAGTGTTCCATCTTTGTCAGTGTGAATTCAAACGAAATTACTAAAACAAAGACATTCTGAAGTAAATCAGAGTTGACTGCAAAAGGGGACTATGACATCAGAAAATGAATTTGAGGTTCACTCCCAGCAGAAAGCTCAAAGTGAATACTAAGAGAGACTGCGAGAGTTGAATAGAGACTAGACCGTGGGTACTGGGCTGGAAATCTTAAAATTAGGCATCAGGCATTCCCATGGAGGGCTTCAGAGGAAATTGCATTTTTTTGTTTTTTTTCTTTGAAAAGGAGTTTTGCTCTTGTTGCCCAGGTTGGAGTGTGGTGGCACCATCTAGGCTCACCACAACCTCCGCCTCCTGAGTTCAAGGTATTCTCTTGCCTCAGCCTCCACAGCAGCTGGGATTACAGGCATGCACCACCACACCCAGCTAATTTTGTATATTTAGTAAAAACAAGGTTTCACCATGTTGGTCAGGTTGGTCTTGAACTCCTGGCCTTGTGATCCACCCACCTCAGGTTCCCAAAGTGCTAGGATTACAGGCATGAGCCACCACGCCCAGTCGGAATTTGCATTTTCTATACTTTTTCTAGGTCAAATACTGTAAGTTTAAAACATCCATTTGATGAGAATTGATAGTAAAGTAACTAACACCACCGCATAATACCTTTTTAATGCATGATTGAATAAGTTATTCTCCCTAAGAATTGAGGGAACCCATGAAGGCTTCCCATCCCCAACAGAATCCATTCCCAAGTCCTTAATGTGGCTCACACGTCCCTTCCTGACCTTCTAGCTCCTCCTGCCTCTTCAGCTTCATCTCCTGAAACTCTCTCTTCTACTTCCTGCCCCTTCCTCACACAGACAGAACAGCAGCACTAGTCAGGCTCAACGGACGGCAATCCCTTGAGAACAATATGCCCCCAGTCTCGGAATTTGCAAATGATTTTCCTTCTTCTTGAACTTTTTTCTCACTTTCTGTCTGCTTGCTAATGTATTCATCCTTTAAGACTCAGTCTACTCTGAAAAGGCTTTTGTGACCCCACATCTGTTGTAAGGAAGAAAGGGGAAAAGGAAGAATATTTCTCTTGAATGTATTCCATGAAAAGGTGACACATAAAAATATAAATTACCAAGTGGTGTTGCCGGAGAACACGCAAGCTCCGGCGTCAGGCAGACAGATTGATGAAATCTGTGGTCCTTGGCAGATTCCTCCATCTCTCCATCTCTTCAATAGTAGAATAAGGAAAACAATCCCTGTCTCTTGGGATTGTTGTAACATAGGCCAGGCACAGGCCAGTCGCACAGATGATGCTTATTGTAAGTTTTTTCCTTCTCTCTTCCTCACCCAAAGAAGCAGCATTATTAAACAATTGTCATGTTTCATCTTTCAATCAACCCTACCAAACAGGGTGCATTTATTATCTGTAGAAAGAGAAATCGAGTCAGAGAGAAGCTGAGTGTGAAGTGTGAACCCTGGCTAGGTCCACTGATGCCAAATTCTATAATGCCATTTTAAACTCATTCCCCTGACCTGAAAGACCCTGATATTTACACACACACAACATTTTTAACGTTGCTTTTAAGTACTTAAATGTTGTCAAAAACTTATTATTAGTCAACCTCTGTTTTCACATTTCAACCGAACAATAAGCTAACTGGGATGAAAATCTCAGAAATGAATTACATTCGATATTACCAATTATTTTAGGCCTGTATGGTGCTGTCCTTGTTAGTTTTCAATTTTAAAACTTTGGTGAGACATTTGAAGTTTCGAACTGTGGATAAAATTTAATGAGACCCTCTTGTTTGATAAGGAAGTATGTGTCGTGCTAAGAATAAGCTATAAGTCATTGAAAAGGGAAAAAACTATGCATATATATTTATGTAGATTCTATCAGATGGTTTACTGCGTTGGATTATTAAGTGCTCTAAATTTTTAAGCAACTTTAATGCAAACAACTAAAAACTAGCATAACCATTTTTGCTAAAACAAAGAGCTGTCTTTTGCAAAATGGCGATAACGCACAGAAAAAGTCACTTCAAACCTCCTGAAGTGACAAATAGTATTATTCATTGGTTGTAGCACCCCTCATTCTAGCCCCCTTCTTCTTTCACGTTTCCAGTGAAAATATAGCAGACATCTATTGATTGGACCAAGTTTCGAAGCACATTAAAATCTTATTTTACAAAATCTTCTCAGGGAAAAGCTCTGTACTAAGGAAAGACTACCCAATCACTAAACATGACTGATCAGGCTTTGGGCTACAGGTCCCGCGATTCACAGTTATCCCTCATGAATGGCCAGACAAAAAGAGCACTAGAGGGTCCATTGGTCTTCTTTCCCGCAATTCATTATTGACAGGGAGCTCTGGAAAACCACTTGTTATTCTGAGCAGGGCCACACCTGATGCTTGTGGAGCCCAAGGCAAGGGTATAAATGGAAGCTTATTTCCATATGTCTAAATATCTTAAAATTATAATTATAACTAACAAAACGTTTAACAAAATCGCTTCCATTGCCCTAACTTTGCAAACATATTTTTAATAACAACATAGCAGGCCTGGTTTGAATTTAGAATTCTCAGGTTCTCATGGTAGGATGCAGTGGTGTGGGACGACCAGACCCTTGCCTACTCTTCTACTATCTGCATCATAAGGAAAAAACTATACACATATATTTATATTGATTTGAAATGAAATATCTCTCTAGCGTGCATATGATACCCTCAAGTTCAAGTTCTGTCTACAGGCTCTTGGCCTCCTCTCATCCTAAAATGTGCACATCAGAGCTGTGCTCCACCTCTGGGAGGTAAGAGGACCATATGGGCCCTAGAAGCCATCTCAGGGCCATGTGAGTAGCAGATTGGCCTCCACTCAGGTCTCAAATGTGCCCATCAGAGCTGTGGTCCACCCCTGGGAGGCCAGTGGAGGTAGGAGGCCCACACAGGCTCTACAAGCAATCTCAGGGCTATGTGTGTAAAGGATTCTAGGGTCATGGGGACCTAGAATATGGTAGATGGGAGGTTGCAGGCTACCTGGACCCACAGACTCCTTCTCCTTAATGAGAAGTGTGACCAGAAAGGTGACAGGGAGTCCCTCAAAAGCACAGGGACCAAAGCAGGTTTCCTCTTGCTCAGGTTTATATCTCTTTATTACAATAATAAATAAATAACGTTTTCCTCTCCTAAAGGCCCCAGCACATGTAAAGATACCCCAATTTTCAATATCAACTCATCATTCTCAACATTTCTCTACTACACTTTTAAAAGTTGATTACCAGAAAAAATAAGTCATTTGTTGTTGTTTTATCTCAAATATATTCTTACTGGTATTTTTCTTTAATAATTCTAAAGTGTTATTGGATAAAATACCTGAGATTTTATCTACCAGTAAGATGCAGCAAAAATCCCATTAATATGAGTTACCGAGAATCATCAAGTCGTAAATTAGCAAACCCTCTGTAAGCCCAATATTCAAAACTTTTCACTTAGAGATAAGTATGTTTTTTGCCTACAAGCAAAATAGAGTAGCACAGACCAGATTTACTCATTCACTCAAAACAAGCCAAAAAAAAAAATTCAGAATGATCTGAACAGACACTTGTTTTTTGTGTTTTTGTTTTGTTTTGTTTTACTTTTAATCTTTTTTTAACTATTTTTAGGTTCAGGAGTACATGTGCAGGTTTGTTATATAAGCAAACTTGTACCATATCATGGGGGTTTGGTTTACAGATTCTTTCATCACCCAGGTACTGAGCCTCGTGGCCAATAGCTAATTTTTCTGATCCTCCCCCTCCACCTACCCTTCACCCGCAAGTAGGCCTGTGTCTGTTGTTCCTCTCCTTGTGTCCGTGTGTTCTCATCGTTTAACTCCTACTTATAAGTGAGAACGTGGTATTTGGTTTTCTGTTCCTATGTTAGTTTGCTAAGGATAATGGCCTCTAGCTCCATTCATGTTCCTGCAAAGGACATGATCCCATTTTTTTTTATGATTGCATAATATTCCATGGTGTGTATGTACTAGATCTCTTTATTCAGTCTACCATCAATGGACATTTAGGCTGATTCCATGTCTTTGCTATTGTGAATAGTGCTGCCATGAACACATATGTGCATGTGTCTTTGAGACAGAACAATTTATATTCATTTGTGTATATACCTAATAATGGGATTGCTGGGTCAAATGGTAGTTCTTGTTTAGCTCTTTGAGGAATCACCACACTGCTTTTGACAATGGTTGAACTAATTTACACTCCCACCAACAGTGTATAAGTGTTCCGTTTTCTCCTCAACCTTGCCAGCTCCTGTTATTTTTTTGACTTTTTAATAATAGCCATTGTGACTGGTGTGAGATAGTATTTCATTGTGGTTTTGATTTGCATTTCTCTAATGATCAATGATGAACTTTTCTTCATATGAATGTTTTCTGCATGTATGTCTTCTTTTGAAAAGAGTCTGTTCATGTTCTTTGCCCACTTTTTAATGGTTTTTTTTTCTTGTAAATTTGTTTAAGTTCTTCATAGATGCTCGATATTAGACCTTTGTCAGAGGCATAGTTTGCAAATATTTTCTCTCATTGTGTAGGTTGTCTGTTCCCTCTGTTGATAGTTTATTTTGCTATGCAGAAACTTTTAAGTTTAATTAGATCCCATTTGTCAATTTTGCTTTGTTGCGATTGCTTTCGACACCTTCATCATGAAATCTTTGCCAGTTCCTATGTCCAGAATGGTATTGCCTAGGTTGTTTTCCAGGGCTTTTATGGTTTAGGGTTTTACATTTAAGTCTTTAATCCATCTTGAGTTGATTTTTGTATATGGTGTAAGGACGGTATCCAGTTCCAGTCTTCTACTAATGGCTAACCAGTTATCCCAGCACCATTTATTGAACAGGGAATCCTTCCCCTATAGCTTGTTTTTGTCAGCCTTGTCAAACATCAAATGGCTGTAGGTATGCAGCCTTATTTCTGGGTTCTCTATTCTGTTCTATTGGTCTATATGACTGTTTTTGGTTTTTTGTTTTTCCATAGGTTTTGAGGGTACAGATGGTGTTTGGTTACATGAGTAAATTATTTAGTGGTGATTTGGGAGATTTTGGTATACCCATCACCCAAGCAGTGTACACTGCACCCTATTTGTAGTCTTTTATCCCTCACCCCCTTCTCACCCTTTCCCCCCAAGTCCCCAAAGTCCATTGTATTATTCTTATGCCTTTGTGTCCTCATAGCTTGGCTCCCACATATCAGTGAGAACATACAATGTTTGGTTTTCCATTCCTGAGTTACTTCACTTAGAATAGTAGTCTCCAATCTCATCCGGGTCACCAGAAATGCCGTTAATTCATTCCTTTTTTTGACTGAGTAGTATTCCAAGGTATATATATACTAGTTTCTTTATCCACTCATTAATTGATGGGCATTTGAGTTGATTCCACAATTTTGCAATTGTGAATCGTGCTGCTATAAACATGCATGTGCAAATATCTTTTTCATATAATGATTTCTTTTCCTCTGAGTAGATACTTAGCAGTGGGATTGCTGGATCAAGTGGTAGTTCTACTTTTAGTTATTTAAGGAATCTCCACACTGTTTCCCATGGTGGCTGTACTAGTTTCCATTCCCACCAGCAGTGTAGAAGTGTTCCTTGATCACCGCATCCATGCCAACATCTACTGTTTTTTGATTTTTTGATTATGGCCATTCTTGCAGGAGTAAGGGGGTATCGCATTGTGGTTTTGATTTGCATTTCCCTGATCACTAGTGATGCTGAGCACTGTTTCATATATTTGTTGGCCATTTGCATATCTTCTTTTGCGAATTGTTTATTCATGTCCTTAACCCACTTTTGGATGGGATTTTTTGTTTTTTCCTTGCTGATTTTTTTGAGTTTGTTGTAGATTCTGGATATTAGTCCTTTGTCAGATGTACAGATTGTAAAGATTTTCTCCTACTCTGTGGGTTGTCTGTTTACTCTGCTGACTATTCCTTTTACCGTGCAAAAGCTCTTTAGTTTAATTGAGTCCCAACTATTTATCTTTGTTTTTATTGCATTTGCTTTTGGGTTCTTGGTCATGAAATCTTTGCCTAAGCCAGTGTCTAGAAGGTTTTTCCAATGCTATCTTCTAGAATCTTAGATTTAAGTCCTTAATCCATCTTGAGGTGATTTTTGTATGAGGTGAGAGATGAGGATTCACTTTCATTCTCCTACATGTGGCTAGCCAATTATCCCAGCATCATTTGTTGAAAAGGGTGTCATTTCCCCACTTTAAGTTTTCATTTGCTTTGACAAAGTTCAGTTGGCTGTAAGTATTTGGGTTTATTTCTAGGTTCTCCATTCTGTTCCATTGGCTTATGTACCTATTTTTATACCAGTAACATACTGTTTTGCTGACTATGGCCTTATAGTATAGTTTCAAGTCAGATAATGGATGCCTCCAGATTTGTTATTTTTACTCAGTCTTGCTTTGGCTATGTGGGCCCTTTTCTGGTTCCATGTGAATTTTAGATTTGTTTTGTCTAATTATGTGAAGAATGATGGTGGTAGTTTAATGGGAGTTGCATTGAATTTGTAGATTGTTTTTGGTAGTGTGGTCATTTTCACAATATTGAGTCTACCCATCCATGAGCATGGGATGTGTTTCCAATTGTTTGTGTCATCTGTGATTTCTTTCAGCAGTGTTTTATAGTTTTCTTTGTAGAGGTCTTTTGCCTCCTTGGTTAGGTATATTCTTGAGTATTTTTTTTTTTTTTTTTGTAGCTATTGTAAAAGGAGTTGAGTTCTTGATTTGATTCTCCACTTGATCACTGTCGGTGCATAAGAGAGCTCCTGATTTGTGTACATTAATCTTGTATCTGGAAACTTTGCTGAATTCTTTTATCAATTCTAGGAACCTCCCTGAGGACTCTTTCGGGTTTTCTAAGTAAATGATCATATAGTCAGCCAACAGTGACATTTTGACTTCCTATTTACTAATTTGGATGCCCTTGATTTCTTTCTCTTGTCTGATTGCTCTGGCTAGGACTTACAGTACTATGTTAAAGAGGAGTGGTGAGAGTGGCCATCCTTGTCTTGTTCCAGTTCTCAGAGGGGAATGCTTTCAATTTTTCCCCATTCATTATTATGTTGGCTGTGGGTTTGTCATAGATGGTTTTTATTATATTGAGGTATGCCCCTTGTATGCCGATTTTCCTGAGAGTTTTAATCATAAAGGGATGTTGCATTTAGTCAAATGCTGTTTCTGCATCTATTGAAATGATCATGTGATTTTTGTATTTAATTATGTTTATGTGGTGCATCACATTTATTGACTTGCATTATGTTAAACCATCCCTGCATCCCTAGTGTGAAACCCACTTGATCATGGCAGATTTTTTGATATGCTGTTGGATTCAGATAGCTAGCATTTTGTTAAGAATTTTTGCATCAAGTTCATAAAAAAAATTGGTCTGTAGTTTTCTTTTTTGATTATGTCCTTTCTTGGTTTTGGTATTAGGGTGATGCTGGCTTCATAAAATGATTTAGGGAGGGTTCCCTCTTTCTCTATGTGTGGAATAGTGTCAAAAGCATTGGTATGAATTCTTCTTTGAATGTCTGTTAGAATGCTGCTGTGAATCCATCTGGTCCTGGACCTTTTTCTATTGGTAATTTTTAAATTACAATTTCAGTCTCACTACTAGTTATTGGTCTGTTCAGGGTATCTAATTCTTTCTGATTTAAGCTAGGAGGGTTGTATTTCTCCAGGAATTTATTCATCCTTTCTAGGTTTTCTTGTTTATGTGCATAATGGTGTTCATACTAGCCTTCAATGATCTTTTGTATTTCTGTGATGTCAGTTGTAATAGCTCCCATTTCATTACATATTTAGATTATTTGGATTTTCTCTCTTCTTTTCTTGGTTAATCTTGCTAATGGTCTATCAATTTTATTTATCTTTTCAAAGAACCAGCTTTTTGTTTTATTTCTCTTTTGTATTTTTTTGTTCCAATTTTATTTAGTTCTTCTCAGATTTTGGTTATTTCCTTTCTTCTGCTGGGTTTGGGTTTGGTTTGTTCTTGTTTCTCAAACAAGGTGTGACCCTAGAATGTCTGTTTGTGGTCTTTCAGACTTTTTGACATACACATTTAGGGCTGTGAACTTTCCTCTTAACACCACCTTTGCTGTTTCCCAAAGGTTTTCATAGCTTGTTTCATTAATGTCCTTCCATTTGAATAATTTTTAAATTTCCATCTTGATTTTATTTTTGACCCAATGATCATTCAGGAGCATGTTATTTAATTTCCATGTATTTACATGGTTTTGAAGGTCCCTTTTGGAGTTAATTTCCAGCTTTATTCCACTGTGGTGTGAGAGAGTGTTTGATATTTCAATTTTCTTAAATTTACTGAAGATCATTTTGTGGCCTATCATATGGTCTATCTTTGAGAAAGTTCCATATGCTGTTGAATAGAATGTGTATTCTGTGGTTGTTGGATGAAATGTTTCTGTGTCTCTTTGTTAAGTCCATTTGTCCCAAGGTATATTTAAATTCATTGCTTCTTTGCTGACTTTCTGTCTTAATGACCTATCTAGTGTTGTCAGTGGAGTATTGAAGTCCCCCACTATTATTGTGTTGCTGTCTATCTCAATTCTTAGGTCTATTAGTAATTGTTTTATAAATTTAGGAGCTCTGGTGTTAAGTGCATATACGTTTAGGACTGTGATATTTTCCTATTGGACAAGGCCTTTTACCATTATATAATATCCCTCTTGTCTTTTTTAACTGCTGTTGCTTTAAAGTTTGTTTTGTCTGATATAAGAATAGCTACCCCTACTCACTTTTGGTGTCCATTTGCATGGAATGCCTTTTTCCACCCCTTTACGTTTATGTGAGTCCTTATGTGCAAGGTGAGTCTATTGAATACAGCAGATATTTGGTTGGTGATTTCTTATCCATCCTGTAGTTCTGTATCTTTTAAGTGGAGCATTTAGGCCATTTACATTCAATGTTACTGTGGAGATGTGTGGTACCATTCCATTTATTGTGCTATTTGTTGCCTGTGTACCTTGGTTTTTTTTTTTTTTTTTTGAGACGGAGTCTCGCTCTGCCGCCCAGGCTGGAGTGCAGTGGCCGGATCTCAGCTCACTGCAAGCTCCGCCTCCCGGGTTCACGCCATTCTCCGGCCTCAGCCTCCCGAGTAGCTGGGACTATAGGCGCCCGCCACCTCGCCCGGCTAGTTTTTTGTATTTCTTAATAGAGACGGGGTTTCACCGTGTTAGCCAGGATGGTCTCGATCTCCTGACCTCGTGATCCGCCCGTCTCGGCCTCCCAAAGTGCTGGGATTACAGGCTTGAGCCACCGCGCCCGGCCGGTTTTTTCTTTATTGTTTTTGCTTTTTAAATTGTATTTCTGTTTTATAGGTCCTGCGAGATTTATGCTTTAAAGAGGTTCTGTTTTGATGTGTTTCCAGGATTTGTTTCTAAGATTTAGAGCTCCTTTTAGCAGTTCTTGTAGTGGTGAGGCAGGAAAATAAGGTCTGGAAGCAGGGGATATAAGTCCAATTCACACTTCAGTTATAACAGGAAATATCCTCTCCATAGGGCATACACTATGTAAGTAACTTTGTAACTTGACTTCATTGTCTTCATTTACATAGGGCATACCCCAAGTAGAGGGTATTTAAATTCACAAAAACTCTGTAACACAGCCTTTTAGCCCCTTTGCTTGGCCCGCTCCCACACTGTGGTGTATTCTTTCATTTTCAATAAATCCTTTTATCCCTTCCTTGCTTTGTTTGTGCATTTTGTTCAAATCTTTCTTCAAGATGCTACTAAGAACCTAGATGACCCCCACCGTTAACACATCTTGGTGAGCCAGCCAGGAGGAAGAGGAAAGCCCAAAGTTTGGAATTTATTCTTCTCCTTTCTGCTTTTCTTTTCCGCTCCATACAAGGGAATCTCTTTTCATTTCCAACCTGGGGCCCTTGGTGGGCAGCACCTAAACATGGAAGCAGCTGCAGGTTTCTGGCCATGGCCAGTGAAACTAAGAGGTTTCCTTGTGGAGAAGCCTGGCCACCACCGCCGGTTTGCTTAAGGAACCTGGGTCTCTTTCATTTTCTTATTTTTTTCTTGTCTTTCTCTTACAGTCTTGCAGTGGCTGGTTTCCAATAGCTCTTTGGAAATTGAGGGCAATTGGCTGGGGTCACTCCCGAGTACTGCCTGAAGGTCTAGAAATGAATGGGAATAATTGTCCTGCTCAGAAGGGGCAAGTAGTTTATTTATTATTATTTTTTTTTTTAATCTTTTCCGTGGTCCTTGATCCCTCCATGAGGCAAAGCTTGGAGCAAACTCGCACAGGTTTCAGTTTACCTCCTGAATTCTTTTTCAGGTAAATCAGGGATTTCTTCTTGGTTTGGATCCATTGCTGGTGAACTATGTGACTGCTTTTGAACTAGTACTGTGCTTCTTTGGTTATTGTAGCCATGTAGTATAGTTTGAAGCCCGGTAGCATGATGCCTCTAGCTTTGTTCTTTTTGCTTAGGATTGCCTTGGCTATTTGAACTCTTTTTTAGTTTCATACGAATTTTAAAATAGTTTTTTCTAATTCATGAAAAACCTCATTGGTAACTTGATAAAAATAGCATTGAAGCTGCAAATTGCTTTGGGCAATATGGCTATTTTAACGATATCGATTCTTCCCATCCATAAGCATGAAATGTTTTTCTATTCGTTTTGTGTCCTCTCTGATTTCTTTTGAACAGTGTTTTGTAATTCTCATTGTAGAGATCTTTCACCTCACTAATTACCTGTATTCCTAGGTAGTTTATTCTTTTGGGGGCAATTGTGAATGGGACTGCCTTCCTGATTTGGCTCTCAGCTTGACTGTTGTTGGTGTATAGAAATGCTGGTAATTTTTGTATATTGATTTTGTATCCAGAAACTTTGCTGAAATTGTTTATTGGCTTAAGGTGCTTTGGGACTGAGATTATGGGGTTTTCTAGATACAGAATCATGTGGTCTGCAAACAGGGGTAGTTTGACTTCCTCTCTTCCTATTTGGATGCCCTTGATTTCTTTCTCTTTCCAGATTGCTCTGGCCAGCATTTCCAATACTGTGCTAAATAGGATTGGTGAAAGAGGGCATCCTTGTCCTGTGCCAGTTTTCAAGAGGAATGCTTCCAGCTTTTGTCCATTCAGTATGAGGTTAACTGTGGGTTTGTCAAAGATGGCTCTTATTATTTTGATATATGTTCCTTCAATATGTATGTTGAGAGTTTTTAACATGAAGGGATGTTGAATTTTGTCAAAATCCTTTTTCACGTCTATTGAGATAATCATGTGGTTTTTGTCTTTAGTTCTGTTTATGTTATGCGATGAATTGAATTTATTGATTTGCATAGGTTTAACCAACCTTGTATCCCAGGGTAAGGCCTAGTTGATCACGGTGGACTGGCTTTTTAATGTGCCGCTGAATTCAGCTTGCTAGTTTTTGTTGAGGAGTTTTGCATTAATGCTCATCAAGGATATTGGCCTGAAGTTTTCTTTTTTGTTGTTGTGTCTCTGCCAGGTTTCAGTATCAGGATGATGCTGGCCTCATAGAATGAATTAAGGAGGAGTACCTCCTCCTCAATTTTTTGGAAAAGTTTCAGTAGAAATGGTACCAGCTGTTCTTCGTACATCTGGTAGAATTTGGCTGTGAATCCATCTGGTCCTGTGCTTTTTTTTGGTTGGTAGGCTATTTATTACTGATTCCATTTCAGAGCTTGTTATTGGTCTGAAACAGATATTTCTTCAAAGAAGACATACAAGTGGCCAAGAAATACGTGAAAAACGTTCAACATGACTAATCATCAGGAAAACACAGACAAGACCACAATGAGATATTATCTCACCATAGTTAGGATGCCAACTATCAAAAAGACAGAAAGTAACAAATGCTGGTGAGGATGTGGAGAAAAGGGAATTCAAACACTGTTGGTGAGAATGCAAGTTAATACAGCCACTATGGAGAACAGTACAGCAGCTCCTCAAAAAACCACAGATAGAATCACCATATGATCCTGCAATCCCACTACTGGACATTTACCCAAAGGAAAAGAAATAGTGTATAAAAGAGACATCTGCACTCCAGTGTTTATTGCAGCAGTATTCACAATAGCCAAGATACGGAATCAACATAGGTGTCCAACAACAGATGAATGAATAAAGAAAATGTAGTATATACACACAATGGAAATCTATTCAGCCATAAAAAGAATGAAATCTTGTCATTTGTGGTAACATGGATGAAACTGGAGGCCATTATGTTAAGTGACATAAGCCAGGAACATAAACACTGCTTGTTCTCACTCATATGTGAAAGCTTAAAGCAGCTCTCATAGAAGTAAAAAGTAGAATAGAGTATATAGAGGCTTGGAAGGGAAATGGGGAGGGGATGATAGAAATGAATTGGCTGAAGGAAACAAAATTATGACTAGATAGGAGGAATATGTTCTAATGTTCCAAAGCACCATAGAATGACTAAAGTTAACAATAATTTATAGTTTTAAATAGCTAAAAGGAAGATATTGCATTTTCCCAAGACAAAAAAAAAATGATAATTGCTTGAGATGATGGATATGCTAACTACCCTGATCTGATCACTATACAGATTAGGGACAAGTATTGAAACATCACTAGGTACCACATAAATATGTATAATTATTGTGTGTCAATTAACTTAATTTTTAAATAAAAAATAAAAGATATACTGATAAGGAAGGAAAATATAAAACTTTGTTTGCAGATGACATAATTATCTATATAGAAAATCCAAAAGAATTCATTTATTAAAACCGAGACCTAAGACGCAATTACCGCAAGGTTTCAGGATGCACGGTGTTAAATCAAATTTAGCCTAAAGCTGCCTCCTTACATATTTTAAGTTCAACCTAAAGACTTCTCTGTACATGAACTATAATAATGTAAGCAGACTATAGACTATTCTTGTGCCAATTGCCAAGTACTATAGACTATTCTTGTGCCAATTGCCCAGTTTTGGCCAATCAAATGTGGCCAGCTGTTCAAACTGTGTTCAAACAAGGCAAATGCCAAGCTGTAACCAAACCAGCTGTTTCTGTACCTCACTTCCATTTTATGTACATTATTTTCCTTTTTCTGTCCATAAATCTTCTACCACGTGGCTGTGCTGGATTCTCTGAGCCCACTCTGGCTCAGGAGGCTGCCTGATTCACAAATTGTTCTTTGCTCAAATAAACTCTTTTAAATTTAATTTGACTGAAGTTTTTTTCTTTTTAACCAATGGTTAATAAACAAAAGTTAATCACTTTCCTACATACTTGCAATGAACAAGTGGAATTTGAAATTAAAGCTCAATACCATTTACATTAGCATCCCCTTAAAAATGAAATACTTAAAAATAAATCTACAAAATATCAGTCAGGCATGGTGGCTCACATTGTAATCCCAGCACTGGCCAACATAGTGAAACCCCATTTCCACTAAAAACACAAAAATTAGCTCGGCGTGGTGGCATGTGCCTATAATCCCAGCTACTCAGGAGGCCAAGGCAGGAAAATTGCTTGAACCCAGGAGGCAGAGATTGCAGTGAGCTGAGATTGTGCCACTGCACTCCAGCCTGGGTGACAGAGCGAAACTCCATCTCAAGAAGAAAAAAGAAAGAAAAGAAAAAATAATAAATCTAACAAAATATGTACAAGCTCTATATGAGAAACATCATAAAACTTTGTTTAAAAAAAAGAATGAAATAAATTGGGAGATATTCCACGTTCATGGATAGAAAGACTCAATATTGTCAAGATGTCAGCTCTTCCCAAATTGATATATAAGTTCAATGTGAGCTTAGTCAAAATTCCAGCAAGTTATTCTGTAGATTCTAAAGTTTACGTAAAGGGGCAAAGACTCAGAATAGCCAACACAATATTAAATGAGAATAATAAAGTTGGAGGACTGATAATACACTATATAAAATGAAAGGAATCCAAACAGTGACAGTGGCAAAAAAAATAGACAAGTAGATGAATGGAACAGAATAGAGAACTCAGAAGTAGACCCATATAAATATAGTCAACCAGTCTTTGACAAAGAACAAAGGCAATACAATGAAGAAAAAGTAATCTTTTCAACAAAAGGTGCTGAAACAACTGGATATTTACATGCAAAAAAAAATGAATCTAGAAACAAGCCTTATACCCTTCCCAAAAATTAACTCAAAATGGATCAGAGACCTAAATGTAAAATGCAAAACTTTAAAACTCCTAGAAGATAACATAGAAGAAAATCTAGACATTCTTGAATTTGACAATGACCTTTCACATACAACACCAAATGCATAATCTGTGAAAGAAAGAACTGATAAATTGGACTTCATTAAAATTAAAATTTTCTACTTAGTGAAAGACAACATGAAGAGATGAAAAAGACAAGTCATAGACTAGAATAAAATATTTGCAAAAGACATATCTGATTAAAGACCTTTATCCTAAATATGCAAAAATCTTAAAACCACAACAAGAAAACAATGTGATTTAAAAATGGTTGAAAGACCTTAATGGACACATCACCATAAAATACATGCAGATGGAAAATAAGCATATGAAAAGATGCAGCACAACATATATCATCAGACAAATGCAAATTAAAACAGTAAGATACCACCACACATCTGTCAGAATGGCCAAAATCCAGAATGCCGATACCACAAAAGACAGATGAGGATATGGAGCAACAGGAACTCTCCTTCATTTCTTTTGGGAATGAAAATTGGTACAACCACTTGGGAAAAACATTTTGCCAGTTTCTTACAAAACTAAAAATACTCTTACCATACAATACAGCAATTGCACTCTTTAGTCCTTACCTAAAGGAATTGAACACATATCCACACAAAACCTTGCACATGGATGTTTATATAAGCTTTATTCATAATTGCCAAAACTTGGAAGCAATTAAGATGTCCTTCAGTAGGTGAATGGATAAACTATGGTACATCTAGACAATAAAATATTATTCAGCACTAAAAAGAAATGAGCTATCAAGCCATGAAAAGACACGGAGAAACTTTAAATGCACATTACTAAATGAAAAAAAAGTCAAACTAGAAAGGTTACATACTGTCTGTTTCCAAGTATATGAAATTCTGGAAAAGTTAAAACTATAGAACAGTAAAAAGATCCGTGGTATAAGGGGTGACGGGGAATGAATAGGCAGTGCACAGAGAAGATTGAGGGCAGTGAAAATACTGCATATGGTACTGTAATGGTAGACACATGTCATTATACATTTGTCCAAACCCATAGAATGTACAACAGCAAGAGTGAACCCTAAACTACAGACTTTGGGTAACAATGATGTGTCAATGTAGGTTCATCAATTGTAACAGAGTACCACTCTGGTGAGGGATGTTGATAATGGGGGAGTCTATGCATGTGTTTAGGCAGGAGGTATATGGGAAATCTCCATACCTTCCTCTCAGTTTTACTGTAAACCTACAACTACTCTAAAAAATAAATTTTTTTCAAAGTAAAAAATAACAACAGCCAAACATTTTGCCGAATTTGATAAAAACTATAAACTAACACATCTAATATCTCAACAAACCCCAAGCAGAGGAAACATGAAGAAAACAACATGCAGTCAAAACTATTTATAAAGGGAACCAAATCAGTCTAAACCACCGATAAAGAGGCCAGATGCGGTGGCTCATGCCTGTAATCCCAGCACTTTGGGAGGCCGAGGAGGGTGGATCACCTGATGTCAGGAGTTCAAGACCAGCCCGACCAACATAGTGAAACTCCATCTCTACTAATAACACAAAATTAGCCAGGCATATTGGTGCACACCTGCAATCCCAGCTACTCGGGAGGCTGAGGCAGGAGAATCACTTGAACCGGGGAGGCGGAGGTTGCAGTGAGCCAAGATCACACCATTGCACTCCAGCCTAGGCAATAAGAGCAAAACTCTGTCTCAAAAATAAATAAATAAATAAATAAATAAATAAATAATTTTAAAACTGATAAAGAGAAAATTTTCAAAGTAACACATTACATGGAGAGGAATAAGAGAAGGAAGACAGATATTTCCCATCAGAAATAGAAAACAAACAGCAAGAGAGACTTAAACATATTCATATCAACAATCACATAAAGTATAAATAAATGGTCTAAATATTCCAATTAAAAGGCAGAAATTGTCAGATTAGATTTCTAAAAAGCAAAATGCAACTATGTGCTTCCTGTAAGAATCACATTTAAATATATACACATAGGTAGGATAAAATTGAAAGGATGAAAAATGATAAATTATGTTAACATTATTTTCTTTAAAAAACTGAGTAGCCACTATTTGTATTAGTCCCACAAATAAGTAGATAGATGAGAGTAAAAACAGAGGAGATTCAAGACAATAGTAGCTTGTAGGACTCAATTTTTATGGTTTATGCATTTTTTTATGCAGTAGATACACAAACAGAAACTCCTACTTTCTTGTGTGTTCTGCTCTTGGTTTTGAATATTTCTTATTCAGCACTTCCTTCCTGCATGAACAAACAGGATCAAGTACTGTTCATTGTCACTTACAAGAGAGGTGCAGTGAGCTTCAGCCTTCTTCATCAACTTAACGTAGAAAGTCTCATTTCTAAATATCTTCCTTGGATCTTTTTGCTAAAGGGTACACGATTCTAAGCCACAAGACTCTGCACTGCCTTGTCTTACTGGAATCCTCTATCAGAAACAAAGCAAGTACAGAGGGAGAATAAGGCTGAAATCGGCTCTTTTGTTAGCTGCCTTATGTATCAGCTAGAGAATCTAACAAGCATGTATATCAATTTGGGTTCTTTTTTCAAAAGCAAAAGAAGCAAATTCTAGCTAAATTAAGCAAAAAGAATAAGTTTATTGGAAAAATGCAAAGTAGTTTACAGAATCAGAAAAGAATTCCAAAAACCAGTCCTTGCGATGACAACCAGGGCACTCCTGAGGTGTGGGAAGGAGCTAGTAACAGACTTTTCAAGGCAAAACAATGGCCCTCCTCAAAGATGCTTACATCCTATTCCCTAGGACCTGTGAATATTTCATATCACATAACAAAGAGTGATTAAGGTTGCAGATGGAATCAAAGTTGCTACTCATCTGATCTTAAAGCAGAGAGAATAGCATGGATTTCCAGGTGGGCTCAATTCTATCACAAGGGTCTTTAAAAGTGGAAAGGGGAGACAGGCGAGCAGAGTCAGGGGAGAGGTGATGATGGCAGCAGCATCCGAGAGGGGTACTATGAAAAGATTTGATCTGCCCTTCAAGATGGAGGAAGGGGAAAGGGGCCAAGGAAAGTAGGAGGCCTGTAGAAGCTGGAAAAGACAAGAAAACAGCTTCTCCTGACAGCCCTGCCAACACCTTAATTTTAGCTCTGCGAAACCCCTGTCCAAATTCTGACCTCCAGAATTATTAATATAAGGCAATATTTATTGTCACGTTTTTGTAAGCCACTAAGTTTGTAGTAAGTTGTTACAGTCGCAATAGAAAACCAATAAATCAGGATGAATCAACTTCAATCAAATCCTTTGGGTTGCTCAGTACAGAGTCTACATTCCAGGGAGAATATCGGATTGGCCTAGCCTTGATCACGTGACTATTTATTGGGCAGAGAGGGTTGGTTATCTTGATTGACAGGGCCACCAAGATGATATACAATGAAAAAAATATTCCTCAAAGCAAAAGCCAAATCAGAGTATGTTACTAGAAGGGGCAATGGGTGCAATATAGGCAAAAACAACAGATGTTTCTACAGTGGAACAGACTTTCTTCTTACCCAGAACATTCCCCCACAGGCAACATAGAGATAACCAAAGTTTCACCTGACTTGCCCAAGATTTTACTCCTTAGAAACCAATAAAACTACAGCTATCATTAAAAGATCAAATGTGTTGAATAGGTATTTCTCTAAAGGAAAATAAGAACCATGAAAAGATACTTAACATTGTAACATCTCTGCATTAGGGAACTGCAAATCAAAATCATAACAAAATAGTACTTCATGCCCATTAGGATGACTATAATCCAAAATAAAAAAGAAAATAAGTTTTGGGAGGGATATAGATATAGAGAAACTAGAGCTCTCATGCCTTGCTAGGGGGCATGTAAAATGATTCTGCCGCCTTGGAAAATAGTTTGATGGTTCCTCAAAAAGTTAAACATATAATCCAACAATTCCACTTCTAAGTATATACCCAAAAGAATTGAAAGGAGGGTCTAGTACACCAATGTTCATAGCAGTCTTATTCACGTTAAGCCAAAGGTGGAAGCAGCCCAAATGTCTACTGAGGGATGAGTTGATACACAAAATGTGGTATATATACACAATGGAATATTATTCAGCCATAAGAAGAAATGAAGCTCTGATGAAGCCAGACACAAAAGGACAAATATTGTATGATTCCAGTTGCATTAGGTACCCGGAATGGTCAAATTGCTAGAGACAGAATATAGCATAGAGGTGAACAGCGGCTTGGGGAGGGGGGAAATGTAGACTTTTTGTTATGGGTACGAAGAATTTTTGTGATGATGAAAAAGTTCCAGAAATGGATAGTGGTGATGTTTGCACAACATTGTAAATGTACTGAATGCCCTTGAATTATACACTTAAAGGTGGTTTTAAAAAATCAAATCTGCATGGCTTATAAATGATTTCATTCATTTAATTATCAAATGTGTTGAATGCCTCTACTAAATACTGGAGGTATAGTGGAGAGCAAGACAGGCTTAGTCTGTCCCCTAGAAGAGAAGGCAAGTCAAGTGTCCAGGGCGAAAATCTGTGTGTGTCAGTGGGACATGTTTGATGGAAGAGGATGAACGTGACCAGAACACTCAGATGTTTCGGGAGAATATTGCAAGGAATTTTAGGTGTGTCCTACTGGTCAATGATTAGTCACTGTCCTTTGTATTCCTTTAAAGAAACACTCCTTCATTTGACTGCATGCTCCTGTTAGATATAGTGAACTCCACATTTCTCTTCAAAGAATCAGTATGTCACTATGTTCAGCTCTCTTATTCTTTGATTCTCCATTTTAAAGTTTAACTTCCTGGTTCTCTTCACCCCCTTGCCTCTAGTTTCAGTAAACAACTTTGCTGCCAGTTCTAATCAGTGGTTCACATCTGTTCCCCTGGTCACCTGCTCTGACCTGAATCATCCTGAGTTACCTGTTCTGTAACCGCCCTTCCTGCCAAACTACTCACTCTGCCACTCCAGGTCATACCCCTGCTCTCTTTAAAATAGCCAATCAGAATTAGCTTAGACTGTGCACTCCAACCCTAGCCAAAAGTGGAACGACACAGAAGTAGGGGCTAACTGCCTCAGGAATAAGAACTCCCTCCCCTCCCTTGTCCAGGTGTGCACTTGCCATTACTCCATCCATGAATTGCACCCTTCTTCAGAAGTAAAAATTGCCTTGCTGAGAACATTAAATTTATGTTTAGTGCTGTTTCTTTGCCACACCAAGGAACAAGCATTTTGTTTCTAACACTCCTTAAAATCGGAGTAGGCTTCTGCTACTTTGTATCCACCATGATATGCTTTGCACAGTAGGTGTTCAGTACCTGTTTTAGAACTAGATTTGGAAGGCTGAGGTGGGCAGATCACTTGAGCTCAGGAGTTGGACACTAGCCTGGGCAACATGGTAAAACCCTGTCTCTACCAAAAATACAAAAATTATCCAGGTATGGTGCTGTGCACCTGTAGTCTCAGCTCCTCAGGAGGCTGAGGTGGGAGGATCCCTTGAGCCTGGGAGATGGAGGTTGCAGTGAGCTGTGGTCAAGCCCCCACACTCCAATCTGGGCAATGGAGCAAGATCCTGTCTCAAAAAAAAAGGAATTGGATTTAATTTCCAACTAGACTCACTGGGGAGGAAAGGGAAAAGCTTTCAAACGTGAACAATTTTTTGAAGTGCTAGATTCTAACACCTCTGATTTGCTGGACTTCCACCCTACATATGTACCAAGGGTCCTCACGTGTTTTACTCCCTAGGCTGAGACTATTTCAGGAGAACATGGAGATCTTCATTCCATCTGGCAGCCCACTGTCTAATTCTTCCTCAAACATGACTCATGAGCACAGAACTTTTTTTTGCTCCTGGCAAAATGACCCTCTAGGTACTTCAGTGAACAGATCTCTAATTAGATTCTCTCTTAACAGTCCTTTTAAAGTTGGAGAGGGCTCACCAAGTAATTGGAAAAGTAGTTTAGACCCACAAAGGAAAATAGATGAGACATGTTTTTACAGTGTGCCTCTCAAGTCCAGCTGTCTAATTTGCAGTAATTTTCTATTATTGTTTTCATCTGGGTTTTCCTATTGGTTAAATTTAACTGAATGGGACAAACAAAATGAATGGCAAAGATGCATCATTTACTCTGGGAACCCTGCCTTTAATACTGTTTAATAATTTAATTTATAGATGATTAAATTATGTAAATTCCAAGAGGTATAAAATGTTCTGAAACTTTTGCTTCTACTGGACTTTTTAACGCAGAGAATCAAAGGAAAGTTTTGTGACACAAATGACAGTGACTTTGTGCATTTGTTGCTGCTGTTGTTCTTCAACAAGGTATTAAAAGGCCAGCATTTCCACAGTCTGCAGATATCAAATATGAATACTAACAAGAGAGCCCACATTCCTCTGATGTAGAAATAAATCGAAAGTGTGTAAGTCCTTCTACCTCTGCTCCATGTCTATTTCCTGATGGGCCGAATAGTCGGAGAGCAATCCCTCTGGAGCAGCTCGACTGACAAACTGAAAAAACTTAGTTGCTCTTATCTGTTTACACATTTTGCCATGGGAGTTTCCAGCAAGCATGTACAATAATAACTTGATAAGCAAATTATGTTCTCCATCTTATTTCAATTTCTTCTAAATGAATTCAACAGAGGAGCATCCCTTGTTATCTTAAAACCATAAAATGGTAAAACATTCATTTCTGGTATACTCTTTGCTTTCTTTTATTATTTTATGAGACAATGGCACTTTGTTTTGACAGATGTGACTGAAATATCCTGGCACAGTTGCAAATCAGATTCAGACCAACTAGTTGTAAAGCAAATAGCCAGATGATAGAATGTGTTATTAAGTATTTATGAAGTAATCTGGGAGAACACGCAGCTGGTCCCCTGCTCCTTAATAGATGGAAGAGTTGCCGGTATATTTCACTGATTGATTACATGAATTTCCTTGTTACAATGGTGTATTAAAAAAACAGGATTCTAATCACCTGATGCCTTCTCTCTCAACAACTATCTTTCTGGAATAAAAAGGGTGCCTATTTTCCTACTAACAGCAAAAACTGTATTTGTTCCAGAAAAATTCTAAATAGACATATAATCAAATATAGATTGTATTCTAGAATTACTTAATTAGATTTGCCTCATTAAGAACTTTGTTTGAAATGAATCATGTTGTCAGTAAGTCACTATATGTAAGTCATACATCTAGCTATTCTTTAATATACTGGGAAGATATCTTTAGATTTTTCTCAAAAAAAAAAAAAAAGCCAGCTTGTTTTCCCTGAAGTACTGCATAAGCTCAAATGAATGAACAGAATTACATAAGCCTTTTCAGATAAATTTACTTTGAAGCCGAGAATATGTCCAAAACATGTTAGTCCAAAGCTGAACAGTATTGGAAAGTTCCAGTGACTATAAATAGAATTTCTAAATTGAAAATGTCATTTCAGCCTTCTTCTCCACTTCACTGCTGTGATTCTAATAATTGCTCTTGTTGCCTTAATTTCCTTTAGTACAGCATGACCATTTCCTAGGATTATTGAGTATTGTGTGATCTTTTTCAGTTATATTCAGTAGCGTCATAAAGATGATCTGGTACAGAAAAACAGTTATTCACAATATGAATAACTTTACATAGGTGACCTTTAAAACCACTGGTTGCTTCCTAAGACACCAACAACCGCAGTAGCAATGTTATCCCCGAAGCCACTTGAGGGTTCATTCCAGCGGTCATTTTCCCTTGCACCCTGGTGTAATCTACACAGTAGTATCAAGATGGGCAGTCTACAGCCACAATTATTACAAGTATTAATTATTCTGATGTACTGCTATGCAAATTTAAATATGGATTTAAAATTCAGGACCTAGATTGGGACTATAAAAATAATCAAGTCAAACCATTTCTTTTAGCAAAGCCACAAGTGAAGATAAGTAACTTTCTCAAAACCCCAGGGCTCTTTGGCTGCAGAGCTCAGAACACAACAGGCATCTCCTACATCCAAGGTCAGTGTTAGACAGGCCACAGCTGATGGTTTGGACTGACACTTAGAGAATAAATTATTCTGGAAATATTCTTCTACCATGACTATAGTATCAGCCTGAGTGTACAGTAAAAATAAACACACAAATATATGTTTAAATCATTGAGAAACAAGAATGGAAAAGATTCATTGTTTATTTCTTGTCAGCCTGAATTTTTATTATAGAAATACAGAAATGCTCATTAATAATTCCTATGCACCAAGTAAACCCCAAAAACAGACCAAACATCTGGTATTTAAGTCTGTTGCTATGTGTCTCTGAATAAGAAATGAGGACTTTTGAGTTGAATAACATAAAAGGATTTGTCTGAAAAGTCTGAGCCCTTTAACTTCACCTAGAAAGGAGGCCAGTATCGCAAATCTATGGGAAACATAAAAGTAAAAAATTACACAGGAATAAAATACATTAATCTCTTCTTCCTCAAAACTACACCAGTCAATAAAGATTTCTTCTGTAGGTATATTTTCAGAGGCTTTTAAGAGCCTGCAGCATGAGAGCAACAGCACCAAGCAGGTTTGAATAATTCATTTAAATAAAATCTGTGTACCCACTAATTCTCAGCAATACCTATGGTATCTTTTGTATTTCCGAATAGTCTGAGTTCATGTGGCAATAACACAGTACTCATTTGTTTATCATGGCCTCATCTGTTTTTAATTCTCCAGGTTTATGCTCTTAGGAACAATGCCAATATCCTATTCTTTTCTAAAAATTAACTTCCCTTTCTCCCATTTCTTAAAAGATGTCTTTACTCATTCGTTTATTGCAAATATTAATACCATCCAGCCTTCCTTCATCAGCCCAATTCTATAGCTCCACATACATATTTTTCCATCGGGAAATATACCTGTCTCCTCTCAAGACCGCCGCTGCTCTCCTGTCACCTCCCCCTCTCTGCCTTCTCACCATCTTCACCTTCTGTTCATTCATTCAACAAATATTTCTCTTCATTCACTCCACAGGTTCTTGCCCCTCAGCTATATTCTGGTTGTTCCTAAATGGAACAAAATCTTTAATTGATGCAAATGCCTTTTCAGGTTCTTTTTCAGTTCCTAACTTTGCCAGGCAAACTGAATATATCCACAAAAAAGTATATTATAATTGAATGCTT
Source organism: Theropithecus gelada (assembly GCF_003255815.1). Classification (NCBI taxonomy): domain Eukaryota; kingdom Metazoa; phylum Chordata; class Mammalia; order Primates; family Cercopithecidae; genus Theropithecus; species Theropithecus gelada. Next base: position 10,935,032 of record NC_037686.1, on the reverse strand, counting down.
CAGGTCAGGGGGAAGTGTTCAAAATACATTGTATTTTAAAAGCAAACACAAAACAGTATAGATAGCATGATTCCCATTTGTGAAAAACGTGTATTTGCAAAGGAAAAGGCATAAAACAGTGTGCACACATATGTACACAAAAAGGATAGCGAGGTTCTCTGAGTAATAAAATTACATTTGATTTTTATTACCCTTTTTTGTATATTTTCTACATTTTCAGAATTTTATCCTATGAATATACAATATTTTTAAATTGAAAAACCTTGAAATGAATGCTACTGATGGATTTGCTGAAGGAACCTCTGTGCTGTGGTTTGATTCACGAGGCATCGGGACTCTCAAGGGCACTTTTATCTGCAAGGAATCTGCAATTCCAGGTGACACAGTTTGGATATTTGTACCCTCCCAAATCTCCCGTTGAGTTGTAGCCCCTAATGCGGGACATGGAGCCTAGTGGGAGATGTTTGGATCATGGGGGCGGATCCCTCATGGCCTGGTACTGTCTTCATGATAGTGAGTTCTTGTAGTCATTTACAAGTGTGTGGCACCTTCTCCCCACTCTTGCTCCTGCTTTGGCCATGGGATGTGTCTACTTCCGCTTCACCTTCTGCCATGTGTAAAAGCTCCCTGAGGCCTCCCGAGAAGCTGAGCAGATGCTGGCGTCATGCTTCCTGTATAGTCTGCAGAACCACGAGCCAATTAAACCTCTTTTCTTTATAAATTTCCCAGTGTCAGGTATTCCTTTATAGCAGTGCAAGGATACTCGAATATACCAGGTCCTTCCCTTCTGTCCTCACCTCTCCCGCTTCTCTCTCACCAAGTGGGGACTCCTCTCTCTCTCTCTCTCTCTCTCTCTCACATCTCAAATGGAGATGTCCCCAACTGTACTGTCCTCCATTTTGCTCCTGTCACTCTTCATTGACCTGTAAAGAATGACAGAATTCTTTCTTTATAACTTCAGCTATCACTTCTATACAGATCCATTCTAAACATTCATTTCCAGCCCTTCACTAGATATTCCTCTTGAATGCTTCATTCAGCATTACCTCAAATTCAACATTCCAAAAATCTACTTCATCACTCCCCTCTCCTCCCAACCCAGTTCTTCTCTTAACCTTCCCTCCTTGTGCCGATGACATCATTCATCTCCCAAAGATTATCATTGAGGCTGCTTCCATTTGCCTGTGTATTTTGCCAAGTGTTACGCATTATTTTGTTCCTCTTTTGAATAGTCTCTTCTGCCTTTCTTTCCATTGCCACTGCCACTATCCCAATTTGGGCCCTTCTCACTTTGTGCTTGGACTACTGAAATCAGCCTTCTTACTATTCTCAACACCACACCCTCGGCTTGCTGTCTCCCAAACACAAGTCGTTTCTCTCCTTGGACTCCATGTCACCAGAAAGCTGGTGATAGTTCCTACAACATCACATGAAAGCTGGTTAGGAATGCAGAATCCACTCCATCCTCTGGTATCGGCCTCGGCATTTTAACAAGCCTGATAGGTGATTCATGCATCCACTGATGTTTGAAAAGCACTGGTTTGTTTGTACAATGATGCCCCCCATCTAAACAGTCTTTTCTTACCTAGCCATATTCTCCCAGCTCAGAGCTGTCCTCCTGAGGCTATTCCAGTCTGACTTGCTTGCTCTCGTCCTTTACAGAATGACTGTTGCAGGTTTCCTCTCATTTTGGTGCTTAATCATCTATTTCTCTTTTCTCGAATATGTCAGCCTTCCCCAGCTAGATTGTAATTGCCTGAGCAAAGGCTTGATATGATTTCTCTTATACACCTTGGAAGATGATAAATGCTTATGGATCAAATATATCAGTTCAATACTTTTTGGGCTGAAATTCATTGAAGTGTTTTCATGTTTCAGAAATATTTGATTTTATTTATACCACATTCTACTGCCTTTTTAAAGTTTATTCTATGCCTCAGAAGAATTCAAAGATATATTTATCTCCCTAAAAAAAGTGATGGAAGTATTTTTACTTGTAGCCAGTTTCCCAACAATATATAATAATAAATAGCTAATATTTATTGATTTCTATGTTCCAACCATTTTTTGGCTTACTGTATTTTTAAATCTTGCTACTCAGCTTTGAAATGTGTGCAGTTGTTCTCCAGCTCCATTTTGCAGATGGAGAAAACAAGGCATAGAGAGGTTAATGATCTTACTAAGGTCCCACAGCAGTCAGCAGTAGAGCTAAGATGGGAACCCATAACGATTATTAACCCTTAGGTATACAGCCTACTTAATTTGCCCATATAATTAACATGCACTATCGATTCCAGTTAATCAGAATAACAGGGAAAAGCCAGGAGATGTGAAGATTAATCACAGAATGCCTGTAAGACATTTTATTTCTTGAAAAATTAAATAGGTATGAAAAACACTCCAGTTTGGGAGTGTTATGAAATTTTTCTCCATCACTATTTACACATGCATGTGAACCTGTAAGAGCAGCTCCTGTCACTTTTATCATAAAGACAGAAGAGTTAAATGGTAATCATTTCTTTGCGACCTTCAGGATCTGCTGCTAAGTTCTTGCCCTTGGGTAACTGATCTTTTACAGAAAATTTTTTTTCTGAGAAGCCTATACAAGAATAGTAATGTGTTGACTGAAGTGAATACCCTATGGTGACTTTGTGATTGCTAGGAAATCTAAAGTAACCCAAATCTTTAGCAACAAAATTAAAGTTGGTAAGAAGAAGGTGCAAAGGTAGAGGAATAACCCAAACTACATCTTCACACCTGAAGCATTACCGAAGCAGCAACATAAACATTCAACTACGTTCTATAGGATTTCAGAGGGAACATGTAAAACAAGCCCCTTCAGAACCACTGTATTTCAACAACGTGTGTTCTTTCCAAATAGATCATCCCACAGCAGGGAATGGTAGATAGGAAAAGCGGAGGTTCTAGGGAGGAGACCAGCCTGATGTTGAATTCCAACTGAGGGTTAACCTCAGGCAAGTTGCTCAGCTTCTAAGAACACCTGGTTTCTACTCTGGAATGGCAGGATAAAAGATCCTTCTTGCAAGACTTTCTAAGAATAGAATAAATACAACATATGTAAATTTCCTGGTTTACAGTAGTTGCTCCAAATATTATAGCTAGCATTACCACTTCAAGCCCAGCAGTTACCAGAGTACTGCTGATTACAAACAGGGAAAGCAATGCACTTTCTAAAAATGTACCTGTGGCAAACTTTAATAAACAAAATTTCCAGTCATTTCAAAAACAGGTAATTAGCAGATAAACTAAGAAGTTCATGAATAAAGAGACTGACTGCAACAAAGAATTCTCAATAATTACAGGTTAGAATGGATTGGTATTAATGGTTTATCACAGCAATGCAGAAAAGAAACTGCCAGCTTGATTCCATGAGCTTTCCTCATTTTCTATATCCTTTTCTAGAAAAGCTTGTATCCTGGTACTTAAGACAGGAGTTATTAAGAAATAATTTTTAGGCAGCTAGATAGGGTAAAGGTTCTCAGTGGAAACTAACAGAAAGGCGGCTTAAAGAGCCAGGCCAGCAAGCTTTGATATGCAAATACCAGCAAATAGAAACTGGGTCTACCCAACGTAGCGATTCCCACCATCTTCGGTGTGAAAAGTGTCATGGCCACCCCGACATAACAGCACGTGTTCAAAACATCATGTGACCTGCATTTGCATAGTAAAGGGCTAAGGTAGGAGGGCCAGGTTTTTCGAGGCTACGTGAATGACACACCTGGTCAAACCAATCCCCTGGGCCTGATGCAAACCAGACACCACCTCCTTCAGCCTCCCAATATAATAGACTGCCTTTCTGCCTCACACGAGGGTTCTCTTTGTTCCAAGTCCCCCTCCTTTGTCTGTGTACAGGGGAGCTGTTCTCTTCTTTCTTCCTTCTTTCTCGCCTATTAAACTTTTCACTCCTCAAAACCGCTCCACGTGTGTCTGTGACATTAATCCTATTGGAGCAAGACCAAGGACCCTGGTGTTCCTCCAGTCATCAGAGCTGTATCAGTACCAATATTAAATTTGTAAAATCTCTCCTAGTTCCCTATATCTTATTTAAGAACTAAACATTGGTCCGGGCACAGTGGCTCACACCTGTAATTCCAGCAATTCAAAAGGCTGAGGTGGGTAGATCACTTGAGCCCAGAAGTTCAAGACCAGCCTAGGGAACATAGTGAAACCCCATCTCTACAAAAAAATTAGCTGGGTATGGTGGCACATGCTTGTAGTCCCAGCTACTCAGGAGGCTGAAGTGGGAGAATCACCTGAGCCCAGAAAATCGAGATCATATCACTGCACTCCAGCTTGGGCATCACAGTGAGACTCTATCTCAAAAAAAAAAAAAATATATATATATATATATGTATATACATATAAAAGGGAGCTAAACATCATTTTTATTCCTATCCAATGTTGTGTCCCCAGGATAACAATCATGAGCTATGAGGATTATTACATCAAGATGTGTTAAATGATTTTTTAAACAGTGATTCCTCACACTTCCCTGAAGCATGAATGATTATACATGTTCTGAAGTATTTGTGTGTGTGCCTGAATAAAGTAGCATGGGAAATAGAACTTTGGGACAAAGATGGTTAGGATATCAACTCTATAATGCCACAGTCATGGTGGTCAAAGCCGGGTTGCTGCATTAACACTTGCTTGCAGTCTTATGAGTTTAAGAATGAGTCGTTTTGTTTTGTGGAAGACCACAATATGCTACCCCAAAATATTCCTCTTTGGCATAAAGATCATTGAGCTGATGGCATTTAAGAAGCAGATGCAAGCTGGATGCCATGGCTCATGTCTATAATTCCGGCACTTTGGGAGGCCAAGGAGAGAGGATCACTTGAGGCAAGGAGTTTGAAACCAGTCTAGGCAAAATAGCAAGACTCCATCTCTAACAACAACAACAAAAATATATATATATATATGTATATATATATATATATATAGAAATTAACTGAGTGTAGTGGTGCACACGTATAGTCCTAACTACTTGGGAGACTGAGGTGGGAGAATTGCCTGAGACCAGGAGTTCAAGGTTGGAGTGAACTATAATCATGCCACTGCACTCCAGCCTGGGGCACAGAGTGAGATCCTGCCTCTGAAAAGAAAAAAGAAGAGGAAAGAAGAGGAGGAGGAGTGGGGAGAAGAGGAAGAGAAAGAGGAGGAGGAGGAAGAAGGAAAAGAAGAAGAAGGAGAAGGAACAGCAGATGCAGGAAAGCTCTCTGTCCTGTCTACGTGGCTTAAAGCAGGACATAAATTTACAAAGTCAAAAAATCTCACTTCTCCTCTCTAACAGGGAGAACGAAGGTTAACCACTGAAGACAATTTTAGACTCTTATGGGTGTGAAGATTGCACCAGAGCAATCTACATTAACAAGCTTTACTAACCAGCCTTTATCTGCCAGTTATTTGCCTTTCCCCACATTACTGCCCCTGGAGATGCAAAGCCCTTTTCCTTGTCTTGTCAATTCTCTAAACATTTACTGTTCTTTGTTGAAGATACTATATAAACTGGAACTGAAAGTCACCTCTGTGAGAACTATTGATTCCCTGGGTGTCTCCCCTGTACATTGAAATATACATGTTAATACGCTTCTGCTTGTTCTTTTCTTGTGAATCTGTCTTTTGTTACAGGGATCTGTTCCAACTGAGAATTGATGAAGGTTGAGGAAAAAAGTCTTTTTCCTCTCTTACAGTTCCTTTTAAGAATTTATGCTGTTGGTGTACATAGACGACATGTGTGTATGTTTTTTTTTTTTTTTTTTTTTTTTTTTTGAGACGGGGTCTCGCTCTGTCACCCAGGCTGGAGTGCAGTGGCCGGATCTCGGCTCACTGCAAGCTCCGCCTCCCGGGTTCACGCCATTCTCCTGCCTCAGCCTCCCGAGTAGCCGGAACTACAGGCGCCCGCCACCGCGCCCGGCTAGTTTTTTGTATTTTTTTAGTAGAGACGGGGTTTCACCGTGTTAGCCAGGATGTTTTAATTAGACAGGACCTTAGGAAGAGCTAGGAAGATGAGTGAAGACTGCTAATAACATTACAGGAAGTCCCCGTTACTTTCAGCTTGCTTCCATCACTACTGGGAGGCATGCACAGGGGCACTTTTTTGGTCACAGTATTAATAATCTAATAATAACAGCAGAATCTAGTATTTCAGGCAGGTGGGAGTGTTTCCTATGTTGCTAGTCTCATTTTGCAAGCATTGGGGCTTATAGTCAGAACCTTAACTTTTATCATAAAAAGTGTTAAAGCATAATGTGAAATTAATGGCCAATCTTCTCTGTAAATCTTCAGCCTAGAGATCTGACAGTTTCTGTGGTATCAGTCAGAACTAAGGTTATTATTTCCACTTACTCCTTCACTAAGGCAAATGCTACTCAATTGCTAAATTATAGCTATTTTCACAGTGTTACTGCAGAGCCTTTCAACAGAGAATCATTTCATAAATAGTAATTTTGTGTTGGTGTTGATTGTCAAGCCAATTTAAAATAGCTAGGGGAGCTCCACAAGTAAATTTGAAGGATTCGCTGAAACTCATACCTTCCCTACAAAATAAACTTGAACATGAATGCTATACCAAAGAATAAATACTTAAAATATATGATGTGCAATATGTAATTGCCAGGCCACAGATTTCATTCATGCATGTGACAAATATTTGCTGTGTGCCCACCATGTACCAGACACCATAGCGGTGCTAGAACCATGAACGTGAAAGACACAATCACTGCCCTCAGTAGTATACTGTCCAGAGTAGGAGCTAGAAAGGAAATTGTTCGTTATGTAAAATAAACAAGGGGTTGGGTGCATGGTGGTTTATATCTGTAATCCCAGCACATTGAGAAGTGAAGGAGGGAGGATTGCTTGAGCCCAGCAGTCTGAGACCAGCCTGGGCAACATAGTAAGCCTATCTCTACAAAAATATATATATATTTTTTTAATCAGCTGGGCATGGTGGTGCATTCCTATAGTGCCTGATACTCAGGAGGCTGAAGCAGGAGGATATCTTGAGTCCAGGAGATCAAGGCTGTAGTGAACTATCATCATGCCACTGCACTCCAGCCCAGGCAAAAGAGTAAGACTCTATCTCTAAAAATAATTAATACAATTTTTAAACTAGAGAGGCACCATGAACTTGCTGGTGGGATCAGGGCAGGTCTCTGAGTAGAGAGTGTTTTAGCTGAATTTTGAAGGCCAATCGTTGAAAGAGGCTCTTTTTTTCTTTTTCATTCAGCGTAAAAGGGGACAAAGAGGGCCGCTAGCCACTTGCACAGATGATCTCATTTAACCCATAAGGTAAGACGATTATGTTCCTCTTCAACAGATTGAGAAACTGAGAGTTAGAGGAGTAAAGCAATTTGTCCAGAGTCACAAAGCTAGTGACAGAGCTTAGATGGGAGCCCTGACAAGTCAGTCCTCCAGGCTTGCCTTCTCACTGTCTGCACACGACTATTTATTCAAGGTGGGAATGCAGGAAGGGGAGGCTGAGGAAGCAGTTTGTGCTGAGTTCTGACTGTCTGAAACTCAGGGTGCACCTGGCGGAGCGCTGGCAGCTCCAGCCAGTCAAGGCATGGGCCTGGCATGAGGGGTGAATCTGCCCTGCAGCGGAGCCAGCCTTTATTTTGCAGGTTCTCTGGGAAAGACAGTGCTACTTTGTTCTAACATTTGCATGGTGTCTCCCAGAACTGGATCTCCATCTGCAGGCTGGTACTAACCCTCACAGGCAGAAGGACTAACCTCAATGTTGGGAGAAGAAATGGATACAAGCAGGCTGAAAGGCCCTGATTCTGAGGTGTATCACATTCATGCTGCTGCTCGCTGATTCTAATATGGGCTCTTGTCCTCGTCCCGTAATGCCGGCCTCACCATATACTCCATTTCTGGAATCAGATCCATGTGTATTCTCTGTTCAGGTGGCCCGGATTCGAAAAAGTGCCCATTACTCGACTCCCCGGGGTCACCTGCTGGTGAGTTCTGACTCCAGCATCAGCCAGGGTGCTCCATTCTACCAGGATTAACTGTCTCACAGCTTTCTGTTTGAGCTCAGAATCATTTAACTGAAGCACAAGTGATCCACTTTTAATTATGATACTGACAGGAAATCCTATATAGGGGTGAGAACATGGTGAATTTGAAGCATTCTGCCTGGAATACTGTGACACCTAAACAAATTTGTATCGATGATGTGGACAGGATTTTAAAAGTAATAATCGGAGAACTAAACCATCTCTAACTATGAAGTTCAAAAACAGATAAAGTTAATTTATCGTGACAGAAATCAGGAAAAATAGTTACCTCTTAGGAGAGTCTTATTGATTAGCAAGGAGCAAGAAGAAATTTTGAGGTTTCTCTTTCTAAGTAAAATGGGTTGTATCTCACCTTGAGCTGGTTAGTGGTTACACTTAATATTTAAGCATCGTGCTGCATGTAAATTACCTCAATTTTCCAAGCACAAAAATAAAAGAGGCTAGACAAGAATTTGAGAACTGATTCATTTTATCTGTTCCTGCTTTTCAAACACGACTATCCTTAACCACTGAAGACAGATAAACATCTGTACAGAAATGGCTTTTCCTCTACAAAAGCAAATATTCTTACCTCTCACCGTCAAATCCTACTATTAATAGTTTTATCTGGTGAAAAGCAGAATTGTTTATTTAGGGTCAAAAAAGGACAAAATTTTCAAACATTTTCTTCTATGATCTAAAAAAAGGAAGCATAACTAGTAGAAATTAACAAAGGGCAAGGCCTAAATTCACCTACATTTTTGTAATTGAAAATTGATTACATTAACTTGTTGACAATGAGGCCATTTAGTGTTGCTTGAATGTCTGCCTAAGCATTGGTTAGCAAAATAATGGTTTTGAAACAAAGTTACCACATTGTTATAGCCTCTTTATGCTCTTTTAATTTTTCTCCTCATGATACTTTTGTCCTCCACCTCAGGCTTTAAATGTTGCTTATTTCTTACATTGCAAATTAAATATTGCATTTTAACCTCTGAAACATAAATTATTGTGAAAATTCAGTAATTCAATAAGAATAATTACCAGCCGTGAAATATATTAACTGTCACATAACTACTATATAGAACTGAATAAGGTCAACTAATTAAATTTCCTTGTGGGTGTCATTCAGAAATGACTAAGGGGTGAAACCACGTTAAGCTAAAGCAAGTCGAGACAGTGAATTGCTTAATGGTGTCTGAGCGGAATTCTGATTGCCTGTGTAAACAATTCATCAATCTTACCATCTTCTAGGGACATGGGGGGAGACCATTCCCTATCCCCTGACACAAAATAAATAGGAAAAAGTCCAACTGTAAGTTTCTGGTTTTCAAGTACACTAAACGACAGAAAATTGAAATGAATTTTCACTTACTCTCAAAATTGGATTTTGTCACAAGATGACATGTTATATTTAGAGTATAACAAGCTATTGGCTGGGTTTGGTGAAGACTGTTCCAGCAATTACGAGATTTAATTTTTAAGGGCCTTATTCTCTCTCTCCCCATCTCTGTCCAAAAAATAAAGTAAGGTTTGGTCCCAAAGTGAAAATCTGGCATTGCATATATGTTGCTAAATGGGTAAATGACTTTAATCGTGGAAATACGGTTTCAGCATGTTTTGTAAAGTTGGGGTGTGAATAACCTCTCAAAGTGTTGCAGTAGGTAGCTAGCCAGGTATGAGCAGGGCAGGAGAGGCCACACACACACACACAAACACACACACACACACACACACACACACACACCAGAAGTGTCAGGCAATCATCAGGCCGGTGGGGCAGTTGTTAACTGATTTTGTAAAGTAATAATTGGTCCCAGCCAATACCAGGGAAAGGCAGTCTCTTAATAGATAGAAAACACCAGAAACTGGTGATCAGCAGCTTCCTGGTAAGATCTCAGGAGTTGGGTGAGTGGGGTAAAGTAACACAAGACCTCAGAAGTATGCCAACATGTAAAACCCCAAGTCCAAAGGTCAAACCACCCACTTGCCTTTCAGGTCACCCGCTTGGCCCTCTTCCAAGTGTACTTTCCTTCTGTTCATTCTTGCTCTAAAGTTTTAATAAACTTTCACTCCTGCTCCAAAACAATCTCTCATTCTGCCTTATGCCCCTCAGTTGAATTCTTTCTTCTGAGGAGGCAAGAATTGAGGTTGCTGCAGTACCGTATGGATACAAATTCACCAGCAACAAAAAAAAAATGAAGGAATAAGTTTATAGAATGTTGTCTTCAATACCAACTCCACTACAAATTTGCCACTTTATAACATCATTTGGACCTAGTGATGATCCAGCATCTGTGACTTCTCTATTCCAATAAAACACTTGTTAGACTAAATGGTAATTATATGTTAACAGTATCTGTTGATACATATTGGGTGTGAATACATGAATGATGTATTCATTATTCTTACGTCCTCTGTTCTTGTATTTTGCAATACCTGATTCATTCCAAATAAATTATCACTTCATTTCTCATTTTTTCCCACAATGACTCTGACTCTGGCTTCCTCTTGCAAGTATACCCCATAATATCATTATATTATTGGGCCCAGAATCTACTTTAATCGGTTCTGCTTTTAATTCCATAGTAGTTTCATTTAATTTTGTCTCTCATCTTGCTAACTTTTTGTTTGTTTTTTCTAGGAAACAGGATCTCACTCTGTTGCCCAGGCTGGAGTACAGTGCCAGGCTAGAGTGCAGTGCCAGGTTAGAGTGCAGTGCCAGGCTAGAGTGTAGTGGTATCATCATAGTCCACTGCAGCCTCCTTCTCCTGGGCTCAAGCGATCCTCCCACCTCAGCCCCTTGAGTAACTACAGAGGCACACCACCATACCCAGCTAATTTTTGTTTGTTTGTTTATTTTTGTAGAAAAGGGGTCTCACTATATTGACCAAGCTGGTTTTGAACTCCTGGCCTCATGCCACCCTCTCGTCTTGACCTCCCAAAGTACTAGAGTTACAGGCACGAGCCACCATGCCCACCTTTTTGCTAACTTCCATTGCATTCGTCTAAAGTGGCCCTGACTTCAGGATCATGAAGGCAAAATAGTTTTCACAAAATACTAGAATGTGGTCACCATCATCTAGGTGCACCCCTTCATTTACCAAGAGAGGAAAATGAGACCCACAGATAATATGTGAGTTGCCTCAAGTCATACATTATTTTATCTCAGTTCTGCTTTCTTTAGTTATATTATAATTAAATACTTCTGCCAAAGAATTTGTCTCACTGGAGAGATATGAAAGCAAGGGCCAGACAGAGTAAAAGAGGCTATGGAAATAGAGCTGCCCTCACAAATTAGAAAAATGGGCAGCAGCTGCTCTTATGTCAAGCTTAAGACAAGCCTAGTGTGTAAGGTATTGATGCCAACTGCATCCCTGAGAGCCTGAAATACTCCAACAGGAAATGAATTCTTTCGTGCTCCAAAATGTTGACTATAGTAGAATTTGTGATATTTTTTCTTCTTCCTTTTCCAAGTTTTTGATAATCACTATGCGTCATCTTTATGACCAGATGAAATAAAATTAGCTGTATTTTTCATAGAACAGCCTTTTTATTTTAACTTCAGAATCCTTTGTTAGGCCTGATGCAGTGGCTCATGCCTATAATCCCAACACTTTGGGAAATCAAGGCAGGAAAATTGCTTGATGCCAGGAGTTTGAGACCAGCCTGGGCAACATAGCTAGACCGCATCTCAACAACAACAAAAAAATTTTAATTAGTCAGGTGTGGTGCCACACACCTGCAGTCCCAGCTACTTGAGAAGCAGAGGTGGGAGGATTACTTGAACCTAGGAGTTGAAGGCTGTGGTGAGCTATGATCATGCCACTGCACTCCTGCCTGGTTAACACAGCAAGACCCCATCTCTGAAAAACAAAACAAAACAAAAAACAAACAAACAAAAAAAAACATTAAACACAAACATATCCTTAGAGGGTAAATCTCTTGAGATTCACAGACCACCTTGTCTAGTGACTTGCCAACCAGGTCAGCTACCTGGGAGCATCATTGGTGTTGGGGAGTGAAATGCCAGCATAGGCCAAGAGGCCAACTAAGAAGAGGAAGACAGAAGACACAAGAGACGAGCTTTGTCCAACTTTGAGTTTGGCCTAAAGTACGGTATGGCAAACAATGGCCAAGGGACAAATCCAGCCATCATCTGCTCTTATAAATAACTGTATTACAACACGATCACCTTCAGTGTTTATCTATTGCCTGTGGCTAATTTCTTACTACAACAGCAGAGTTAAGCAACTGGGACAGAGACAGTATGGCCCACCCTTTCCAGAAGGGCCCCTGAAATCGCAACCGATATGACCTGGCCGGCACCTACTCCAAAGCCATCCCACCCAACAGGTGTCAAAGAGAATGATACACCTCCCCACCATGTGCGTTAAACATGCTGACGTAAGACCTTCCTCTACACATGTATAGCCGACATGTTTAATAGCTTCCTTTCTTTGCGATGATAGCCCCATTGATATACTAACATGAAGGCTTATGAAGCCAATGAAAATAATATGTGACCTATTTACATGAAGATGATGTTTAAAAAGCAAAATAAAAGAAGCAAAATGCCTTCTTTTTAAAGCATAACTATATATTTATCTATAACCTGTATCAACTCATTTGATAAGGTTTGTATTTTTATTACACCCAAATCTCATGTTGAAATGTAATCCCCAGTGTTGGAGATGGGTCCTGGTGGGAGGTGATTTGATCATGGGGGCGGATCTCTCATGGATGACATAGCACCATTCCCATGGCAATGAGTGTGTTGTCACTATGAGTTCGCACAAGATCCAGTTGTTTAAAAGAGTGTGGCACAACCTCCTCTCTCTCTTGCTCCTGCTTTTGCTGTGTGACATGCCTGCTTTCACTTTGCCTTCCACCTTAAGTAAAAACTCCCTGAGGCCTCCCCAGAAGCCGAGCAGATGCTGGCACCATGTTTATAACAGCCTGCAGAACTATGAGCCAATTAAATTTCTTTTCTTTATCAACTACCCAGCCTCAGGTATTTCTTTATAGCAATGAAAGAATGCCTTAACACATCATTCTAGAACATTTCAAATAAACTGAGAAATAAACTAAGCTATTCTTTTGGGTTTTCTAAATATGGCTTTTACCCTTTATCTGATTCTATACTGATATCTACAACAATTCCCACATACCTGTGTGCCTTTGTCTTTGTTTCAACACTAGAAATGTCCTCTGTTTTCCTTCCTTCCATGTATCCAAATGTAGCTCACTGTTCAAGCCCTGTCTTCTCCAGAAAGCATGTGTTAATGATTCAATCCGACATAGATTTTCCCCTGACTCCTATAGGACATAGAGTTGACATCACATAATTTAAAATAATTTTTATCATCATTTTAAACCATAATTTATACTCCTTGAGGCTCTAATACATTATATTCATTAGTAAAATTCAAGTAATTATGGAGCTCCTGCCGCTTTTCTATGTGCTGGAGATACAGCTGTGAAAAGGTAGATAAAGGCCTGATGCCCAAAGGATTTACATTCTGTTTAAGAGTGACAACAAGTCATAAACTATTAAACAGATAACATGTCAGGTGAGGATACAAACTATGAAGAAAGATAAAGCAGAATCAGGGGGACAGAGCAAAAGAGCGGAAGCCTCTCAAAAGGTGACATTTCAGCAGGAATGTGAAGGAAGCAGGGGAGCAAGTCATGAAATTGTGGGGGAAAGAGTTCTCTAGGCTGAAGGAGCAATAGGTGGAGAGGCCCTGAGGAAGTCGCTTGCTTGACTTGTTCAAGGAACTACTGCGTCTAGAATAAAGACAGCAAGTCCGAGGAGGCAGTAAGGGCTCTGTCAGCTTTCCCAAGGTCTTTTGTTTTGAGTCTGAATGAGATGAATGATCAGAAAATGGGTTTAAGCAGGGAAAGACCATGACGTGCCCTATCTTTTAATAGGATCACTCTGGGTGCCTGTGCTGAGAAAAAACAAGAGTGGCACAGGAGTGCAATCCAAAGGACTAGTTAGGAGGTAACAGATGACTGTGCTCGGACCAGGCTTATAGTGGTAGAGAAGTTGAGATGTGGTTGACTCCAGACATATTTCAAAGATAGACCCTGAAAATGTTGCTGTGGGACTAAAGATGATGGGAAAGAAAGTGAGGACTGGGAAATGAGAAACATAGTATTGGAAATCTGAGACAGGAAAGACAGAAAGTGGAGGAAGAATGTGGGAACGGTCAGTAGGAATTTGCATCATTACTTCATGTAATAAAAAGCTCAAGATATGATGGATAATACTTCAATAATAACTCAATAACAATACATCAAAAGTGTGATTATGTGGAAGGCTCTGAATACATTTTGCCAAGTTGCTTTCAAAAATACTTATACAATGCAAAAGTAGTCCTCCTATGTACACACAATAAAATGGAAAACCCCACTGAATAACATACAACAAAAGAAAATAAAATTTATAGACAAAAAATGAATACTAAATGTCCAAAAACTGTATGAATAAAACTGCAGACTTAAAAGACACAAAATACACATGAAAAAATAAGACATAACCTTATTCTTGCATAATAACAACATCATAAAGAGTTTATTCACCTTTTATTAGCATCTAAATTTAATGCAATACCAATAAAAACTATCAAGTTTTTTCCCCTCTCAAACCAAGCAAATTGAATAGAAAGTCCTTTTGAAAGAATGTACAAGAATAATCAGAGAGATTCAAGAAGAGAAGAATAAAGAGGAAGAAAGCTAGCCTCACCAAACATAGAACATATTACAGTTTCTATAAAATAAAAGAGTGTAGTATGGGTACATGAATAGATAAACAGATAAAGGAAACAAAGTAGAGAATTCAGAAATTGCATATGGAAATATAGGATATGATAAAGCCATATGAATACAGTGTATGATAAGGGCAAAGCAGTTGAAACAAATTGATTTTTTTTTTAATACCTGGCATTGAGATAATAGAATCAGATTATTCAATTCATATAGCAAGATAATACTGAATGGACAAGAAACATACATGTAAAAAACAAAATCACAAAAGCAGCAGAAGAAAACATGAATGAATTCCTTTATGATTTGGGACCAGGTAAAATTTTTCTAACCATGATTCAATTTGGTATCCATGATAAAATAAATTGATAAAATTGATTGCATAAAAATTTTTGTAAAAGTATTTTGTGACAAAAACAAAATCATAAGCAAAGTAAAAGACAGATGACAAACTGATTTTAAATTGTAACGTAACAAAGATTAAAAACACTATTATAGAAATAACCTTTAAAAATAGGAAAATATCATCACCACAGTAAAAAAAATAATAATGAAAGATACAGAGTTCACAGAAAAAAGGCTAACAATTCTTAATCATATAAAAAGATGCCAATCTTACTCAACATAAAAGAAATGATAAAATTTCACTGAGATACTATTCTTTGAATATCAGATTGGCAAAAAATTCTAAATTAACAAGATTCTCTAATAAGATTGTAGGGAAACAGGCTTTCTCATGCATTTCTGAGGGAATATTACAAAGTAGAACACCTTTGGAGAAGAATCTGACAATATCTAGAATAATTACATATGTAATTTCCCTGTAACCCAGAAATCCCACTTCTAGGTATTTAACCCAAATATATGCTAAAAAAAAAAGATGCAAAATGACACTTGCATAAGGTTTCTTACTGTAGCACCATTGGTACAAGCCAAAGACTGGACCCAGCTGTGCATCAAAAGGGGATCTGTTGTATAAATTATTGTACAGTCACACAATGGAGTATCATAGCTATAAAAAAGAATGTGGAGATGGCTGAATAGGAGCAGCTCCAGCCTCCAGCTCCCAGCGTGAGCGACATAGAAGATGGGCGATTTCTACATTTTCAAATGAGGTACCAGGTTCATCTCACTGGGGCATGTCAGACAGTCGGTGCTGGACAGCGGGTGCAGCCCGACCAGCGAGAGCTGAAGCAGGGTGAGGCATCGCCTCACCTGGGAAGCGCAAGGAGGAAGGGAATTCCTTCTCCTAGACAAGGGAAACTGAGACACACAACACCTGGAAAATCAGGTAACTCCCACCCTAATACTGCGCTTTACCAAGGGTCTTAGCAAACAGCACACCAGGAGATTATATCCCACACCTGGCCCAGAGGGTGTCATGCCCACGGAGCCTACCAATGACTTTCTTCACAGAATTGGGAAAAACTGCTTTAAAGTTCATATGGAACCAAAAAAGCGCCCGCATTGCCAAGACAATCCTAAGTCAAAAGAACAAAGCTGGAGGCATCACGCTACTTGACTTCAAACTATACTACAAGGCTACAGTACCCAAAACAGCATGGTACTGGTACCAAAACAGAGATATAGACCAATGGAACAGAACAGAGCCCTCAGAAATAATACCACACATCTACAGCCATCTGATCTTTGACAGACCTAACAAAAACAAGAAATAGGGAAAGGATTCCCTATTTAATAAATGGTGCTGGGAAAATTGGCTAGCCATAAGTAGAAAGCTGAAACTGGATCCTTTCCTTACTCCTTATATGAAAATTAATTCAAGATGGATTAAAGACTTCAATGTTAGACATAAAACCATAAAAACCCTAGAAGAAAACCTAGGTAATATCATTCAGGACATAGGCATGGGCAAGGACTTCATGTCTAAAACACCAAAAGCAACGGGAACAAAAGCCAGAATTGACAAATGGGATCTAATTAAACTAAAAAACTTCTGCACAGCAAAAGAAATTACCATTAGAGTGAACGGGTAATCTACAGAATGGGAGAAAATTTTTGCAATCTGCCCATCTGACAAAGGGCTAATATCCAGAATCTACAAAGAACTCAAACAAATTTACAAGAAAAAAAACAAACAACCCCATTAAAAAGTGGGCAAAGGATACGAACAGACACTTCTCAAAAGAAGACATTTACGCAGCCAACAGACACATGAAAAAATGTTCATCATCACTGGCCATCAGAGAAATGCAAATCAAAACCACAATGAGATACCATCTCACACCAGTTAGAATGGTAACTATTAAAAAGTCAGGAAACAACAGGTGCTGGAGAGGATGTGGAGAAATAGGAACATTTTTACACTGCTGGTGGGACTGTAAACTAGCTCAACCATTGTGGAAGACAGTGTAGTGATTCCTCAAGGATCTAGAACTAGAAATACCATTTGACCCAGCCATCCCATTACTGGGTATATACCCAAAGGATTATAAATCATGCTGCTATAAAGACACATGCACACGTATGTTTATTGCAGCACTATTCACAATAGCAAAGACTTGGAATCAACCCAAATGTCCATCAGTGACAGACTGGATTTAAAAAATGTGGCAGATATACACCATGGAATACTATACAACCATAAAAAAGGATGAGTTCGTGTCCTTTGTAGGGACATGGATGCAGCTGGAAACCATCACTCTCAGCAAACTATCGCGAGAACAGAAAACCAAACACTGCATGCCCTCACTCATAGGTGGGAATTGAACAATGAGATCACTTGGACACAGGAAGGGGAACATCACACACCGGGGCCTATTGTGGGGATGGGGGAGGGGGGAGGGATAGCATTAGGAGATATACCTAATGTAAATGACGAGTTGATGGGTGCAGCACACCAACATGGCACATGTATACATATGTAGCAAACCTGCATGTTGTGCACATGTACCCTAGAACTTAAAGTATTATAATAATAATAATAATAAAGAAAAAAAATGAAAGAATGTGAATGTCTCAATATATTTATATATAGCTGTGGATGGTTCGCCAAAAAATAGCATTAACTGAGAAAAACATGGTGAAGTATATTGCTTATAGTATGCTACTATTTGTGTAAAAAAGAAGCATTCATGTATACATTTGCTTCTGTTAAAAATGCAAAAAGATATATCAAAAGTTATACACATTGTTAGCATAAGGCAGGTAGGAAGAGGAAGAGAAAAAAGTATAGGAGGGACAAAGATGTAAGCTAGTCTTCTCTGAAAGTAACTCATGGCGTTTTGACTTTAGAACCATGCAAATGTTTTACATAATTTTTACATAATTATAAAACAAAATCAAATCAATATGAAAACATTAATATCTAAAATCAAAAGCAAAATCGATAAAGAAACCTAACTGTGTGTGACATCTGTAGCTTCTCAATATAGAGAATAATTATTTCAAGTAGTTTAAAACATGGCAACGTGGTAATATATTACTACTGGGAAATACCTTAAGAAGAACTAGAACTGCAAATAAATTCTAAGCCATGTTTGATAATTGGTTTTTTTGCTTTTTGTTTTTTTTTTTTTTGAGATGAAGTCTGGCTCTGTTGCCCAGGTTGGAATGCAGTGGCATGATCTCAGCTCACGGTAACCTCCGCCTCCCAGGATCCTGGATTTAAGTGATTCTCCTGCCTCAGGCTCCCAAGGAGCTGGGATTACAGGCATGCACCACCACACCCGTCTAATTTTTGTATTTTTAGTGGAGACAGGGTTTCACCACGCTGGCCAGGCTGGCCTCAAACTCTTGACCTCAGGTAAGCCACCCACCTTGGCCTCCCAAAGAACTAAAATTACAAGCGTGAGCCACCGCACCTGGTCAGTAATTGTATTTTTATAATAATACTGGTGTTGATATTTTAAAATTATAGATGAAAACATGTAAGTATTATTTACTGTAATTAAGAAACAAGCTTTTTAATGTAAGGGTACAAACCTATAAATAAAAAGTAGCTTCTGTAACACAATATTTCTGAATTTAGAATAGAAGTATTACTTCATGACATATTTTCTCTTTTTAAAAAAATACATGCATATTTACTTGCTTTGCTTTTTCACTGAAAAAGTCTAGAAACAGCAACAAACGCATTAGCAATGAACACCCCCCAGGGCTAAGACTGTTATACCAAAATATCATTTGCTCCTTAAAATAATTATTTTTAAAAATAACAGTTTTTTTTTAAATGAGCCTAGAATATAAGATGGTATACCAGAAAACAAGAAAACTAAAAAGTACTACTAGCACCATGTCAACAGGATAACGGATTCAACTTGAAGTGGCTGTCATTGGCCAAAGGTGAGTTATGCAGAACATCAAGATACTAATAATTAGCATACTGTAATAGATTGGAAAACCTAAAATACGTGAAAAATCATGAGTTTAGGTTTTCGTTGATTATTTTTGGGTACTATTTTGGAGGGTTCTCCAAAAAACAAAACCTATAGGAGGTGTAGAGAAAAGTATTTATTGTAAGAGATGGGCTCATGCAATTTATAGAGCCTGACAAGTCCCAAGATCTGTAGGAGAAGTCATCAAACATGAGACCCAGGAGAGCCGATGGTTTAATTCCAGTCCAAGTCCAAAAGCCTGAGAAACAGTTTCAGTTCAAGTTCCAAGATAGAGAAAAGCTAATATCCCAGCTCAAATGCAGCCAGGGAGGAAGAGTTTCCTCTCACTTGAAGGAGGGTTGACCTTTTTGTTTTATCCAGGCCTTCAACTGGTTGGATGAGGCCCACCCACGTTGATAAGGGCAATCTGAGTCAACTGACTCCAAAGTTAATCTCATTCAAAAACCCCCTTCACAGACACACCCAGAATAATATTTGACCAAATGTCGGGGCACCTTGTAGCTCAGTCAAGTTGACACATAAAATTAACCATCACATTTAGGAACAAACTCATTATTCTAAAAATTACTAAACAAGGGGCAAAAATCAGGCATTTATCCTATCTTTCTTGTACAAAATGTGCCTATGGATATCCATAGCTGATGACACAAACATCTTTATAAAACAATTCCAGTATTAAATGCAGAATGCATTATAGAATTAGAGTATCTTGGTTTTGCAACTTCTTGTAAAATAATGGATCTAGACCAGGCGTAAGGAAAATATTTGGCCAAATTTGGTTTTCCTCCTGTTTTTGTATGGTTCAGGAACTAAGAATGGTTTTCACATTTTAAAACGGTTGGGGAAAAAAATCCCAAACAATAATATTACATGATATATGAAAAATACATGAAATTTAAACTTTAGTGCCTTTAAATAAAGTTTATTGGGGCACAGTTAGGCTCATTAGTTTGCATGTTGTCTATGGCTGCCTTTGCAATACAACTGAAAAGTTGAATCCATATGGCTTTCAAAGTTTAAAATATTTCCTGTCTGGTGCTTTGAGGAAAGTGTTTGCTGAACCTCAATCTAGAAAATAATCATCAGTGACTGAAAACAAAAACGAAAACAAAAAAAACCCAGTTAGGAACTTTATGGGGGAGGAATGAGGCAGAACGCAGTGAGCAATCACTGGAGAACCATGACTAGCCCAGGTGAACTAGGATGACTGTATTTCAGACAAGGGTAGAAAACAAAAAAATGAAACCGGGCCCCAAAGAGTTAAAGAAACTAATGACTAACAGAAATTCTTCAGTTTGCAAAATTGCAGATAAGAAAAGAAACGCTAAAATGCTGAAACTCCCTCTGCTTGTAAGATAACAAAACTGGCTGAAATCAGTTTTAACCAATACGGCCAACTCGAGATTGCACAGAATGAGCTTGCTCATGTTACAGCCTAAATTTCCACTGTATGTTTTATGCTGACTGCCCTGAATTTGCACAAGGGATCCATGAAGCATGAAGAGATAACTGCACATGCCTGAGGACTTTTCAAACCTTTCCTTTCCTTCCATCAATCACCTACTAATCTCTGAATCCACCCCTTAAACCTTTTCTAATAAAATTACTGTCTTAAAGCCAGCACAGGGCGATAGATTTGAGCTGGACTCCTGTCTCTTTGTTAGTCAACTTGTTATAGAAAGCTTTTCTTTTCTTTCCTCAAAAACCTAGTGTCATAATATTGGCTTCTCGTGCATTGAGTAGTGAGATGCTTTTGCTTGGTAACTAACAGAAATAGCAGGTTGATGAGTGTGGAGAGAAAATTAACTGTCCAGAGCCCACAGAGTGAGTGTGCAATGACAGTGAAATATCCACATGAATTTGGTGGTAGAAAATTGAAAGCACTGGTCTAGAGATAATGGGTCAGCCTTAAAGAGAGTCTTCTGGGCCGGGCGCGGTGCCTCACGCCTGTAATCCCAGCACTTTAGGAGGCCCAGACGGGCGGATCACGAGGTCAGGAAATCGAGACCATCCTGGCTAACACGGTGAAACCCCGTCTCTACTAAAAATACAAAAAATTAGCCGGGTGCGGTGGCGGGCGCCTGTAGTCCCAGCTACTCGGGAGGCTGAGGCAGGAGAATGGCGTGAACCCGGGAGGCGGAGCTTGCAGTGAGCTGAGATTGCACCACCACACTCCAGCCTGGGCAACAGAGCAAGACTCCATCTCAAAAAAAAAAAAAGAGAGAGTCTTCTATGAATAATGGAGTGGAAGTCATGGGAATTGATACAACTCAAGAAGAGCAAACAGATAGAAAGTAGAATCCTGGATGACGCTTCATTCACAGCTGGATGGAGGAAGGAGAGCAGAGTTAAGAAACTGACCACAGGGTCCACGCTGAACTCAAAATGAAGTGAAGCCAAAGTGACCTAAAAATTAGAACAAGAAAGGGAAAAAAGAATGATTTGGAAATCTAGATATTTTTATATGTTTTGAATATCACATTGGTTATAGAAAGAGTGAGAAAGGTGAAAGGATTGGAATTGTAAAATGAGTTCTTGAAGTCTAAGATTTGGGAGATAAAGCAGTTCTACTTGGTCATGAAGTTCAGAGCATGGGCTATTGGGTAAGTTGTTAAAATGGATTCGAGGTGTGAGCCACCAGGGTAGATGAGGTCAAGGATGTGTGGTTAGGGTTTGGAAAGCTCATCCACATGAAGACTGAAATCAGCCAAGGCAGATGTAAGCATAGCTGGCTGAGACAGGAAAAACATGAGCTTCTTTCTCCAGTTCCTCATCCAGGGGGATCACTAAACCCCCTTCCCTTTTTGATGGTCTGGCCTCACTGCCCAGTGCTGACCAACAGCCTCTGCAGACCTCTGCATCTCAGACTCACAGGCATGTTCTCCTCTGCTACCTCAGAGCAGAAACCCCACTTCTCCCGCTAAGTCAGAATTCTTTCCGTTGCATTTCAGTAGTTCAAGACTAAAGGGGATATATTTGGTCACAGAAACCATATGACTGGCTTTCTCAGCGGCTTGTGTGGCAGACACAGTGATGCCCCTCTCAGGTCATCCCTTGAGAAAGGACTAGCTGCCCAGTGCTCAGAGCATGATTAGTTACCTTCCAGCTGGTAGCTCCGGCATGATCAACATCAGCTTCTGAGCCACGATCATGTTTCTCTCTATGCAACCCCCAGCCAAAGACTGAGCAAGGCATTTGGAGAAAAGGTTGTCTGTCAGAAAAGAAAGCTTTTCTTTTCTTTTCTGTCCTCAGAAACCTAGTGGCATAATATTGGCTCCTAGTGCATTGAGCAGTGAGATGCTTTTGCCTGGTAACTAACACAAATAGCAGGTTGATGAGTGTGGAGAGAAAATTAACTGTCTAGGGCCCACAGAGTGAGACAGCCCTAGAGCCTGACCAAATCTTTGGTACAAGGACCTAATTGTTTCCATGCAACAGGAAACTCCTCTAGTGAGACATCTTTTCTCCAGAGCTCCCCGTGGGTTGGCAGACTTTGTCAGGTCTGCCTTGTGGTCCAAAAGCTCTCCCAGTCCAATCTGGCTTCTTCCTTTTTTTTTTTTTTTTTTTTTTTTTGAGACAGAGGTCTCATTATATCGCCCAGACTGGAGTGCAGTGATGTGATCTTGGCTCACTGCAACCTCCACCTTCTGGGTTCAAGAGATTCTCCTGCCTCAGCCTCCCGAGTAGCTGGGATTACAGGTGCATAACCGCGCCCAGCTAATTTTTGTATTTTTAGTAAAGACGGGGTTTCACTGTATTAGCCAGGATGTTCTCAAACTCCTAATCTCAAGTGATCTGCCCACCTCAGCCTCCCAAAGTGCTGGGGTTACGGACATGAGCCACCGTGCTTGGCCATCCTTCTCTTTCACTAGTGTTATTCCTCAGCAAACCTTCTGTCTTCCTAACTCTGACTCAGTATCTGCATCCTAGGAAACCTATCCAGAGAGCTTGATGCTGGAAAGCCAACAACATGACCAGGATCTGATTCCTGTCTTTCCACCTCCTGGCTACGAAGTCCTCAGTATTGATGCCATGCTTAGAATCTATATGGTAGTGGTTGGGCACAGTAGCTCACACCTGTAATCTCAGGACTTTGGGAGCTGAAGTGGGTGGATCACCTGAGGTCAGGAGTTCGAGACCAGCCTGGTCAATATGGCGAAACCTCATCTGTACTAAAATACAAAAATTAGCCTGGTGTGGTGGTGCACACCTGTAATCCCAGCTACTCGGGAGGCTGGGGTATGAGAATCGCTTGAACCCAGAATGTGGAGGTTGCAGTGAACTGAGATTGCGCCACTGCGCTCCAACCTGGACAACAAAGTGAGACCCTGTCTCAAAAAAGTAAAAAAAAAAAAAAAAAAAAGAATCTATGTGGTAGCAAGACAGCTGTAGTTCTTCACATACTCTCTGGTTTGAGTCTAGTAGAAGAGAAAAACTCTCTTCCTGAAACCTCAAAAATGCCTCATTGTTTGTTTCCTATTTTCATTCATAAACCAAACGTTGTGACCAAAGGAATAACAAGCGCTAACTGATTTAGGCCAACAAGGGCCCATCCTTGGAACTAAGTGTGGGATCCACCCGCATGTGCTGAGAATGAGACTTCTTCAAACGAAAACAAAAACGGGACTTTTTTTTTCAGAGTGGCTTTCTTTATCTGTTAGCCCTCTGGCTCCTACCTCCACAACTGGGACCTTGAAAATCGCTAGCATTCCTCCTGGATGGTACAATTCTGCCCCAGAACCTCAGCGAAAAGGCTAAAGACTCTGCCTCTGCAAGAAAAGATCTCTTTTGTCAACTGCCTGCCTCACCAGGGATGCATTCCACACGCCTTCCACTGAGTTCTGCCACACCTTGAAGAGCACTTGTCTTCTGCAAGATCACTGTTATCCCCTGCAGCATTTGCCTCAAATCCGTTCGAATTACCAATGGAACAAATCCACATACATTTGGGGGTCTCATTTGGTCTGCTCTGAGGCAGACCCTTGTAAGCCTCAGACACCTTGATATGAGTCCCCACCAATATCTTTGTCGGTTTCCATAGTGTGTGTGGGAAAGTCAAATTAGACCTGAACCCAGAACCTCTCCTCTCTGGCTTTCAGTAGTGCTGAAGTAAATCACATGATTTATCATTTCCCTGATATTAAAAGTAATCAATAAAAATATATAAATTTGTTAATTTCAACTAATTCAAATTGAGCTTCAGGACTTCTACCCTTTAAAAGAACACTGACTTTTGGCCAAAAATGCAGAGGTTTTTTTGGCAGCTTTAAGGGCATTTCCCCCAACACTGGATATGTAATCTTATTGTTGCAGTAATAAGCAAAGTTCTACAAGCAAACTTAGGTCCAAGAGAAAAATATAGACCATAGGCCAGGCACAGAGGCTCAAGCCTATAATCTCAGCCCTTTAGGGAGCCAAGGCAGGCAGATGGCTTTAGCCCGGAAGTTCGAGCCCAGCCTGGGCAACATGGTGAAACCGTGTCTACAACAAATAGAAAAGTTAGCAGGGCATGGTGGTGCATGCCTGTAGTTCCAGCTACTCAGGAGGCTAAGGTGGGAGGATTGCCTGAGCCCGGGAGGTTAAGGTTGCAGTGAGCCCTGACGGTGCCGCTCAGCCTGGGCAACAGAGTGAGACTCTATCTCAGAAAAAGAGAGAGAAAGAGACAGGGGGAGAGAGAGAGAGAGAGAGAGAGAGGTACACCCTTAGAACCGAATCAAATTATAGAACTTAGTTGTATTGCTTAATATAACATAATCAGTCCCACTTAACATAGTTAGAATATACTCATAGGTAATTAGTTATTTATACCCAGTTTTTACTTAACACATGGTATTATGAAAAACAAAAAAGAAACAAAAGCTCAACTCTTAATGCACACCACAGTACTCAGGCCTGTGCAGAAAGGGACAGATAATGAAAAACAGAACAATAAATAGAACCATAGTGTTTTTTCTTTACCACCTCATTTGGTGAGAGAGAATGTACTTGCTTAATGCCATTTGCTGGAGGACAGAAGATACAATACGCTTCCGTAGAATGCTTTTGCCTTCCCTCTTGCTGCCCTTCTACCTTTCGTTTGCTTGCTTACCAGCTCCTGTGACTGGCTGCTAGACAACCAAATGAGAGCGTCAGGCAGGGAAGGGTTGTACTGGCATTAAATCATCTGAAAAAATGTGGTACATCATGTGATATGAAAAATACGTATACTGAACTTGGAAAACCATGATTTTTACTCTGATTTTATTTTTTGAAATCTGATTTTGAAACCGATTTCTGGGCCATTACTTTAAAACGAATTTTCCAAATACAAAAGGCAGGTTGTTTCATTCAAAACTAGGCAACACAAGAAAGTGTTAAAGAAGAATTTTTTATGATCCTGGCTAAATGAAGTTTTAAACAAGACTTACACAATTCTTAAACTTCAGCCGGCTCCCCTATGTATTATTCCTGTTTCGTCTTGCTCCCCTGTACATCTCTCTCTATAGGGGTTGTTTATGGCTAACCAGCTATTCCACAGTCTCAAGCTCCTTCGGCATTTCTGCTATTGCTCTGTAAAATCACCCTTTGCTCCAAAGGAACCATGTATTTGTTATGGGGACCCAAAAGAGCCTACGATTGGCAAGTGGCAGCAGATCCCATCTGCTGCTGACATTTCCAAACTATAATTGTCATCACAGCATTACTTCAGCTTCTCACGTCTAAATGCATTTCTAATTCCCTCTCTTTGTCTCTCATCCCACCTCCCTTTCTCCCAAAGGACTGCCTTCCTCTAATAGCAGTCTTGGAATTATCATCTGCTATTCTCTCGTGACATGCACAGCATACACAACATTTATAATTTATGAATGGAAACATCTCCAAAGACTGAATGGAACACCAAGGGTAACCCAGGTTTCACATCTGTAAAGCGGGTTAGAAAATCTCATCCCCTTCTGCTCCTCCGGTTGGTGTGAGTGCAGCAGCCAGCCCTGCCACTCTGCCAAGTGACAACTGACTTTGCTGATCATTTGACAGTTTACTGCCAAGGCAGGAAAACCCAGTCAAAGCTTTCAGAAGGTCTGAGCATCCATAAAGGATTTTTGGAGGAGCGGGGGTATTTATTAAATGACCTCACCTGTCTTTAAAGTGATTGACAGTCCATAAAATTGAGTTGTCTCCACAAGCTGATTCATAATCCACACCACATCTTTTGGTACAGTCAGATAAAGTTGTCAGCACCTAGTAATTCACAAATGGCTGTCTCAAATGCTTTGTTGGAGGATATATAAAGCACCTTCCTCCCAAAGATCTCAAGGAATTGCTTAGAGGATCTGAAATACATCCTACCATTAGTATTCAAGTCAAATGTTACCTCTTCACTTGCAGGAGGACATAATATACACTGGTGGAAATTTTAAGCTCATTTAACAGCCATGATTCACATTATTGATGAGGCAAATTGATCATATTACAAACCATAAATACAAAATTCCCTTCCATGCTATTCTTAGACAATCTCTAGGTGCAGATTTTTTTTAAAAAAAGTAAACTGAGAGAAGCAAGATTTTTTTTTTTTTTTTTTTGCCAGTCCCAGTTCATAAAAATTAGTAATGAAACTAGAAAGATAATTGTGAGGTTGGGATTCAGCTAATAATTAGGAATTCTTAAGGATTGACTCATTCTTCAAAAGTTAAATGGTTTAACAGTCCATCAATAGTCCAACTATTGTCCATTCATATTTTATCTATTACTTGTCAATGGTAAATTAAGACAACAATTAGAAGCATTCCCAAGAACTTAGAAGTGACAGAAGCTTGGTTGCAGTAAAGCTGCTAAACACACACACAATTAGAGGAATGCACTTTGAGACAGCCCCTCTGAGAGTGATCCAGACACTGGATAATTGGATATCCAGAGGATTTGCAAATACCTAACACACAATCCAAACAGACTGGATGAAATAGCATAGCAAATGGCTTAGAACATGTTTGTAACTTAATAAACAGAAACAACCCATACTGTTGTAATTTACGTGGAGGAAGACTCTAAAAACAAAACGGCAATGGTGAGCTTGGAACCTAGAAATGGGAAGTGGAAGAAATGAGAAATGAGACCTTGGCAATATTTATCTGGCACTTCCCTGAGAAAAGAAGACTAAATCCAGGAAAACCAAATTTCCCTAGGGAGACAACATGGCTCTTCAAGAATGTCAGCTTTGGACTCCCACCACCCCAGTTTGAATCCAGCCCCTGAGACTTGCCAGCCTCATAACTTTAGGAGAGTAACTTATACTCTGGCTCCTCCATTTTCTCACCTGCTTAGTGTTCAGCAGACTTTCTTTTGGCAGCAGTGAGACTTTACTTTGCAAATTAGTGGGTCTACGTCTTCCTATTTGTCAGTGATTTATCGGTTACTTCAATTGTCTTAGCTTCGGCTCTTCTTGGCTATGTTCGCCAAGGCCTACACTCAGAGACTTTTCAGCCTTATGTTATTTGGAGACTGTTTAGCAGGTTATTGTTACTGGGAAGCTAATAGCAGTATTCCTCAGACATTCCTTTTTACATAAAACAGTAAGTACTAATTAACTGCCTGAGTTTACAATGATTAAAGTATGATCCTTATTTTTCTAGGGACTTGCAACCTAATTTACAAACAACTGTTGTAGATGTTTCAACCCCAAAGTATTTGTGGTGGGCGGTGCAGTTAAGAGAGTTGAACTAAGTGAACAAGAGCCACCAAAGAAGTTGGCTGTCACCCATCTAGTACGGAAGAGTGAGAAAAGAGTCTAAGTCCATATATTATAGTTCAAAGAGTGTTAGGGAATATCAAGTCAAAAAAAAAAAAGAAACTAACAAAAGTGAAAAACTGTTACAGGGTAAAATGAATAAAGGAACAATACCAATGTTTCAAAATGACTAAGTCTTTAAAAATCAAGTGGATCATCAGAGCTGAAATATGGTAACCTAAAGAAAATTCAGAGAGCCTAGGAACTGGACAACAGCCCCCTAGGAAGAGGCCAGCATGATCCAGGTGCCCAGGTCAAGTTCCTCAGTCTGGGGACTAAGATACAGAGCCAGATTCCAAGCTTCAAGGTAGCTATTTGCAGGTGAGATTTAGTAACAAGGTCACTTGAACATACCAGGTACACCAATTCCAAGGTGACCCCAAGAACCACCAGTCCCATGATGGGTGGTTAGCTATTACCCAGGAAAACTTGAGTCTGGAAAGAAACAGTATGTATACATCTACAAGTCATTAATGCATGCATTCAGTCATTCATTGACACTCAAACTCTCTATTGAGAATCTGCTAATAGAGAAGAATATGTTCTCCCTCACTCCTGGTTCTCATGAGGAGGGACTTTCCCACAGCACATTCCTAAATTCCCTCTAATTCCCTTTGCTCACTCCATCCCTGGGAGGTGGAGGGACTTATCTAATTAATTAACTTGGGGAGAACAAACAGCCATGCTTGGCTCCACTCTACCTATTTTTCTTTCAGGAGCGAGATTAGCAGGCATATCTGCTTCTCACCCTTCACTATGACCTACAATTTAGCCTCTAGTAATACTAAAGTTTTCTTCTTTTATTTACGCTTCACTTTATGTCTCAATTTGTTTAGAATTCTTGGAGGGAAGAGATGTACTTAACATGTGCAAAATGTTCCAGACACTGCACTGGGCACTGAATACATATTTATCCACTTCACAGTTCTGCATGGAGTTTAGAGTGCAACGAGTTTGAGCTGCATTCTGAAAGGCCTGAAATTGGAACAAGTAAAGCGATAAACATTCCATGAAAAACAGGCTGTGAACAGAGTCTCAAAGTTGGCAGTGCTCATTATGCAAATAGGAATTGATCAATAAGGCTCACTGCAGAAGCAAGAGAATCCTCCTCCCCACCTTCAGCTCTCCTTTCCTGGAGTGGGTTAGGAGATTCAAGAACTTCTGAGGGGCACGGTGGCTCATGTCTGTAATCCCAGCAATTTGGGAGGCCGGGGCAGGAAGGTCGCTTGAGCCCAGGAGTTCACGATCAGCCAGGGAAACATAGTGAGACTCTACCTCCACAAAAAATTTAAAAAATTACCCAGGCAAAAATATATATATATATTTATATATGCATATGTAGTCCCAGCTATTCAGGAGGCTAGATAGGAGGATCTCTTGAGCCCAGGAGGTTGAGGCTGCAGTGAGCCATGTTTGCACCACTGCACTCCGGCCTGGGTGACAGAGCAAGGCACTGTCTCAAAATAAATAAATGTAAATAAAAGAACCTCTGTCTTTATCCATGTAAATGTGTACCCACTCTTTTTATTTTGGATACTCTCAATAATGGCCACAACACCAAATTTGAACCTCAGGGGTAAATAAAGTATCCCAATTATCTAGAATTCCCACCCTACTCTACTCTTCATGGACCAACCTCATGGCCCACAATCTCTTAAGATTCATTTCTATGAGTAGAATTCTCTTTTTCTATAGAGAATGTTATTAAACGGTTTGCCCATGGCCTTAGCTATTTAAAAATTCTCTATGCTCAAAATAGATTTCTCCTTGAGGCGAAGAAGACATCACCCCATCACAATCTAGCTAACTTTATTACACTGTCTCATATAATGCATTGTCCAGAAGTTCTGAAATCCCCACTTCTCCTCACCTTACGAAGGAAAAACATATAGGGAATACTTCTGGGAAGAAGACTTGTTACTTCTAAATTACAAGTATTTCTGAGAACCAGTGCTGTAGGTTTAAAAACCACAAGTTACCTGCAAAAATCCAAACCATTATCCTCAAAACTGTATCTCTTAGTACTGCATTACAAAAAAAAAAAAAAAATCATCACTGTAAAATCTCTTATATCCCTGGCACACTGCAAGGTGGAAGCTTCATAGGAATTAAACAATTTAAGGTATTTTACAAATCAGTCTTTATATGTGGCATTTGGTTCGAATGATCCTAAGAAATCTTTTTTTCAATATGTGACTGAAAGCATATGTTGTATTTAATTATATAAAATATAATTCTGGTATTGTAGGTAGAGAAGACTGATTATAAGACAGTAAGATTTCATTTTTCTTTATACATATTGTTTAAATATATTTTTTTTAAAAACAGTCTGGGGGTCCTACATACTGAACTGGTAATAGTTGTTATCTCTGAATAACAGGATTGCAGGATTTGTTTTCCTTTTTTTCTTTGTGCTTTTTGGTATTTTCTAAATGTTCTAAAATGAGCATGTATAAGAATAGACCATTATTTTAAAAGATATATGTGAAGAGTATGCTTAACCCTTCTGATTTTTTTCTGCTTCTATCTGGTCTCTCTGAGCACGCACCTGCTAATGGCCACATTGCCAGTTCCCACTCAAACCATCCCCACTGCAAAGACTCCAGAGAGATAATGAACACCAATGCTAATTACCTGTGCATAAATTCTGAAAATTCAGATTATCCTAAAGACATACACACATACTACATGAGCAGATTTTTTGCATTTTTCTGAGCTTATAGAATCACTTCTGAGTCTGATAATCAAAGACATTCTCAAACATTTCACTTAAAAGTTGCAACTATAAGAAGTAAATATATTTAAACTTCTCAATGATTTGGGCTGAAAATATACATTGGTACACTGGTAAACAAATAACTAGATATAGTCATTAAAAATGAAAGAAACCAGCCTGGTGTGGTGGCTCATGCTGGTAATCCCAGCATTTTGGGAAGCTGAGGATGGCAGATCACCTGAAGTCGGGAGTTCGAGACAATCCTGGCCAACATGGTGAAACCCCGTCTCTACTAAAAATACAAAATTTAGCCAGGCATGGTGGTGGGTGCCTGTAATCCCAGCTACTTAGGAGGCTGAGGCAGGAGAATCAGTCGAATCCGGGAGGCGGATGTTGCAGTGGCTGAGATCGTGCCACTGCACTTCAGCCTGGGCAACAAGAGTAAAACTCTGTCTCAAAAAAAAAAAAAAAAAAAGAAACAAACTGAGGACCTGGTTCGTTACCACCAAATGAAGACCTTGTTTATTACTACTAAACTGTGCTCTGCATGTATGCAAATGAACTCAATGAGGGCAAATAAATGCAATTTCTGTACAAAGCCTCCCATCATAAAGCAAAAGTCACCAACTAAAAGATGCATAGAACTACTCCCATAATTAAACTTATATTTCCACTGTTTTATGAAAAAAAAGCCTGACTTGCAATATAGCTTTCTTTCATAAAATGACTATTACTTATTTAGTTGAAATCTTCAAGTGCAAACATCACAATGACCTTGAGTGTTATACTGGTGCAAGTAATCTCTTTTGCTTTATGTCTCTTTATGGTCTTTTATAAGCATTGATATTCACTGATCAAAACTGCAGGTTCGTGAATTCAGAACTGTGACCTTCTGCTTTCTATTATCTGTCAGCCACCAACTACCTTACTGGCTAGTCACTTTACCTCTAGAACTGCTCCTACCATTGTAAATGAGTAGGTTGCACTGGATTATGCTTACATTTTCTTCCAGCTCTAGATTTCTTAAAATCAAAGAAATATCCTCACTCTATCTTTAGTTCCTTCATTTTATAACTCTAAAGGGGAAAAAGTCTTTCAGCTTTCTAAGCACTTCTAAATGCATTACCTTACTTGCCCCCTCACTACACTCCTGCAAGGTAAAACATGTCCTCTGAAGTATCTCTCTGCAGGCGTAACAGACAGAGCACAGAAGACTGGCCAGGTATTGGGCTATGTATTGGGCATTCAAGAACTAGTCAGCTGAAGTTCCTGGACTCCTCTAGCTAGGCATTTGCAGTCTGGTAACAACCTTATGATTTCTACCTAAGTGGCACAAACACGTGTAGCTTAGCACAACAGAGCTCACCTTGTTTGACCTGGAAGGCTCCTTTAAAATAACCTGGTCCAAATACCTCCCTTTATAGATGAGAATCTAAAGGTCTTTCCCAAAAGCACAGTTCAAAGCATTGTCTCGTTCAATCTGAGCGTCTTTCTTCCTCAATCGACTGTGCCCTTCCAGAATGAATAATTTCCTCCAGGGGCCAGGGAAATAGATTCCACTGAATCCCTCTGTAAATAGTGTGTAGTTTTTCTGGTTGTCAGGTCCTTCCTTTCAAAGGTCACTCTTCCTTGATAAGAAATTTTTTGATGCAATTGTTGGAAGTAAACTGAGTTGTTTAGAGAATGCAGAAGATATGTGACGTGCATGGATGCTTTTCTCTGTAGTCTTTTTCATTTTTTGATATCTTATATACATTGATTGTAAAACTTAGAAATATGAAAAGTATGAGAAATAAATAAAACTTATGATAAATTACAAATAATACTTTATTTATCAACATTTTATCACATAAGACATGCTTGTCCTGTGGATAACTCTGCAGTTTATTATCTAACAAAGGTCATACTCAATGTTGTTTTTAACCTAAATACCAACGCTCTTATTCTTGCTCTCATCTTTCTTGTATTCCTCACAGACAGTAAGGGAACTTCTCGCCCAGAAAGAACCTGAATAGAAGGTGACCAACCCAGTAGAATAAACCACAGCTCAGGAGAAATGAGCAGATAACAACAATAACTAAAACTATGGAGTATTTACTTAATACCAGGAAACTGCTCTAAGTGTTTGATTGTATTAATTCATTTACCCTCCAAAAAAACCTCAGAGGATGGGGAATGAGTCCTAAAAAGTATAGGACACTGGACACAGTCAATGGAGACAGACAAGGGACAAGTTCTGGATGAGCTGGAAGGTGACAGTACACAGTGAAGGCAAGGAAGCAAAGCAGAAAAGAGGCAAATGTATTCCTTTTCCCCATGTGCTCACGTCCCCCATATGTACCCACCAAGGACACAGCCGAGTAACTGATACATAGTAAATGCCTAACAGTATGTGACTTGAATGAAAAACAGTGCAAAGGACCCTTTATAACCCATTGGTCAAAGAAAATAAAGTTGGGTATGACTTTCAAGGTTACCTGGAACAGCCATCCATCCACCACATGGATGCACTACCAAGCATCAACACTAGTCTAGTTGCTTTCAAAGTCCATTTCCATCATTACCTAGTGAGGAAATTATTACTGTTTCCATTTTACAGATGAGAGAACTGAGACCTGACAGGATTAAATAACTTAACCCTTGTAATTTCACACACTTAATAGACAGAGCCATCTGGATTCAAAGCCAGATACTCTGACTGCAAGACCAACACCCTTTCCACTAAACCAAATTTTGATTTTACTAGAGAGAGAGCAATATAGAATCATAGTACATGAAAATGTATAGGGTTCATTGAAAATGGTCAGAATTTCATTACGTTTATCTTAAATTTAAAGAATTTCACATTGCAAAATATGAATGTATTGATACTGATTTGAGATATAAACGTGTAAATCTATAGCTGAATGTTTTACATCACCCAACGCTAACTATTTTAAATATCGGATCTAATTTACTTAACAATAAGAAATATGTTGTTACAGCATATAAACTATAATCATATTCTCCTTTCTTCCTTCTCTCCCTTATCTTAAAGATTTCACCACTATAACAGAATATAATAACAAACTATGTCTAAGTAGAAATTCAGTCTTGGCCAAAATTGTAGTCCCTAGAGTTTAGACACCCACAATGTGTAGTATATTTCCCTTTAATATGCCGTCATAATTTTAATTTTGGGGAAAACATAGATTTTTTTCATATAAATCTCCTCCAGTAAAGCAATATTAACTGTTAAAAATTTTCTGAAGGTTTGGTAAAGCTGGGAAAAGATTACACATATTGATTAACTCATTTATTAAATATTAGCAAACAAAATTAAACATAGTTTACATGTTTTCCATTGTCATACTTTTAGAGATTCTAAAGAAAGAACATGGTTTTCCTGGTGATTAACAAACTAGGTATAGCTTTCACCATGGACTGGAGGCTAGAGAGGATGTGGTCTAGAAGTTTTCCTAGAAATCGTGAGGCAAGCTTTTGCTGTCATGGGCTCCATGTTACCACAGTATAATAGTTCTGACTCAAGGAAACAACAAGAAGAGGCAGGTTTTCCTAGTGACCATCCCAGTAACATCTTTCTTTTAGAACAAAGATTTTAAGAGGCAAATGTTTTAGACCTTGACCACACAGTACAACAGAATTGACCTTTTTCAGAATGGTTCTTTATTTTTAAAGGAAGGTCATCTTAGGATTGGTTTAAACATAACATATCTATTTGATTACAATTGATTCAATTCTGCTATGAAAATGTCTGAAGTTTTGGATTGACCGTTCTTCAGGCTTATTTTTCTGTCTAGACATAACCTAAATGGCAGACAATAAGAGGCTCTGTAAATATCAGTTGTATCTGCAAACCGAAAGGCAGCCTTGGGCCACACATCTGTCATTTCTACCACACTTACACAAAGAGTATGTCAATCTCAGCCTTGCTCATCCCTGCTCAGTATCAGGCCCTAAAGAGCTTCAGCTGGAAAAAAGTAACTACATTCAATCTTTTTGTCAATTCTAACCAAATCTGTTGGATATTTAGCACCTTCCCTTCTCCAGGAGGTGAGGAGAGAAATTAGTCAAGTGTCTGCAACTTGAGCTCCTAAAACAGCTACAGTCAGGACTCCAATATCCTCAACACACCGGGATATGCCCACACTAAAAACTGGGCTGGAACTAGAATTCTGTTTGACTGGGTCCCCAGCAACCTGCCCTTAACAGATCTTCTCTCTGTTCTGGAACTTCCAACTGCTGATTGGTGTCTTACCACATCCTAGACACATTACCTTTTATCCAGAACTTTACTGCAACCAGCCCCTAAGTATCGTGTGGTCTCCTCCTGCTCTGATCCCCACCCACTATGTAAAGTAATGTGATCGTTATATAATCAGAGTTGTTATACAACTTATTGGACAAGATGACTTAATTTTTGTGTCAGTCCAAATGACCAGGCTAATCTGCATTTTCTTTATTCATCATTAAAATGAACAGGAATTTGGCAGCTCTAATAGTATTCTATGGGGTTGACTCAAACAAAATCTGCACCAGCAAACCCACCCTCCGACCCAATAGTCAGAAAGAACATTTATTACATTCCTCATAGCAATAATAACATTGTGGATCATTCCTCTTCCCTTCATGGAACACTTGTCAAAAATGTTTTCTTCTTCATTTGTCTCCTCTGACTGTTTTGCTGTTCAATGGCAGGCAGGGAAATTTAAAGTCTTCTCTATCCAGCAAGGATTGCTAAAATGAGAGCTAACTCAAGCATCTGACACTTACTGCCATGTTCTCTCTAGCCCTCCTAACACCCAAGAAACTCACTCTATAAATTCAGCAGTCCTGGCAGAGGGATGGAGTTCTACATAACATGTTCATTAAACTAAGTATTTATACGCCCACTACGTAAACATGATATATCATTCCCCAGCTTTGAGGCAGCTACATGATATATATGTATATTCACCTAAAGCCTCAGCTTTATGAATTGTATTCCATGGAGATACCAGCAGCTCCAACAACTAGGTACACAGTCAATAATTACTTTCATCTTCTTCCTTTTATTTACTCTTTAAGAGATTCATTAAGATGAAGAATGACTGCATTGCTTTGCTAAGCCTTTTTGATTACTTTCCTAATTCATTTATCATGAACTTTGGAACTATTAGTTTAGTTTTTCACCTTCTAGTCATCTAGAATCTTGTTTTATTTAAACAAGGTTCTGCATCCTCACTGGTTTCCTTTGAATAGGCCCTTTGGCCTACACACTATTTATTCGAAGTGACACATGGTAGAATTTTTCTTTTATAAAGATACACAGGAGTGTAATGCGCATGGTTACTGAGAGTTGCTATATGTGTTAAAATTGGTACTGGATCACTCGCAAAACTTTTTAAGTGTCTATTCAATGCTATAGTCTCAAATCCCTCCAAGAAGGGGAGCACTAAAGGGAGAAGGGTGGAGAGCACATACCACAAGCTAGGCCCGGTTCCAGGTGCCATTGCACACAACAGGGCACTTAATTTTCACAGCAACCCTGCAAAGTAGGTAATGCTACATCTACTTTACAGACAAAGAAGTTATGGCTCAAAAAGAACAGTGACTTACTCAATTTCATGCAGTAAGTACTGGACTTAGAACTCCACTAAGTGGCTGGTGCCTTGATCTGTCGACCTCCCCCCTCCCCTTTGATAATCCTAAGTACTCGAGAGTTCACCATATGCTAGATATACATGTAAGTCATTTGCATGAGATAAAGACAAAGGTCCACAGTACTTACACTTCTCTCTTCCTTTGCCTTTTCTTCAGAGGATACCTACCAGGTACCTCTTACTCATGACAGACATGAATACAACTATATCAATGAAAACATTAAATGTGAAGGGATTACAAAACCCAGTCAAAAGGGAAAGATTGTTAGTCTGCATAATAACATAATTCAACTATATACTATCTACTAGAGACACACTTTAGACTTAAAGGTGCTAATAAATTGAAAGTAAAAGGATAGAAATGGTTATACAATGCAAACTACAATCAAAAGAACACTGGAATGCTATGCTACTATCATACAAAATACGCCTTAAAAAAAAAGCTAGAAATAAAAGGAACAATTTATTGTCACCCACATAAAAGGGACAATCAGGTAGATATAACAATTATAACTATATGCACATAATAGCAGAATACCAAAATACACAAAATACCAAAACAAAACAAAGACTAACAGAAACAGAGAGAAAAATGAACAATAATAGTTGCAGACTTTAATATCCCACTTTGAATAATGGATAGAACAACTAGACAGAAGAGTAACAATTAAATAGAAGGCTCAAATAACACTATAAACCAACTAGACCTGAAGGATATTTATAGAACATTCCATCCAACCATAACAGAATATATATTCTTCCCAAGTACACATAAAGCATTCTCCAGGATAGAGCACATGTTCAGCCATAAAACCAACTGCAGTAAATTTAAAACAACAAAAATAATACAAAATGTATTATTTGACCTCCATGGAATGAAATTAGAAATCAATAACAGGAAAACTTTTGAGAAACTCACAAATATGTGAAAATTAAACAACACATGCCTAAATAATCAATGGGTTGAAACAGAAATAAAATGGAAAGTCAAAAATATTTTTAGATTAATCAAAATGAAGATACAACATATCAAAATTTATGGGATACAGCTAAAGCAATGCTTAGAGAAAAGTAAATTGCTGTAAATGCCTATATTAAGAAAGATGATATTAAATCACATAAACTTTCACCTTAAGTTGCTGGAAAAAGAAGAGCAAACTAAGTAAAAAGCAAGCAAAATAAAGTAAATAATAATGATTATAGTTAAAATAATGAATAGAAGAATACTATTAAAAATTGTATACCAATAAATTAGATTAAATGATGAAATCCCTAGGACACAAACTAGTGAAACGGACTCAAGAAGAAATACACAATCTGAATAGACATAACAAGTGAATAGATTGAATTAATAGCACAAAAAACCACCCACAAAGGAAAGCCTAGGCCTAGATGGCTTCACTGCTGTATTCTATCAAACACTTAAAGAAGAATTAACACCAATTCTTATCAAACATTTCATTAAAAAATGGAAGAGGAGAAAACATTTCTTAGTTCATTTAATGAGGCCAGCTTTGCTCTCATACCAAAACCAGACTAAAACATCACACAAAAAAGAAAACTATAAATATGGATACAAAAACTTACAATAAAATATTAGCAAACAAAATCTAGCAACATATCAAAAGAATTAAACATCATAACCAAATAGGATTTATCACAAGAATGCAAAGCTGGTTTAACATCTGAAAAATACTTCATATCTATAGAATGAAAAAACAAAAATTACATGATCATGTTAATAGACGAAGAAAAAGCATTTGACGAAATCGAGCATCATTTCCTGATACGAATATTCAACGAAATAGTAATAGATGAGAACTTCCTCAACCATCAGGTTGAGGTTTATCAAAATGGCATGTACAAAAACCCACAGCTAACTTATCATACTTAACGGTGCAAGATTGGATGCTTTTCCTCCAATATCAGAAAC
This sequence comes from Theropithecus gelada, assembly GCF_003255815.1. NCBI lineage: Eukaryota > Metazoa > Chordata > Mammalia > Primates > Cercopithecidae > Theropithecus > Theropithecus gelada. The sequence goes on along the minus strand of NC_037686.1, from coordinate 10,896,827 downwards.
AAGACAAGGATATCCAGGCTTACCAACTCTATTCAACATTGTACTGCAGGTTGTAGCCAGGGCAACAAGGCAAGAGAACAACTGGCTTATCAGACATTAAAATCCATCAGTGTGAGCTGCAATTAACATTTAATGGCCAGGTGCGGTGGCTCACGCCTGTATTTCCAGCACTTTGGGAGGCCGAGGCAGGCAGATCATGAGGTCAGGAGATAGGAGATGGAGACCATCCTGGCTAATACAGTGAACCTCCATCTCTACTAAAAATACAAAAAATTAGCCAGGCATGGTGGCAGGCACCTGTAATCCCAGTTACTCGGGAGGCTGAGGCAGGGGAATCGCTGGAATCAGGAAGGTGGAAGTTGCAGTGAGCGGAGATTGCGCCACCTGCACTCCAGCCTAGGTGACAGAGTGAAACTCCATCTCAAAAAAAAAAAACACACACATACATTTAATATAACTTGTTGGCTCTTTGAGAAGACAATCACTTTAGAGCTAAAATTCTACTCCAAAACACGAATTCCCAAACTAACCTACCCCAGCTTTAATTCTAACCTACTTTGCATGTCCTCATCAATACTTTATCCATTTAGCAAATATAGATCTACACTATAACTTAATACCTTTTACCCAAGCTGTTTTCTTAACTTCTATTATATCTCTATTCAACAGAAGCTATTACCTACTTTTTTTCATAACCCCACAGTTGAATAAATGAATTAACATTTTATGATCTTGGCTTCCCATTTTGTATATTCTTGACTTCACAGAAAACCTCCCTAAATTTACACAGCTTCACTTTCTCTAAAAGTAAATGGTAAGCACTCTTTCTGTCACTCAAGTGCTCCTTTTTCCCTTAAGTACCAGTGTCTCAGAATATGCACTCAGCCAAAAGTGTGTAAGAGAAAGATCATCTAATGGGTCCCACAGTAGTTAATGTGCTTCATTTACTTTATAATGAAATGAGAAACTTATGCTTAGTATTGAGCCTGTCATTTAAAAATATTTGTTGAGTGGATACTATATGTAGAATCTCTACTAAACCCCCCAGAGAATCAAATACAGTAAATAATAATAATAAACTGGGGAATATAAAGAACTCAGTAGACTGACAGATACTAATCTGGGATGTAGTCACAGAGCTGTGATGTGATTTGAGCCAAGTCACATAATCCCTCTTTCAGTTCCCTTTTCCGAGAAAAAGAATTGTCTGTCTCGGGGACGGTAAAGAAATTTCATCTCAAGTGTCAAATCCAGTTGATTGGTAATGATGCCTTGAGTTGTGGAAAGAAATATGAAGCTCAGTTCAGGTTCCATAAAAACAGTGCTATGATCAATTTGTGATGTCTAAGAACAGTCATAAGTGAGAGTTTTGAAAAGAGCAGGTTGACTACTCGCCATCTCTAAACTATTCACGTGCAAAGACTATTCATTTTTAATAAAATATGATCTGACTCGTCATGCATGATAACTTAATATCATCTTAAATTGATGGTAAAGTTATTAGTAGCTGCTTTCCTTGATTTTAACTTGCCATTAGTTACTGGTTTTACAGGGTACAACATTTTCTGTAAATGACTCAGAACACTTTAATATTATTTTTATAATATATTCAGTATTTAACTAAAGATATCAATTGCATTTAATTATCCAAGTGAACAATAAAAAGTGTTGAACAAAAAATCCTCTGATAAGAATGCTCGGCCAGGCGCGGTGGCTCAAGCCTGTAATCCCAGCACTTTGGGAGGCCGAGATGGGCGGATCACGAGGTCAGGAGATCGAGACCATCCTGGCTGACACGGTGAAACCCCGTCTCTACTAAAAAATACAAAAAATTAGCCGGGCGAGGTGGCGGGTGCCTGTGGTCCCAGCTACTCGGGAGGCTGAGGCAGGAGAATGGCGTGAACCCGGGAGGTGGAGCTTGCAGTGAGCTGAGATCTGGCCACTGCACTCCAGCCTGGGCGACAGAGCGAGACTCCGTCTCAAA